>NW_023416308.1:121514049-121834110 GCF_014176215.1 Rousettus aegyptiacus
GGTGGGAGGGGCATTTGTGCCGAAGGGCCCAGGACCCAAGTGCCCCCAGTCCTCTCAACCCATCCTCGAGTTGGCGACCCTCCCCAGGGAAGACACTCGACCGCAAAGGGCGCTGACTAACCCACGACACTGCCACCGCCCACGAGTCAGCTCCGGGTCTGGGGCCAGCCCTGGAGGGAAGGGGGGCGGGGCCCGAGCGACAGGGAGCCCCACCTGGACCCTGCTGGCAGTGGACATGCGGTTCCGGTTCACGGTGGCTCGGACGCGCTCGCTCTGCCGCGTCCTGGCGATGGCCCGGGTCCGCCCCGTGTGTGGCCACAGCCGGCTGGAGGTGGGCACGGTGTCGGCCAAGAGCAGGGAGACCTCCTCCTCGCTCACGAGACCCGCGTCTTGGGGGAGACGAGAGCCCGGGCTGCTGCATGCCTGCCAGGCCCTCCCCGCAGGGGGCCCTGAGCACCACGACCCCCCGACCCTCTGCTCCGCCGCGCCCTGCCCCGGGGGGCACTACCTGTGGCAGTGGCAGCAGCTGTGGAGGGGGCGCACTCCGGGCAGAACCACTCGTCCACCGGCACCTCCCGGAGGGGCGGCTCCAGACACTCCATGTGGTACCTGCAGCACACGGCCCGTGAGACGGCCACCTCGCTGAGCACCCTGTGCCACGGAGCAGGCGCCCAGGTGCACCCAAGGGTGCAGCACGGCTGCTGGGGGCCGAAGCGCACCCCCACCCCCGCGGGTTGGCGGCATTGGAGATGGGGCCTCTTGGGGCTGAGGAGGGTTAAACGAGGTCACGAGTGGGGCCCTGACTCTCAGCAGAGGGGACGCCGTGCTCCTCCGCCCCAGCAGAGGAAGGGCCTGCGAGGGCACTGCGAGGGGCGCCTACGGCCGGGAGCTCTCGGCGGAATCGGCCTGGCCTCCGCCCAGGCCACAAGCAGCTCCCGCGTGGGCACGCAGGGGCTAGCCTGCTCGGAGGCCGGCCCCCCACGCTTGAGACCTCGGTCCTCCACCGTCCCAGCGTTCTGGGCGGACAGACCTCTACGGCGGGCTTCTGGGCAGCTCCGTGCTCCGAAGGGAGCCCCACTGGTGCCCAGAGTCCCCGGAGGCGGCACACCGCGTGAAGGGACCGGGCGAGAGCAGTGGCGGTGTGACCCCACGGGCTGGCGGTGTGACCCCCACGGGCCCACGGCCCACTGCCGCGTGCGCCTTGAGCCCGCCTTCGCCTGGAGGCTGGTCTCAGCCACGGCGAGGCGTCTGCTGGTCCTCCCAGGCCACCCACACGCCGCCACCCTGCGGCCCGAGAGTTCGGAGGCTGGCGCTGGCCCCCTGCAGCCCGGTCTGAGCGGCTGCTGCGCCGCCAGCCGCGGTGTGCGTTCCGGCCCCCGCGCAGCCTCCGAGGAAAGCCGCCCTGGGGAGCCGCTGCCGGCCCAGGCTGTCTGTGCCAGAACGCTCCAGACTGCTTCCCAAGACCCGGGGCAGCCCCAGGCAGGTGACCCTCATGGTGACTGGATGCCGACTCCTGCAGCCCAAGCCTCGAATGGGGTCAGTTTAATGCCCACGTGCCGCTCGAAGCTGAACCAGCTGAGCACCCGTGAGACGTGGGGCAGGGAGGACGCCGCCTCCCTCCCCGAACCCTCCTGGGACCCCACTCCAGGACCACGAGGGATGGACACAGGGGGCGGGGCGGTGGCAACTCCCACCGAGGCCAGCATCGAGCACTAGGGAGCACCCCGAACCCCAAGTCAACGCCAGCCTGAGATGGCCCCCTCACGGTCTCAGGAACAAAATCGAGCGCTCAGAGGAAGCTCGCACGCCTGCCAAGACTCCCGGACAGCTGAACCGAAGTCCTCACCCAGCTCTGAGGGCTCGAGCAGAGGCCACACGTGACAGGTACCCAGCCACCTGCGCCCACCGCCTGCCAGGACAGTGCCTGCGGCCGACCTGGTCATGCACGCAGCTCCCATGCAGCCAAGAAATGCCCTGCGGCCCAACGTGGACGGCCGCAGCTATGTGGCCCATGTGGTCCTGAGGTGTCTCCGTGGTGAATAAATACTTTTATGTTAGATTTCAAATAAAAAACAACCAGAAACAACCTGTCCCTTATTTCACATACTAGTGAAAGCACCTGGCATATTCGTGCACCTACAGACGACCTGTGATTCCGTTTTAAAACGAGTAACAGTGGCAGGGGAGAAGAGGAAAAATAGATAAAATGTATAAAATAAATAAATCCCAGAAAAATAAATAAATAAAATGAGTAACGGACTAACTTTAGATACGTAACTTTGAAATTGGAAAAACGACCGTAAGATAGTTTAGCAAGTAGCAAATGTTAACAGATGAGGCCATTAACGTTTCAGACTCACTGGGATTTTTATGCACTTGAATTTCTTAAAGTGTTAAGAAATTCAAACACGTAACATCGATACACTAAATTCATATCTGTACAACGTGGGAAAAAATTAATGAAATTGTCAAAATCCCTAAGAATCACTGTTAAAAATTACTAGAATTAAAAAAAAGACCTCGACGTAAAGAACGAACAGGATTAAGAATCGCAGGCCCGGGTGGCTCCGCAGTGCAGCGGTCGGCACGTCCGAAGGCCCTGGGTTCGCGCCCCAGGTGGACCCGCGGACCGTACCCCAGGTGCACGCCGCGAGCGTGTGTGAGGAGACGCCCCGCCTTCCGAGGTCCAGTTCTTAAGGGGAAACAGCAACATCCGCAGGTCAGGGGTGGAAGTGGGGGGAGGAATTAAAGAGGGGGAGGAATAAAAGAATCACAGGCTCAGTGCAAACCTCACGGAAAACGGCTTTGTGAGTGACGCGCCAACGGCACCAGCCAGGCTCGTGGGCCGCCTGAGGCCGCCAGAAAACGCAGGAAGGAGGCGCCGCGGTCCGGCGGGGGCGGGGCGGGGGGAGCAGGGCGGCTGTGGAGGCCGGGCCTGTGACGCCAGCCAGGCGGGCGCCAGGCCTCCCCCTCCACGGCGGCGCCCCGCTGTCCCGGACCCTTCCCCCACGTGCCCAGCTCAGCCGCAGCCCCTGGGAGCTGGACTCTCCTCCCACGTGAGCAGAGTTCTGAGCGCTCCGCCACCCCCGGGCCCTGTGTCCCCATGAGACCGCAGTCAGTGCTGCCCCGCGCGCTCTGGCCTGCGGGACACCAGGCCCCACCTCTGCCCTCCAGACTCACAGTAGCAGACACATAGCTCCAAGGAACCCTGAAAGGCCAAGACCAGGTCCAGAGAACTGCCGCCCAATATGGCTGCGAGCTGAGACTTGCAGCAACGGAGGGGGCCGTGACGTTCCGCGAGCGTGCGAGCCCAGCGGGCGGAGGCCGCCCGCGCCCGGACCAGTCTGCGCGGGGCGCTTTCCGCAGCCCTGTCACCCTTTCGTAGCAGAAAGTCTTCAGACGTGCAAGGAAACCCTGCGGGGACTGGCCAGGCAGAGGGCCTGAGACCAGGCAGATGGCACAGGGACAGGAGCGGCAGTGACAGTGGCAGGGCCTGCTGGATGCCCTGTGGCCGGTGGCGGCTTGGACAGGAGGCGTGGGGGGCCCGAGGGGCATGGAGCAGCCAGCGGCCGCACCTCTGGGGCCTGGCCGGGCAGGAAGGCGGGTCCCGCGTGCACCCCGCCCTGGGCCCCAGGCCTGCTGCCCGGCCCCGCCCGGCCTGCCACGGTCCCCCGGCCTATTTTCCTTGGTCGCTGTCGCGTGTGACGTCAGGGGAACAGGTGGAGAATGTACATGGCAATGACGAAAGCCCGTGGGGCCTGCGGGGACCGACGGTGTCACGGAGCCTCTGGCGCTGGGGCAGGGGGCGCAGGGGCTCGTGTCCCGAGCAGGGACGCTGGTGTCACTGCGGACGGAAGCCCTGCAGGAAGTCCCTCTGACAGGTCGCAAACGGAGCCCTGTGCTCCAGGACGCGGCCTGGCCACCGCCGCCCGCCTCTTTCTGGAGCCCCAGGGGCGGAGGAGGGGGTGGACTCTCACGCTTACCCGGCATCACAGCCGTCACAGAGGAGCAAGCGGTCCTCCCGGTCACTGTGGCCACAGACCTCGCAGAAGGTGGGGTCCTCGTCCTCATCCTCGTCCTCAGCGGCTCTGGCGCTCTGCACCGGGATCTGGAGGCAGACAGCACCGCGTTCACGTGGCAGTCGGAGCCCAGACGGCATGCGCGGCCGGACGTGCGGCCACTGATAAGAGACCCCTCAGCTCCCGGGGGCCACCTGTGGTCCGCGGGTCCCGACGTCCAGAGCCCCAGGCGCACACGGACATCACATTCCCAACCCTTCCGGGGGACCATTCCAGGGCAGTCGGCCGCGAAGAAAACACAGCAACCCCACGGAAAGGCTCCGAGCAGAGCCAGGTGGAGACAGCCCAGGGACGGGCACAGCACACCCCGCCGCGGCTGTGACAGGCGGCGGCCCTGGGCAGCCCCGAGCTCTCCGAACAGCCACCATCAAGCAGACGCGGAAGCACGACCACCGAAGGATGACGGTCGCAGCTGCGCACCGGGAACCCCGTCACAGGTGTTCCCAGGGGCCTCACGACGAGGCGTCCAGCACTCCGCCCGACCCGCGGAGCTCTGCAGACAGGCCCTCGGCAGTGCAGGTGGCCTCTGCCCCCTGCCCACCTCCTGCCAGCCTACCACCTGAGAGCCCGGCCCAGGAACTGGCCTCCGCTGCTCACGTCCTCCGCTGTGCCAGGAGCCCCCAGGGGACGTGCTCGAGACACTCCTCTGTCTGCACCTTCACGCCAAGCGAGGCCCCCGGCCCTCCTGCACGCTGCCACTCAGATCTTTCCCCCACAGGGCCTCGCCCCGGGACAGCTCGGGGCCCGTGCGCTTAGAAGGCAAACCCTCCGAGAGAACCGCCTGCGCGGAGAAGGCCCGCACGACAGAGGCCTTGGTGGCCCAACGGCCCAAGGCCCAGCCCTGTGGGGAGAACAGAGCATACAGGGCTGGCGACAGGGGCCTGGACCCGCAAAACCAAAGCTGCCGCCTCCCACACGGACTCGAGGGCACGGCGCAGAGGATGCTGGACTCCAGCAGAAACGCGCCGACGCGGAGGCGGAGCCCCCGCACGTGACTCTGTGCACCCCGTCAATGCAGGGGCAGGCCTACAGCACCGAGACGCGCCCTCCTACACTCATGGGACCCAGGGTGCGTCTCTGGTCCCCGACAGCAGGGGCCCACGCAGGCCTTCCGCGTCTCCGCGTGGGTGCAAACGCAAGCGCTGAAGGGTGAAGGCGCGTGGCCCCGGCGCCGGCCTGCACGGCCCATGGCCGCAGCCGCGCACTCGGAGAGCCCCGGGCCCAGGAGGCCGGCCTCCTGCCCCAGGCCGGGCCGCCCGTGACCATGCCTCTCCCGGCTGCCGCGGCTCCGGACAGCAGCTCTGGCGCGAGGAGGGTGGAGGACAGGACTGCGAGGAGCGGCCATGCCCGTGTCTCCCTGCCGCGCGCACGTTTCCCCACGACACACGCACCAGTCGTGAGCCCCGGCCCCGGGGGGCGCCGCGCGGACACTCACCTTCTTCAAGATTTTCCCGCCGTAGCAGGCTCGGATACAAATACACTTGAACACGGTGCGGTCGACCGGGCAGGAGTTGGCGTTCTGGAAGAGACGAGAGCTGCGTCGGGACGCTGACAGCGCAGCACCGTCGACACGGCGCCCGGAACGGGAGTCAAGTCCCGCTGGCCACCTGTCGCCAGGCCCCGTGCTGGCTGCTAGGGACGCGGCAGGGAGAGAGACGGGAACCCCGCCTCGCGGAAGAGAAGACGGGAGACAAGGCGTGTGCACGTCGCGGCACGTGCTGAGCGCTAAGAAAACCGCGGGGTGGGCGAGCGGGGACGCGGCAGGGACTGGCCCCGGCACGCCCCCGCCACGGGCCTCTGCTCCGACACTCTGCCGGCGCCCCACGGGCCGCCCGCCGTCTCCCGGGGGGCGACGAGGGCCCCGCGACACGCCGCGGACACTTGTCAGACGCACGGCGGCCGTTCGGCCCCCGCCGACGGTTTCCACACCCCTGAGGACCTAGTTCCCGGCTGCCGTCACGGGCACGCTGTACACACCAACGCGCACGCACCTCCCACGTGTGTGGATGAGCTCCGACAAACTGCCGCCGGTCGCCACTGCCCGAGCCCCCAGCGCCGCGGCCCGCCCCCAGGCAGCCGCGTGGGGCCCCTGTGCCGGGCGCTGCTTCTGGTCTGGGTGGCAAAGAGGGGCTCCGTGCGCATGCTCGGCGTGTCCGGCAGACGCGCTTGGTCCGCCGCCCTCGCTGGCTCGCAGGGCGCCAGCGCGCCCCCTCTGAGGCTGCAGGGGTCGCGGCCCCCTCACCCCACGCGCGGCGGGCTCCGTCTCCCGCCCGAGGCTCCCGCAGCTGCGCGGAGCTGCTGCCTTGCGATGGCACGTGCACGTCCTGGGAACCTTGACACCCCCACACTTGCTGTCCACTCGTCAATCTCCTCTGACCAGCTGAGAGCCTCGTTCGAGCCTTTCCCTGCTCCCTGACCCAGCCGCCTGCGTGCCCCAGGGTGCTAATCTCCCTTCCAGCCCAGAAGCCACGTGGCACTGTGTGTGGGGGGGGGCCGGCCCCTCACCCATCTCACGCACACTTACAGAAGGGCCCCCCCGAGGAGACTGAGGTGCTGCCTGCCCCGGCCGTGAGCGCTGTCCCCTCCAGTCCCCATGCCACGCTCCTGCTGCCCGTTTCCCGTCCCGGGCAATTCCAGTGTGATCACTGGAGTTTGTAATCTCAACATCCAGAAGGTGATTACCCACTTCTCAAAATTAGCTTGGCGATTCCTGGCATTTCCTTTCCGTCCAGGAGGCGCTTCACAGCCCATCAAGTGCTCCAGACATGGCCACGACTCAGATGAACCTGCATCCCCACTGCCCTCTCTCTGGTAGGAGGTGATCCTTTCAGAAAGTGATCCTTCTGCACTTGGTCGCAACTGTTCAGAAAACCTCTTTAAAGTCTAACACATCTCACCAACCGTTTCTGAGATCGCTACAATTTCTAATCTTCGTTAACCGGTATCCAGCAATCTCGTGGAGCGCAACATTCCGACAGCTCGTTAGTAAACAAATACCTTCTTCACGCGCCCCAGACCTAAACGTGAACATAAGCCGGGCAGCGGAGCCACCAGCACAGGGCAGGACCGAGGGGGCGGAGGCAGAGGAAGCGCCAGCCGGCAGACGCACGGCCATGCGGGCGGCACGGGTGATGTCCCCTCCTGGTTCACAGGCAGCCGGACGGGGTGCTTCCGAGCTATCTGGGAAAGCGAGGACGACGGCGCTGGGTGTCAGAGGCTGAGCTGTCACTATCAGTCACCCCGGGTCACATGACAGCGTGGAGATCTGTGACCTTCAGTGTCCGTGAAGGTGAAGTTACAGGTGGAGCGACAGGAGGCAGAGCTCAGGATGGCGGAGGTGACGATTCTTGGAGACGGTGGGGTCGCAGGGACCGCCGCCCGCCTGCGTTACGCCACCTCTTTGGGACCCTCCCCACTACGGCTCGGCTGAAGTGCGCTGTGTGCAGCTGGAAAACGCCCTCCGCCTGTTTGAGGACAGTCCCTTTCCTTGCTAGCCACCACGAATCAGCACTGAGCTGACGGCCCTGCTCTCTGTCCCTATAGATGGCTGCAGGTGCAGACCGGGTGACTCGCACGGGTCGACGAATCAACGAGTCATTCAGTGTGTCTGCAGACAGGTCCCCAAAGGACATGGGTCTGACAACCCTCATGCAGCCCGAGAGCCAACGACGCAGGAGTCCAAGTCAGGACAACTGTGTGGTCCACTTCTGCCACAGAACAGAGCTGGCCGGCTAGAGGCCAGCCACAGGCTGGGTCCCCTGCAGACAGCGGGAACCGTCCCGAGGGAGGAAGGACCCCTGAGAGAAGCCACCTCACCTTGGACCATTCCACGATACAGTCCAGGCAGAAGTAGTGGGCACAGCTCTGCGGTGTCCCCACAACCTGGCCCCTGAAAGTGTTGAGACAAATGGGGCAGCTCTCAGAGTCGTCGTCGGAGTTCAGGGCGCCACTGGCCTCCAGCCTCCCCTGAGCGTCCGCCGTCATCTCCACGCCGTCGTCGTCTTCGGAACCTTCGGAACCTTGAGGAAGAGGAAGCGGCGTGACCGTGTGAGCTGAGCACGGGGCGCCAGCGGCCGCAGCTGCCGCAGGAAAGAGCGTTCCTAAAACCCCCGCCCGAGGGACAGACCCCTTCCCACAGCCCTGCCAGGTTGGCCGGCGCTGGCACCTCACCTCTGGCTGCTTCAAGCCAAGACGACACGGCCCTCACTGAGCAGCACCCACCCCAGCCCCCGCCAGAGCTGAGTCAGACCCTGCAGGAGGCAGGGTGCCCAGGGGCCAGCCCGCCTCCCACGGTGGGGGGCTGGAGAGCCCCGCCCGGCACCCCGGCCCCTCCTCAGCCTGGTGGGAGCGAACCGTCCTCCCTGAGAGGTCCGGGATTGTCCTTCTGCGGGATGTGGAGTGCACCAGCCCCTAACCGGGCAATCTGGCCACCAGAGCATCTGAAGGTCGGAGTGGGGCCGGGGCAGGAGACGCCTTCACAGCACAATGTATGTGTGTCTCTTCCCTGCCCCAAAACTCCACTAAAATAAAGACTTACGTGCCACGGACAGAGACAGGCGAGAGGGGCAGCAGGGGCCTCACCTGCCCCCGAGCCCCGCCCAGCTACCCCCGACAGTGGGCAGGACCAGCGCCCAGGCCCTGCCACTCCCGGGCAGAGAGGTTATGGGGTGGACTGGGCCTCATCAAGTGAGCCCCCAGCAGCAAAGGCAAACAGCCAGCAGAAGCTGCCAAGTGAGGGGTGGTCCCCACCCGGCAACGGCCAGAAGAAGGACTTTGGACCCGAACCACAAGGACCTTAACTCGGCCAGTGAGCAGTGACCCTGGACGAGGACACTGAGCCTCACGTGGGAACCGCGGCCCCCTGACCTCTCAATGTCAGTGGGGGGAGACTGAGCAGAGGGCCAGCGACCCGGCCTTGGCCGGCCGACCTGCAGGACACTGAGGTCATGAGCGAGCTGTCCCGAGCCACCACGTTTGTGGTAGGTTGTCACATAGCAGGAGAATACCAGTAAGATTGGTGTTCAGAAAACTTTGGAGGATGGCAAGTAGAAAGCCAAGTAACAACTGACTTTCTGTTCAGTGTTTCTGCTTTGCTGAGGGCCCCGGGGGCAGAGGCAGGTGGAGGCCAGGGGGCCTGACTCCTACGATACTCCAGGAGCTCAAGGACTGAAGGGAGGCGAAGCTGGCCACCGGGGCCCTCTGCAACGTTTCGGACCACAGAGCAGTACCTCTGAAGTCTCTGAGGAGCCGTACCACCAAGAGTGAGGGTGATAAGGACGAGCAGGTGTGCAAGGCCCTTAGCCACTGACCTCCCTCACTTCTCAGGGGCCGCTGGAGACGGCTCCCCACGAGACGACGGTGTAGCCTGGTGTGGCTGCTGGCGGCGGGCCCAGACCCCAGTGCAGACGAGGGCGGGCACCCTCAAAGTGCCCAGTTCACACGAGGACCACACCGGAAGGCTTCTGAGCAACAGAGTGAGAGGAGAGGCCACAGGACAGAGCCCCAGATCTGCCGGCATCCTGGTTGGGGGTCCCGGGCCGCGGCCCCCCTCGGGCTGTGGTGAGGCTGCCTGAACCGGGGCGGGGGGGCCCTTCCGCTCACTGTGTCAGAACACGGGGGCTGCTTGTGCCGTCCCTGGGAAAACCTCAGCATGGGCTGCTGCACACTCTCCCGCCCTCACCAGAGAGACCCATCACACTGTGTCGCCGAACCGCAAGGAAGGGTGACGACCAAAGTGAGCCCCTGCCGCCGCTGAAGAGGAGGATTCGCCCCAGGGAACTGCCCGACAAGGCCCACTGTGCCGGGCAGCTCTGCCCCAACTTTTCAAACCCCGCGCTGGCCGATGTGCCCAAGGCCACCATTCCACTAAGGACCTTTTAGAACCAGTGGTCCCGTCACAGTGAGAGAAGTCACAGCAAGGCCGCCCACACGTCAGCACTCTTACCAGATCCGTCTTCCAGGTCCCCCTCCTCGTCCTCTCCATCAGAGCTGTCACTGAGCTCACTGCCCGTGTCATCCTCAGAACCCCCACTGTCGCTGTCACTGCTTTCTTCTAGACCGGCACAGGCAAAAACAAGGCCCGGGGAGAGTCACGACCCAGGCTGATGCACACACCAGCCCCGGGCTGCCAGGGGCGCGGGGCAGGGGCGGGGCGGGCGGGGGGGAAGTGGCAGGCTTTCGCTCTATTTCAGCATCACGTCCATGAAAAGTACACAAAAGCACATACCACTCTAGCAACTTAAAAGCCAGGAGCAATTTTAAAGCGATCAAAACACACGTAGACGACATCGAGACAACAGCCAGGGGCTCAGCTGTTCCAGGAGCCACAGCCTGGAGCGAGCAGGCGGCACCCCGCTCCCTCCGCGAGGTGCAGCCGCGGCGTGCGCGCACGGTGCTGGCGGGGGGGGGGGGGGAGGGCTCACCGGCGTCCCTGGCCAGGGCAGCGGCGCTGAGCGGTGGGTGCGCATCTGGCCCCGGGGTCTGGTCCTCAAACTCATCTAGGCTGTCGTCATCCATCGCTGGACATTGGAGTTCAGCCCTGAAACGAACCAGAGTTAAGGAGTTGGTTCCCAACTGTGCCAGGCTGCAGAGCTCCCGCTCAGAAAGAATGACACTCTCTACACATCACATCCCCAGTGACACGTGTCCATCTCCAAGACAAGGAGGACGAGCTGTGAGAGAGAACGCACACAAAGCGATCCCCACGACAAAGGGCGGGCGCAGAGGGAAACGCTGACGCCTATGGACAGAGCGCCCTCCGGCCAGGTCTGTTTCCAGCAAACCTCGCTGAGCCTCAGCGGGTGGTCGGCAAGAAATGGCTTATCAGGAACTGAGGCAAAGGGCCTTCAACAACAGGGGGTGGTCTCCAGAAAGGTCCAGGTGACACGCAGGGCCCTCTCCCGGCACTCATGACATGCCCCCGTTGGCCAAGGCGGGCCAGCAGGCCTCCGCACCCCTGCCTGCCCTGGGAAGCCATGAGCACACGCTGAGGCTCCTGACCACCCCTGCAAGACACCCCAGGGCACCACTGACCCTGGAGACTGTGAGGAGCAGAGTGGGGACACGGGAAGCAGAGGCCCACGCTTCCTGGGCCTGATCTCCACGTGGGGATTCCTGTCCTGCCTACTGTGCAAGGCCACAGCAAGGACGTCGCGGAAGGACGACAGAAGTGAGCAGGACGTAATGCTCCTCCTATACCAGGGCCTCCAACTGTGGTCCCCAAATTAGGGTTTCTTTCTCATCAGTGTCATTCACCCATTTCCCAGGTGACCTTTAGGGAACAGCCCCTCACAGGGAGTCATTCAGTAACTCAATGAGACCCGGTGAAGAACCCCGTCCCCCCGCGGCACAGCGGGCTCCCCCCAAGCCCAGTCTCCACGCCCACAGGAAAGAGATCCCGTGAGACCAGAGAGCAGAGGGACAAAGCAAGCCTCAGGGGAAGGTGGGCCAGACCAGCATGTGCCCAGTATCCAGAGGGTCTCTCATTCCCAGATCCCGCATGTCGGCAAGCGGAGAAGGGTGGTCACCAGCTCTGACATTCCCAGAGAACAAGCCCCTGCAGAGGCCAAGGTTACAATTGGACCTAGGGCCCAATTCCCATACGAAGCCCAACTTTAGATGGTCGGCGGGGGGAGGGGTGGAGAAGGTTGATTTAATGAGATTATCAACTGACGTCTGTCGCTTCTCCCAGGACAGTAAACTTAGAGGGGTTCTGTGGAATCATTAACCCCACCTGACTAAGGGTCTGCACCCCTGTGCTTGGTGACGCAGCGAGGCAGCAGGACCGTACCTGTCCTGCACCCACACCCTGGCCACGACCCCCACTGCAGACACACGGACAGCCGTGACGGGGCGACAGCCTGCGGCCCATCCAGGAGAGTGGTGCCTCCCCCGCGGGCGCCATACCTGCAGCGGTCAGGTCAGACAGCCTGGAGCTCTCTAACCACGGCTGTGGCTGTTCCCATAATGGGATGCCGCAACATCGTCCTGGGACCCTGCTCCAAAACTGCCTGCCCCTCCTAAGTGTGGCAGCTCCTGCTCCGGAGAAACACAGCCAGTGAGGGAGGCGAACACGCACAGCCCCCGGCCCAGCAGGGGCACCCGGACACCAGCAGGTCCCCCAGTGCCTGGGGGCGGCAAAGCCAGCGGCGCGGCACCAAGGCAGATCCCCACCTGTGCTTCACACGCAGAAGCCACAGGTGCGCAGAAGCGCCCTTGGCTTCTCCCTCGGTGCACTGAGACCGAGGCCCACCTGCGCGGGACAGCGGCAGGGCCTGCCTTACAGGACAATGAGGCCACAGTGGGGCCTGGCACGGGGGCTGGCCAGCAATGCTAGCACGGGAATGAGGCTGGACTCCACCAGTGCCTGCGGCTCGGGGACCCAGTCCCGAGGGCCTAGCGCTCCTTCTGCACAGCTGCCACAGGGCCCTCGGAAGGCATCCTGACAGTCTCCACAAGGGTAGCGGGGGAGTTCCAGTGCCCTGAGGCTGCAACCCTTTCCTGCACCACCACTGACCGCAACTGTGGCAGCACCCCAGGAAAAGACCCCGGGGAACTTCTGAAATACTTTCCCGAGCAAGTACCCCTGCGAACGCCAAGAGAGTACTTGGGACACCCACCACCCCGCTCTGTCAGAAACCCTGCAGACAGAACGCTGTTTGTTCATGGGGTTCCCAGCTTAGGACCTACTGGCCCCACCAGCAGCCCCAGATTGCACACGCCTGCCTGACACACCCCTACATCTGCCCGCACGTCCAGACCAAGGGCCAGGAGGCCATTTCTGCAGGGCAGCCCACAGGCCCTCCCAGAGGCTGGCGGCACTCTGTGGCTCTCCTGTTCAGCCTCCAGGTTTAGGAAGACTGAGGGGAAAATTAAACCAGAATGAGGGATTTCCACTTCTCTTCAAATTCAGGGACCCAATGCACCCACAATTCCAACCATTGCTAAGAAACCGGAAGAGCCTCTGGTGTGGAAACTGGCAACTGAACGTGGGCCAGGATGAGTGCCCACTGCCAGGCCCCGGCAAGCCTATCCGGCCAACTTGTCAGTCTTCATCGTCTGCCACAGAGGCCACAAGACCTCGAAACTAGAACGCAATGGAAGTCAAAAAGCGCGGGCCCACCAAAGCCTTCGCAGCGCCGACGCGGCACCAAGTCCACCCCGGAGGGCTGCTGAGAGGACGAAGCTGGGCTCGCCCGTCAGGCTCTGCCACCTGCCTGGTGCGGAGAACAGGCCAGGAGGTTATTCTGATCCAACGCTTTTCCCACAGGAGGGAAAAAACAAACGGTCCAGGGAGAGGGAAGATGTGCGGGGTCCCAAGTCAACCTCAGCTTGGCCTTGGCTTCTGTCCAGGCCACCACTGCTGTAGAAACGAGAGGCGTCTGTAAACTCTGCGGCTGTGCAGTGCTGGCAAGTTACTTAACCTCTCTGGGCTCAAACCCAGTCTTCCGTCAAACAGGAAGGACAACACCTACTCCCGGAAGACGGCTGCGAAGACTACCTGAGCCTGACATGAGAGCTAGGACGCCATCCCACCCACCGCCCCGGCCTGCCCAAACGTCCTCGAAGCCGAGGGCAGCAGGGACGACCGGGAACTGCTAACGAGTTTGCAAAGGCTCGCACTGCGCTCCGAGCGGGAGGGCGACAGCGCAGCGGACAGGGTGTCACGAGAAGAGGCTCCCAGCGGCCGGGACAGGAAGGCGGCGACCCCGGGAACCCAAAAGCAGGCCGAAAGCCTTCCCGACTCCGGCGCGGCGCCTCCTCGCGCCGGCCAAGGGGTCCCTGCCGCTGCCCGGGGCCGCCGGGGCCGCGCGGCGCAGGCCTCGCACGGCGGGGCAGGCCGCAGACAAAGCGCGCGGCGCCGGGGCGGCCCGCGCGGCCGCGGGCGGCGCGGCCTCCGGGGATGGCGCGGCCCTCGCACGTCCCCGGTCACCTTGCGCCACGCCGGCCGCTCCCAGGCGCTCACCGCCGCCGCCCGAGTGAGACAGGACGAGGCCGGGCCTGGCCTAGCCGCCGCCGCCGCCGCCGCGCGCTCCCCGACCCGGAAGTGCACGGAGCGGGCTTCCGGGGCCCTCACGCCCCGCCCACTGGCGGGGACCACTAGGACCGGGGGGAGGAGGAGAGGCCCGCGGCGGAGGAAGACGCCGCTCCTCGCGGCCGGGACCCCGGGGCGCCGGGGACACGGTGTCCTGCCGGGCGGACGCCTGGCTGACAAGCGCCCTGGGAGAACCTGCGGGGCGCGAACCCCCGCCGGCCGGCCGTGCGGGGCCGTCCTCCCCCTCCCGGGAGCTGGTACAGTCCGCCCCGCCCGCGCCCAGGCCCAATGGGAACGACCTTCCGGCACACCTGGAGCCCCAGCCCCGCCCCCGAGCTCGCGGCCCGCGGCTCGCCGACCGAGAGCAGCCGCCGGGAGCCCGGCGATGGCCGCCTCGTGGCGCTCCAGGGACGAGCAGCTTGGCGCCGTCTGCTCACTCGTGGACCAAGCGCTGATGAGACCGGCGGGCGCGGCTCCCCCAGGAGCGGGGCGCAGCGGCGACCACACACCCGCAGCGAGTCCCGCTCTGTCCACACACACCGCACGGTGAACACTGCCAGTTGTGCGCCGCGTGATGTGTGATTCGCGCTATGATAAAAAGATAAACAGAGTGGGACTCGGGGCTCAGGAGCCCGGGAGCCCACGCCAGCGTTAATTAGATGGTGGGATGGACCTCGCAAAGACCAGAGGGCCGAGAGCGTGGACAAGCTGGCTGGACCACAAATGGGAGGCCTGCGTGACTGGAGAGTGGCCAGTGGGGCTTTCATGCCGGGCCAACGACTGCGGCGATGGAGGGTCTTGAGCAGAATGGCACGCACTGGCTTACAAGATTCCCTGGGCCGCAGGGTGGGAACAGACTAGAACAGCCAGGGCAAACCCCAGGAGACTAGTGGCCCACTTTGGTGACTCCCTTTCAAGGGCCACCATGGCCTAGGCTCAAGACGGAAACCATGCTCAGAAGGACCCATGGGGGAACCTGAGGCACACACTCGGGACATCCCTGAAGAGACGTTCAGTGGGCAGCTGACAAGGATTGGGCAGAGGCTGCACTGGAGATAAAAACGTGGGACTTGTGCTGGGGGCGGGAGGTGGCGGCAACAGCAGAGGACCCAGGCTCCCAACGTTAAGAAGTCCAAAATCTGCAAAGGAGACCAAGAAGGGGACCAGTGATAGGGGCGCCAGGAGAAAACAGGAGAGGGGCTCTGGGAGCCAGGCGAAGAAGGCGCATCAAGCAGGGCGCCTGAGTAGAGGGAGGTGGTGGCCACTGATGGCCCTAAGGGCCTCAACGCGGGGGGCAGGCAGGCGGCTGAAGGGAGTTTAAAAAGAATGGGAGGCCAGTAAGCAGATAGCAAGCGCCCACGACTCCTCCCAGGGGTTCTGCTGCCCAGGGAAGGGACAAGCACAGGGAGCTGATGGGGAGTAGCCAAGAGAGGGTTGTTTTGCTTTTCCTGTTTACTATGAGAGGTAACAGCATCCTTATAGGCTCGGGACTTTGCAGAAAGGAAGAATGGAAGCTCCCAGAGAGATGGGGGACTCTGCTGTGATTCCTCCCTGTGGCCTGGAGCAGTAGGATCTGGAGGGTGGTGGCAAGCACAGCATGGTGCCTTTGGGTGTCCCAGGCCAGGTACCTGAACCTGGGCACTTGGGCTCTGAGTGTATTAATCACATGACCTCAGCAGAGTCTCTCAACCTCCCTGTGCCTGAGTGTCCTTAGTCATAAGATAGGGATGTTGAGAGCTGGATGACTGAGTACAGGGACAGCACTTTGGGTAGGGTCCAGCGTGGTCAATACACTGCAGCAGGCACTCACCCTCAGCTTGGAGCTTGGCATGTGCTGGCCTTGCTAGACACCATATCTACCTGCTGAAGGCCATTAAATATAAGGCCACTGCCCAGGAGAGGGTTACAGATGGGGGGGGGGGACATGCCACTGGAGCTGCTGGGAAAGAATTGGACAGCTTATGGCCACCTTGGATCCCCGTTGGAGAAAGGCCAGGCCCTCCCACCTGCATCTGCAGCTGCTCCTGGGGGCTGTAGGAGAATTGTCATAATAAACGCATGCACCCATGATGAAATGCAAAAAAACACTTTCTCAGCAGGCAGTCTTGGGTAGACTGTACAACCTACCTGGCCATGCCAACCTATGCTCGGATGTGAGACCTGTCGCCAGGGAACTGCCTGGAGCTCCTGGTCTGGGCCCAAACTGAGCATAGCTAATGGCACCTCTTGAGGACATAGGCATATACCTGTACCTCCCACATGCTGACACCTCCAACATGCCGATGCAAACACCTCACCCTCCCGCACACATGCGGACACATTCCATATATACCTCCCATCGGTACCGTCACCTCTGGCGCACACTGACCTGCCGCCTCCCACGTGCTGGGGCCGAGCAAGGACACGCACGTGGACCCTGCCCACGGGCACTTCACTGAACGGCGTCCAGAAGCCCTGGCTGCACTGCCGGTGTGTGCTGGCACCCCCTGCTGCTGCCCCCTGCAGGCAGGGGCAGGCACAGACAGGCACGCATGCTCCTCCCCGTGTGTGTTTTGTGTGTTTGGGAGGGTGGATCTGGGCCAGGAGCTCCCCTGGGCTCTCCCGTCCGGGCCAGCCCTTTCCTGTGTCATCAGGCCTGCCCGCACACAGGGCCAGGACCAGAGAAGGAGAGACACAGGGCTGTTCTCTGACAGGAAGGGAGGGTGCTAGTGTCCCGAGGCTGCGGCGACAAATGACCACAGACTGGGTGGCTTAAAGCAACATAGTCCTGCAGGCCAAGTCCAAAACCAAGGTTGGCAGGGCCATGCTCCCTCTGAAATCGGTGGGGAGAATCTTTTCCTGACTTTTCTAGTTTTTGGTGCTTCGGGCTTCCTTGGCTTGTGGCAATCACCCCGATCTCTGCCTCTGTCTTCACATGGCCTTCCTCCCTGTGTGTCTGTCTCTCGCAACTATCTTGTGTAAATACACCTGTCATTGGATTTAGGGCCTATCTAGATAATCCAGAAGGATCTCATCTCAAGCTCTTTAACTTAATTACAGCTGCAAAGACCCTTGTTCCAAGTAAAGCCACATACACAGGGGCTAGACATTAGAACAAATCTTTTTGAGGGGCCATCGTTTGACCCACTACAGAGGGTAATAAGGATGCATCTGGAACCTACCAGAACCTACCAGATTGGGGGCACAGCTGGGGGTTGTAGCAGCTGGGCAAGACAGGAACTTGGAGTCACTCTGACTTCTGGCCTCTCCATGTTCCTGAGTCAGACTTCTCTCCAAACCCCTGCCTGATTTGAAGCTGTGAGTCCCACAGTTCCTAGGGGTTCCCTCAAGACCACATGATCCAGGCCTACTGATGCCTCACCTTTCGACCCCAGTAGAACTGAGCCACCTCATTGCCACCAATGCTCCTTCCCTGGCCTCAGGTGGCCACACTGCACAGCACCCTGCACCAGGCTCCACGTTCCCAAGGTCCCAGACAGGAACACATGCCTCCCTGGGGCCTTGGCATTGAGCCACCCAAGCAACAGTTGTGAAGGAAAAAATAAGTGAGCAATGGTGGGAAGGGTGCAGGAGGGGCTTGTGCCGGGTTTGTGGCAGCTGGAGCCAGCCCTGGCTTATATGGGATGCAGGTAAGTCACGGGGACAAGAAGGACAAGGAGTGGGGTGGTGAGTTGGAGGGCAGGAGGCCTGGAAGGCAGCCAGGGGGGTAGGGTGGCTGAGGCTGAGGGGGCAGGGCCCCTGAGCAATGGGGAGAGGAGGGGCCCTTCAGAGCTGCCTGGAGCCAGGAGAGAGGTCTCCTGGGAGGGCCAGTGTTCCAGGCGGGCGCCAGTGACTGATTGATATGAGAGAGGTGGGGGGAAAGGAGGAGCACTTCCTGACCTCGGAAGGGGCACAGGGCTTATGAGGACCCTGTGCCAAGAACAAAAGGGGAGCAGGCACCTCTCTGCCCCCTCAGGAGCCCAGATGACCCGATTCCGCTTCAGGGAGCCCCCAGCCAGGGGGAACCGTGAAGAGAAGGGGGCAGAGCCAAAGTCCCTTAGCTGCCACTCCGGAACTCCACACAGGAATCTATAACTCCAGGTCTGAAGCGGTCCATCCTCTTGATTGATAACCTTTTCAGTGCCCCGACAAGACCGGGCTAAGGGCAGGGACGAGCCTGCGGACTCGGACTTCGAGCCTTCCGTGGTGACAGGTCCCACAGGAAGGACCGGGGTCCGCGGGGCTGGCCCACAGGGGTTGAGGGGCAAACCAGACCGAGCCAAAGCCCCCGCCCCTCCAGCCAGATGGCTCCGGGGTGGGTGCGGGAGGCGCGGGTAGTACGTGCGTCCCGAGGCCGCAGCCCCTCCTGGGCCCCGGCTTCTGCTACGTGCGCGGAGCCCCGCGGGCTCCCGGAGAGGCGCCGTCCACCACGGGGAGGGCGGGGAGAGCTCCTCGGGTCGTACCACCCGGCCGGGCCGGCGGGGGAGCGGCAGCGCGGGGCCCCAGGCCCCGCCCGGCAGGTGGCGGCCCCGCCCCGAGGCCGACGTGCGGAAAGGAACGCGCCGGCCGCGCCCGCAAGGGGCCGCGCGGCGGTGGGCGTGGCGTCCGCCCCCCGCCTCGCGCTCACTGGCTGCGGCGCGGCGGGGCGGGCCCGGCCCGGCCGGCCATTGGCTGCAGGGCCCTCTCATTTGCATACGGGCCGGGCGCCGGGCGCCGGCGCGGGGCCGCGGGGGCGTGAGGGGGCAGCGGCCGCTGCCGAAGTTGGGCTGGGAGTCGGCGACGGCCCCGCGCCGGGGTCGCAGGTGACGCACAAGGGGTCCCAGGCCGGCGGGCGGGGGCGTACCCCAGAGGCACCCCCCCCTCCTGCGGACTACGGGGGCTCGGACGTCCAAGTTGGAGGGGACGGAAGGGTCGGGGTGCGGGACGACCCCTCCGCCTGCACGGCGGTCCCTCCAGGCGCAGGGCAGCCACTGCCCACCGCACACTGCGCTGCTCCGGACCCACTGTGCGTGTGACAGCGGCTGATCTGTCTCTGGGCAGCGCGATCGCCCCGGCCCCTCCGTGACCCTGCTCAGTCGGGCAGGGGGAGGTCTCACCGGCTCGGAAGGCGCGCGCCAAGGCGAGAGTTGGGGGGAGGCCAGGGCGCCTTTATGGAAGGGTCTGCGTGTCTACGCTCAGCAGACACCCAGGGGGAGAGAGGGGGAACACCGAGGGCTCAGGTTGTACCCGATGCCCTCTTGGAGGGAACTTTCTTTTCCTTGTGTGTCGCAGGGTGCCAGGATGTGCACGGTTCCAGGGTCGGTCTTCTGGATGTCGCCAAGCTGAGGGCAGCCCTGGGCAGGCACGGGTGTCGTGGTCAGAAACTCAGCCATCAGGACCCAAGCCTCTAGGACCATCCTCTAAAGAGCATCTCTGGGAACTTTTTAAAGGAAGATAGTGACACTCCTGGCTTTTCTGTGAACTTCTGCCAGTTCGGCGAGGCCACCGAGGGAGTGAGGACGTGGAGACCCATTTGTAGTGCCCGGCAGTGCACGCCTCCCAGAGGTGGGGGGCACCTGGTGGAGTCCCCGCCTGTCTGCTGGGCCTGCCTTCTCTGCTGGGTGCTCTCAAGTCCACGGTAAACGCCTGCTGGCCGTGGTTTGTGCCCAGGGCCCGCGGGTGCCAGGATGCCGGCGACAGGCCCTGTCCTCTCCCCACGCAGTGGTGGGTGACAGTGGAGCCGCGTCTGCAGTTGGCAGAGAGGTCGCGGGGACTCGTGTGGGCTTGGACGCCCCTTCCCTGCCCTGGTGGTCACTGTGCTGTCACACCCCGCAGGTGGGGCAGGTGACGGGGAAGCTGTGGCGGCCTAGGGGTTGAGAACCCCGGTATTCTCTGACAGCCCCAGAGGCCACTCCTGCACTGGGGGCGAGAAGGCACTGAGGCCAGCAGGGGCTCCGGTGCTGTCCCCCGACACAGCCTGGCCCTGAAGGGCAGCAGTGACCAGTCTCCGTGGCCCTCACACCAGGCAGGGTCCTGCCATGAATGGACATTCGGGGCAGGGCCTCCCCCAGCGCAGCACGGCTCATGTCACTGTTCTCAGTGTACGGTTTAAAACTTAAAAGTAAACTCTTCAGCCACTCACAGGTTTGCTCAGTATTCTGAAGCACTTTGGGCCCTTTTTGGTGCTGGGAGATTTGTCCACTCGACGGCTGGAGGAGGGGGGTTCTGCCCCTTTCTCGCCACAGCCCCCTCCTCCAGCTTGGCTGCCTGAGACCCTTCCTGAGGTGGAAGGGAGGGCTCGTTCGCTCTCTCAGAGCCAGGAGCAGACTAGGGATGAGCCCCTGGCGGTGGTTTCGGAAGGAACAGGGGTCCCTCAGACACAGGCCAGGGGCGTGTGAGCCCTGCCGGCTCCGGGCCCGAGTCCCACGAGGGGCCAGGAAACTAGCTGAGGAAGCTCACGACACGGGATGGTGTGGTTGAGTCCTGCCCTCTCCATCTGTGTAGGATGGTCCCTGAATGGCACTTGCCCTTGCCCCTGCTGGCCTGTGTACTCAGCGTGGGCGTTGACCCCATGCAGGACTCAGGGCTGGTGCCCAGAGGTCATCCAACCTTCCTGGGTGTGGGTAGGGGAAGTGGATGAGGGACGCAGGCCCCTCGGACCTGGTGACGGCCCTCAGGCCCTCCACCTACTGCATGGCCCCATCAGCCTTTCCAACTCCAGGCTACGTTCCATGGGACCCTGTGCTTGGTCCTGTCTGGGGCCTCAGGTCCAGCCAGACCAGCCCCTAGGGGTAGGTTGCTGTGAGCCAGGCAGCAGGCTCAGGCAGCCTCACGGACAGGAAGCCGCCTCTGCCACTCGTCCTGTGCAGCCGCTCCGGACCTGTGTTCCATCTCACGCAGGAAGCCCCAGTCCTGGCTGCTTGCCTCAAGCTGCGCTCTTGGCTTCCCTGCTCCTCATGCTTAGGACTTCATGTCCCTATGGTCTGCCCTAAAGGAAGTGGGGAGCACTGGACCCAACTCAGGGGCCACCCCAGTCCAGCGGAAGGCTGACTCCATCCCAAAGTTGCTCACCCCAAAACTTAGCACCCCATGATCTCAGATGTCCCCACCCTGTCCCTTCATATCACTCATGGCGAAACCAAAGGTTTAGAGCCACCCAAGCTCTGGTCATCACATCCCCGATCCTAGCCACAGCCCTTGGAGCCGGGAGCCTGCGGCCCAGCCCAGGACGTAGCTATGATCTGGACACCTGCCCTTGTTTCAAGGCTGCAGGCTGGCAGCAGGGCTTCACGCCCACCCAGAGCAGGAGTTGTTGGAAGGCAGGGTGGCCACACCCCCAAAGGGCCTATAAAGCCTCTTTGGGCAAAGCCCTGGGCCTGGCTGACCCGGAAGTCCAGACACCCACTCCCACGAGCTCTCAGACTTAGTCAACCTGACAGGCAGGTCTGGCGTGTCCTTGAGTCCTCACATCCAGGAGCCACCCCAGAGTAGGTGGCAGCTCCTGCTGCTGGTGAGGAGCAGGCCAGAAGGGGGGAACCCGGGGGAAGGGGTCCAGGGGACCCAAATCAACTACAACAGTGGGCTCAGCCCTAGGGTGGGCGGGCACAGAAGCCTGAAGTGTGAGGCTCTGGAGGCCTAGCCTTGCATCCAACTGACTACTGACACCGGGAACCCCCTTCTCAAAGGCTCTGCGCAGCTCAGGGAACTCCAGGGTGACTGAGTGGAGTCCCAAGTGCTGGAGCCCCCAGTCCCTGCCTAGTGCAGCCTTGGCATACACTGAAGCCACTTGAGGCAGTTTATTGAGGCGTTAGTGTCGCGGTAGGGGGGACGAGGTGGGCACACACGTGCACACACGCGTATGTAGTGAAAGGTGCCTCCCACAGTCAAGTACATACCCAGACTGAATAGTATCCACGTATCTCCCGTCCCAGACAAGGGGCCGTGGCATTCAAGGCCTAATGAGTTCTGAGCTGGCCATGCCCCCAGCTTCTCCAGGGGCCTGGGCAGACTCGGCAAGGACCAGGGCGAGCATCTTCAGGCTCCCGTCCCTCGCAGCAGAAACCCCATGGCTCTGGGGCGTTCAGTCCTGGGCCCAGGGCACAAGGGCTTCCAGCCGCACGGGAAGGGAGTCCTCTCGGACCGTGACTCTTGCCGTCCAGGCCGGGCTGGCCTCGGCTGCCCTCGCTCATGTCGTCAGAGCCGGGGGCTGGGCTGGCGGTGGACGTTCACTCTAGGCAGAAGCTGCTACCTCCAAGAGTTCTGCCTCATGGGGGCAACTGTGGAGAGGCCACAGGCTGAGGGGGCTGAGGGGCCACAGGCTGACCTCGTCCCACCCAGAGTCAGGCAGAGACACATACCCTCCGGGCTCAGACTGGACACGAGGGCGGGACTCTGGGGGCCCCCCGGGAGGGGCCTTTCTCTGGCTGGAGGCATGAGATCCTGTGGGGAGAGCAGGTCAGTTTGGAGCTGACTGGGCCCCCGCTGAGCCAGCCACCCTCCAGAACCACCAACCTGTGTGCCCTGGGGGGCCCTGTCGGGCTGCGGGGCGGGTGGCAGTGCGGCCCCCGTCTGCTGGATGAACTGCTGCAGGTTGCACTGGCGGAGCTCCCGGTTCAGCTCCTCTAGCTCCTGGGCCTGGGCCTGGGGCACATGGGACCCTCAGGGCACAGCCATGGGCTCCACGGGCTGGCACTCTCTCGAGTCAGGCCCCGAGACCCGGCCCGAACCCACCCGTCCGGGGCACAGGAGCCAGAGCTCACCTGCAGGGCGCGCTCCGCAGCCTCCAGCGCCCGGCTCACCAGGGCCAGGCTGCCCTGCACCTCCGCGCTCTGCCGCTCCTGGGCAGCCAGGTCCTGGCGCAGGCGCTCTGCAGCAGACGCTGTGGGCGAGGGGGGCCCAGGGGCCTCCGCAGCCAGGTGGAGCTTGGCCTCTAGGACGCGGGCCTGGGCGTCCAGGGCCTGCAGCCGGGCAGCGTGCTCAGCAGTGGCCGCACTCAGCGCCTGCAGCCGCGCCTGCCCCTCGCGCTCTCGCGCCTGCTCCCGCCGCAGCTCCTGCTCCCAGAAGGCCTCCTGCCCCAGCTCCTCGGCGTTCCTCTGCACCCGCTGCACCAGGCCCTGCAGGTCCTCCCAGGGCCCCGGCACCAGTGCCACGGGGGCTACAGGCTCAGGCAGTGCAGGGCTGGAGGCCAGCCTGTGGCACTCCAGGCTGAAAGTCACCGTTCTGTGGGGCTCACGGCCCAGTGCTGGTCGCGGCTTCGGGGGCAGGCTGGCGCGGATCGAGCAGCGCTCAGGGGGTGGGCAGCTGTCCGAGGAGGGCCTCCCAGCAAGGCTGGGCCCTGTCCGCCTCAGGACAAACTGGACATCACTGGCAAACTGTCCACAGGTAGCCTGGGCACCCACTGGACACTCCAGGGGCAGCAGCTGCCGTTCCTTGTCCCTGAGACGCTGCACAAGCACAAAGCGGCCTGTCTGGCCTGGGGTGGGGGAGCGGGGTCAGCCTGCGTCCCCCCGCCCTGTCGACCCAGACTGAGGAAGTGGGGGGGCAGGGCAAGAGGGATCTGCAACCGGTCCCACGCTCCTTGGAAGACAGGGCCAGAGGGCCAGGCCCCCCCCCCCAGGTCTACCTGTCGTGCCTCTTCCCCTGAGGGGACTCACCTACAGCTTGGGCTAGTGCGATGACGACTTCCTGACAGGTGGTCTGCTCCGAGACCCCACAGACCACGCGCTGGACGCCGTCCACCCACACCTTCAGCTCCATGGCCGCAGAGAGCATCCCTGTTCTGTAGGTGAAGGCCGCAGGGTCAAGCCCTACCTGGCCCCGCCATGGCCTGGCCCTCCTCTCTTGCTCCTCCTAGCCTGCTCCTCACCCTAGAACTGGTTCAGGGCTGCCGCCCAGCCCTCCTGTGCCCAGCCCTACCCACAGGCCACACATTCCTGGGGTGGGGGTAGTCAAGACCAGCTCCCCCAAAGGGGAATCCAGCCTTCCCTCCTCCCGGTGCACTGGAGCCTTCCCCACTTCCTAGCCTCCTCTTGCCCCGCCCCACTCCGGAACGAGGCAAATCATTAACCAGATGCAGGACTTCCTGCTCCCCCCCCCACCCAGTTACCTGGCGCGGAGGGCACTGCCCCTCCCGCGAGGCGCCGTCCCCAGGTACCCTAGGGCGCTCGCACGCAAACCTGGCGCCCTGCTGCCATGGGAACGCACCCTCCCCGCGACTGAGACCCCCGCCGTCCGGACCCACCGAGCCTGGCGCAGGCAGCCCACTCCCACTACCGCCGTTTGCCGCGCTCGCCCCGCAGGCCGCCGACCCCGCCGTGGGGCGGGTGCAGGTGCGGTGCGGCCACAACGGGCGGCCCGGTTCGCGCCCCTCCGTCGGAGTCGCTGCCCGGGCCAACCTCGCACTCAGGAGGCTCCCAGTGTCGGCGTGGCTCACCTGGGCGCCCGCCGGCCTCCGGGGTCCGGACTCGAACCGGCTCCTTCCCCGAGCCCCGCGCGGCCGCAACCTGCCGCCCGCAGCGCAGCGGGAGCGCCCCGGGCTGCCACCCCATTGGCCTGCAGCCCGTGTGCCCCATCCCACGAGCCCCCATTGGCTCCTCGGTGCGCCCCGCCCTCCCTGTACCTACGCCCATTGGCCACATTCTCCGTGCCACGCCCCGCCCCTCCCCATTGGCTCCCCGCCCGCCCCGCCCCCGGCGGTGCCCAGGTGTGGGCGTGGCTTGGCCGCTCCGAGTGGCTGGGGGAGCCTGGGTCCACTCACGCCCGAAGCCTGCGAACTACGCGGAAGCGCGTCTCGGCCAGGGACCCGGGGGCGGCGTGTGGGGCAGGTGTCTGGCCCCATTCCCGGGCCCACTTGCTCACAAGACGCCCAGTTTGACGTGTCTCCCTTTTGGGAGGGGCGCCGGCCTGGGACCCCGCAAGCCCGCCAGGGCCCCTTTGATCCTGCTTTCTTAGGGCTCGCGGCGGCCGTCGGGAGAGACAGGGGTCGGGGGAGGGGCTGAGCCCCCGCGGAGGAAACGTGAAGCTGCTGGGCCGCCGGCCCTGTCTGGCCGCAGTCAGGCCCACAGCCCTGATGTGGGAGGCCGCTCTGAGGTTGCCCTGGACAAAGGCTCTGGGCTTTGCCTGAGCCCCCTTCCCCGACCCCTTCCTGTCCCCAGTGGGGCCCAGTGGCCTCCCGAGCTGTGGCTACATCCCTCTGCCTGGCTAGGCCTGCTGTCCCATCGGAGGACCCCGGCCAGCTCAGCGACCACGGCCCCTCAGCCTCAGGCATCGACCGGGCCGTGGGGCGTCTTCCCGCCTGCCCTGTCCCAGGCGGCCCCACACAAACCAAAGCTGAAGTCTGCTAAGCGAATGACGAGTGGATGAAGGTGGATGGGAAGCAAAGGCTGGACGGCACTTGTCTTGTGCTCAGGTTTGGGGCCTCACTTGTTCTAGGATAGACAGAACAGTTGCCATGGTTATGGGAATGTCCCTTGGGCTCCCCTCGGTGACCCAGCTGGTAGAGAGGGGCAAGGGAAGGTGAGGTTTCTGGCTCAGGGGCTAGGTAGGTGGGCATTGGCCACTGAGGGCGAAGGGGCTGTGGACGGCACACTGGGGGTCAGCATTCAGCGAGCCCCTCCCCCAGCTTCTCGGGGCTAGCCACTGCTTCCTCTCCCCCCTCCTCTTCTGCTCGGCTCGCTGAGACCCGCATCCTCAGGAGTGTGGTCCTATGGCTCATGGATACACTCACAGGGCTGTATTGACCCCATTACTCATCCACAGATCCATCACCATGGTCGGGTGGGGAGGAGCTGTGGGAGCCCCGCCCAGGGTTGGTTGAGGACGTTGGGCTAGTGACCGTGGCAGGGGCTGCTGGTCACTCTGCGGTTCCCTGGGTCTGCGGACGTTAGTTGGGCAGCAGCTCAGCCTCCCTCAGCTTCTTCATCTGGATCAGCCCCTTGGCAGGGGAGGAAGTGAACCCAGGGCTCACTCAGGGCCCTGGTCTGGGGTCTCCCTGGAGGCTCCTGGTAACAAACAGCCACTCCCCTCTGGGTGCTGGTATCTATGGCAACACTATAGAGCCTTTCTCTCCCCAGGCCTGCTTGGATCTCAGGCCTCAGGTGAGTGCAGGGGTAGGGCCTTGGGACTGGAGGGACATGGGTGTTGTGGGTAAAGGACCAGCACCTCTGGGGACCTGAGGTCCTGGAGGGCCAGGGGGATAGAGACCACAGGGAAAGTGTGAAAGCCCAGGTGACATGTTGCCTGAGGATGTGACCTTGCCTGGTCAGAGACACAGGTGTGGTCACCCACGTGACAGGCAGTCTGGTGTCCTAGGCGGCAGACACACACACGCACACACATGCACGCACGCGCCCTCCTTAGAGAGCCACACTCTGAACCCGGTGCTGTCTGGGCTGTCAGACACACTCACGTGCATGTGGCCATGCACGAGAGCCCCACAAAGGTGCCTGCACACAGGACACAGGGCAGACAGCCCCACCCATCTCAGCTCCTCCGAGAACATCGAGGATGGTCCCCAAGTCTTGCTAGGAAGCTGGAGAAGCCGAGGAAGAGGCTCTCTCCATGGTGGACAGAGAGCCAGTCAGTGGCCATCTGGGGCCTCCAGCATCCACGCCTGCAGACCTGGCGGCTCCTGCAGGCCTGAAGGACACCAAGCCCAGCTCCGAGGGTGTGGACTTCCCCCTCAAGCTGCAGTAAGGAGGGGAGGGAGGGGCGGTCAGGCCCCTGAGCCAGGCCAGCCAGAGGGCAAAGCCTGATCAAGCAGCTGGGGTGCTGGCATTGCAGCTTGGCTCCCGAGTCCCTAGACCCCCGCGCCCTGAAGCTGCTGTGGAGGCAGCGGGAACTGGAGATCCAGGCGCTGCGGGGTGCCCTCCAGCAGCCCCAGAGCGCCCGGCGCGGCCGCATCCTGCAGGAGGTGGCTGGGTTCCCATTCGAGAGGTCAGTAGCGAAATGCTAGTCCCCTGGCCTGCGCCTAACTGCTGCCTTCTGTCTGACCCCAACCCCAACCACTGAGCCTGACCGAAACTCCAACCTGACCCCAGCCCTGAGCCTGACCTCTGCCTCTAACCCTAGTCCTTACCTGACCCTAACCCCCCACCCTAGCCCTGTAAAAGTTGGTACACTGTAGCCTTGCCCAGACCCTAACCTTGGACATGTCAGTGGGTGCTGACAACCCAGACCTCTCAGAGCCACCTGGGCCAGCTGCACTGTATGCCCTCGGGCCTCTTCTCCACCCCCCCGCCCCTTGGCTGGCTGAGCTCACCCCTTCTCCCAGGAGCTCTCACAGTCAGAAAAAGCTCCTGCAGACCCAGGTGCAGAAGCTGACTCTGGAGTTGAAGGAGCAGAAAGAACAGGCCCAGCTGGTGAGGGGCCAGGGAGCTGGGTGGGGCTTGGGCTTGGGGGTGGGGTCTGAGAAGGCCCCACCCACCTGTGAGCCCTCCTGGAGCAGGAGAAGGTGCACCTGGAGGAGCAGCTGCTGCACACCAAGCAGTTGCTGCAGCAGGTGCAGACCGAGCTGCAGGCCTTGGAGAAGTCCTGCCTCCTGCAGCTGGCCCGCTCCTCCTGGATAGGCCGCATGCTGCGCTCTTCCACCGGCAGTGTGGAGGTGAGCCCATGCTCCCCATCCTTCCCCGGCCCTCCTCGGACTTCCCCAACAGCCACATGCCTAGGACTGGGAGGGAATGCCCTGGGCACTGCCCACCTGGCACTCAGAGGGGGGTGCCTCAGGTGCTGGCGAGGTCCAAGGGGAGAGGTGCCTTGAGGGGACAGGGGTATCCGTATCCCCAGCCCCTGCCTGCTAGTCTCTTGCCCCCTCTTGCAGGTGGTGACTGCAGAAACCCTGATAGATCCCAGCGACTTGTCTGAGAACGATGAGGTGCCCCCTGCGCAGGATGTGAGCCAGGTCCCTCAAGTGCGGTCAGGGTTCCACAGGCCAGTGTGTGTGCGGGGGGCACATGCTTGTTGTTTCCCGGGCAGAGTTTCCGGCTCGAGGATGTGGACTGGAACAGTGTCGCCCATAGATACCCCAACCTCTTCACTGCCACCAAGCCGAACTTGGATTACAAGTAACTGCACTGGGAAGGGACCCCCAAGGGCCAGGGGAGGGCAGGCTTGCCTTGGCAGATGTGGACTAGAGTCCAAGTTCAACCCTTTGTGTCTCTGGACAGGTCACCTGAACCTTGTAAGCATCAGTTCTCTGATCTGTAGAATGGGGTCGGGGAAGGGGTCCTGGGCCACTTCTGTCCTGCCATGAGCCCCTTCCCAGGCTGGCTCCTACAGATGGGGCCCATAACTCAGGGCACCCCGCCAGCCTTGGGGAGGCTGGAGGAAGGTGAGGCTGAGAATAGAAGCAGAGCGGCCAGTGAGCAGATGGTGACCCGCAGGCACCTCGAGCCCCAGCCCCCCACGAAGCAACCGGTGTCCCCAGCGCCTGAGGAGCGTGGCTCAGAGCCGAGCGTCCACCAGGCGGAGCGGAGCTTCAAGAGTGTGGAGTGGAGGCCGCTGCCCTTGGAGGGCACCAGCAGCTCGGGAGGCGCCGACTCTGACTCGAGCAGCCCCCAGCTGGACCCGAAGTCTCGTGTGCAGAAAGTGACCGGGCACCTGCCCTGGGCACCAGGCCACACGTCTGAGCAGACCAAACCGCAGGCCGGAGGCTGCCGCAGGGCCTCGCAGGCAGAGTCTGAGGGTGGGCGTGCGTCTCCCTGGGCCCTCCTTCCGGCCCACTAGGCCGCGCTCTCTGCCCCGAGCCCTAAAGGGGGTCCCCCAGCCACCAGCCTTCTCTGGAGGCCAGAGGGAAGTGGGTGAGGCCTCTGCAGCTGCATCTGCGGGGACTGGGGAGGTCTTGGAGGGAGGGGTGGGGGCAAGCACCCGGCCGCCCTGGATCTGACCCTTGGCACCCCTCCTCTCCCCATCGTCCCCCAGGGCGCTGCAGGCCAGTTGTCCTCACACCAGATGTCCCCGATGGGCACTCCAAACGGGGGTCCACCTCCCCGACAGGCGTCCTCTTCCTGGATCAACAGGAAACCGACTTGGACAGCACGGGCAAGATGGTCCCGGCCTGCAGTACGGATTCCGACAGCTGGCGTCCTGGGCACCAGTGGAGGTGAGGGAGTGAGGTGGACCCCCAAGCGTGGGGGCTGGAGCGGGTCTCCCCGCGGGAGAGGCTGAGGACCCAAGCGACTCGCCCGCCGGGCCCTGCCTCGCCCCTCCGGCCGCAGCCCGCCTGGCTCCTGCCTGAAGATCGCAGCGGTGAGCCGGCGCGAGAAGTCCGTGCGCATCGTCAACGAGTCGCTGGAGGAGACGGCGGACCTGGGGGGCTTCGCGCTGCAGCAGCTCCGGAGCGACTTCCCCGTGCGCATGTACCGCTTCCCGCCGCACACGCTGCTGGCGCCGCAGCACCACGTCACGGTGCGCCCCGCGCCCCGCGCCTCCGCGCCCCGCGCCCCCGCGCCCCCGCCTCTCGCCCGCGCCCCTCATGCACGCCCGGTGCCGTCCCCAGGTGTGGGGTGAGGGGCCTGGCAGCACCCAGAAGCAGCCGCCCTCGTCCCCGGGCCGGGGGACCGTCCACTTCCAGTCCAGCCGCGGCTGCGTGACGCTCCTGCTGAGCCCCAAGGGCGAGGTCAGTGCGGACCCCGACGGGGGTGTGGGGGGGGGGGACGCCTCACGGGCCGGGGGTGACGGCGCGCCCCTCGCGCCCCTAGGTCCTCAGCAAGCACCAGGCCCCGCACTGCGTGACCCAGGTCTCGAAGGCCTTCGACGACAACACCGACTGGTCCATCGACCGCTTCCAGCTCCCGGACGCCCAGCCCGGGGCCAACGCCCGCGAGCAGCGGTGCCAGCCCCGACTCCCGCGCGACGGCCGCGTTCGGGAGGCCCGGGTCGAGCCCGGGAGTTCAGGGTGGGACCCGCGGGCCCCTCGATCTCTGCCGCGTCCCCGGGCCCCGCCGCGCACCACCGTCCCCCAGGCCCCTGACACGCCCGTCCCCCACTGCCCCGGCCCGCGTCCCCGGCAGGCCCGCCCTCCCCGCGCGCGCGGCCCACACGACCCCCTCGCCCGGCCAGGACGCCGGCTCTGCTGCCGCGCCTGGGCGCCAGCAAGCTCTTCCGCGCGCCCGAGGTGCCGGCGCGGCCCGAGAGCGCCGAGACCGCGACGCGGGAGCTCCTGCCCGCCGTCTCCGGCGAGCACGTGCCGGGGCGCGGCGCGAGGGGGCGGCCCGCCCGACCCCCGGCACTCTCCCACGCAGACCACCGGCTGGGGCTCGCTGACCGCCAGGCGGGGAAGGAGCACAGGGTCCGGGTGAGTGCGCGCGGGTCCCCGGCAGCCCGCAGCCCCGCCCCGCCCCCCCCTTCCCCGCCCGGCCCGGCCCGCGCCGCGCGCGCCTCTCAGGCCCCGCATCCACCAGGTGGGCCGGAAGGCCGTGGACCGAAGCTGCCCGATGGTGGCGCTGTCGGTGCAGAGCACGGCCCAGAGCAGATTCGGCTTCCGCTTCCTCAGCTGCCCGCCCATCACCGCGGACGCGTGCAGGCGGGTGTAGGGCCCATGTCGGGGCTGCACAGGTGCCCGCGCTCACCGGCCGCCTCCCTGACTGCCTCGGCGCGGGCGGCGCACTGTGGGATGTCCGGGATCGCGCGGGTGCGGGGAGGAGGTCGTGGGAGGCAGGTGCATAATTTATTGAACCAACATCGCCTACCAAAAAACCTGCATTTCTGTACACCCGAGAGTCGAAAATGATTTGCTTGGTTTCTGGGTATCCCGGCTCCCGATATCCGCCAAAGATGGGAGGCCTGGCCACACCCTCCTCCACCCAGGCCAGGCATCCGCCAGGGACCACAGCGGCCCAGGGTGGCTGCAGGGCCTGCCAGGGATGGACGGGTCCAGCTCCACCACCTTGGCCTGGGATCCACCCAGTCTCTTCCAGGCTGCCCCTGTGGGCACTCCACTCCTGGGAGGGCAAGACCCCGCTGAAGACGAGGCGGGAAACAGCTGGGCCAGCAGTGGGGAGCCTGGCCGACCTGGGCTCTCACCTGTGCGCGCTCCCTGGTGGTTCCAGCCCCCCACTTTCCTCCACCAAGAGGGGCCTCTCCTGTGCCAGGCTCCCTTTATACCCCCAACACACCTACCCAGATGCTCTGGGCTCCATGAGGCTCCCGTGACCAAGCGGGGCCCCTTGTCCTACGTCCAGGCCCGCTTGGCAGTGAGTGGGGGTTTACCCTAGGGGCGGGTTTGGGCTGGCGTGACAGGGCTCAGGTGTGGCAGGCACCGGAGCGCTGGGGATCTGGCTGCTGGGTCTGCTGTTGGCTTTGGGTCTAGACGTCCTCGGGCTCGCGAGCTCGGGCCCGAGGCCACCTCCAGGGCTCTCAGAGCTGCCGCTGCAGGCAGCCCCCCTCCCAGGCCAGGCCCGGAGCCACGCAGGGCTCTGAGCCGCCGTGCCCGGAACTGCAGGCCTGTGGAGCCCTGGCCGCTGCTGCTTGAGTCACGTGGCACAGGGAGTTTGGGGGGACAGGGGAGCAGATTATAGCCCACGGTCCTAGACGGCTCTGGAAGACAAGGCCCCCCCCCCAGAAATCATCCGCTGGGGATCACCCGGGCAGATCTACCGCGTGGTCGCCCACCCCCCAGGCTGCGCTCCTTTGCCCCACAGCTGTGCTCGCTGGGAAAGCCGTGGCCCCTCGTCCCTGTGACCTCTGCCCCTTGCTTTAGCCAGACCCACCTCAGTCCCTGTGACCTCTGCCCCTTGCTTTAGCCAGACCCACCTTCGAGGAGGCAGAGGCCACAAGGGCTCTAGCTCTGGGTCACTGGGTCCTGTCTCCAAGGGCCTGCTCATAGGTTGCTGCCCCAGGGCCAGTTCCTAACCCTCTGGTGTGGAGCTGGGCGCCAGCAGCCACCGCAGGGCAGGCTGGGCAGGTGCGGCCGTGGTCCCCCAGAGCCGGCCTGGACCCAGCCTGGAGCGGCAGCCCCGTGCCCCTTTGTCCCTGAGTCCCCACTGTCTGCCCGCTCCGCTCCCCCTCCACTCCCCCACTGGGTGGCTGGCCTTTGACCCCTCTAGACTAGCTGATCTCATGACCCACCTTCTCCGCCAGCCTCCCAGGCCACAGCCAGCACAGCACTGGCAGAGCAGAGGTGGGCCATCCCTGCTCCATCCCGGACCCCCGGCGTCCCCTCCCCTACAGGAGGGTCACTGTGCTCCTACAGCCCCTGCTCGACGTGACCCCCAGGCCCGCCCCCACCGACCCACCAGGACACCAGGCCCTTCCTCCTGGACGCCTCTGGCCCCTGCTGGATGTGCCCCGCTCAGGGCTGTCACTCTGCAGCTAGTGTCCCCTGGGGAGGGCCCTGCCTGCAGGGCCTGGCACTCGCCTCTGCCTCAGCCTCTGGCCTGCCGGGTGGGCCCCCTCCGCCAGCACCTTGCCTCGCCCCCTGAGAACCGCCCCTGGGCCTGTCCTGCTTGTCCTGGCTCCTCACTGCCCCCCACTCCACGGCCCTCTGTAATGCCTTCCACCTGGAGTCTAACCCTGGTGGCCTCATGGCTTCATGGGCTCCGGGGCACTAGAGACTGGTCCCCTCAGCTGTGCGCCCTCACCCTCGGGAGGGGACCTCTCTGTCACAGGCCCTCAGAACCCGGTGAGAAGGGGGAGCTTGACTGAGGTGAGGGTCGCCCGGCCCTCCCCCGACGCAGTGGGTCTCAGTACCTGGGGCCAGGCTTGGGGGGCTGGATGGGGTGTCAGGCCCAGTCTCGTCCTCCTGCTCCTCAGGGCCCCTCCGTGGCCTCCTCCAGGGGGCTTCGGTCCCTTGCTGGGACTCCACGTGCCTGGGGGGGGATGGGGTTGTTGGGGGGGAGGGGAGAGGCTGCAGCCCCGGTTCCCCTCAGAGCCAATTCCAAATGAGTGTGACCCCGGGGTGGCACCTCAGCCTCAGGCTCCCACGACCGGCTCCTCCAGCCGTCCTGGGGACTGGCGACCAGCTCCCCAAGGCAGCCGGAGACCCCCACCAGACAGGGCACACGTGGTGGGGGGTGGGGCTCCACCCAGGGGGGTCCTCGCCTCAGCCTCGGCTCCCTCCAGGCCGGAGGTCCAGCCAGTGCTGCGAAGTCTCGGCTGTCTGCAGGGTCAGGCCCCGGGGCGGGGGTGCTGGGGGCCAGGTCTTCCGGCCTGCATCGGAGCGGCCGCTCTGGGGGCGCCTGCAGAGGGAAAGGGCAGGTTTGGGGGCCCGGCCATCGCGGGGGCTAGGGGGCAGTCGCCTGGGGCTGGATGGGAGAGCTGGGGGCCGGCCCTGGGGCGGGGCGGGGCGTACCGGGCACCGGAGCTGCCGCTGCCGCAGGCCTTTGCTGGGGTTTCCACACAGGACTGGGCCGGCACCTGCAGAAGAAGGTGTGGCTGGGCCGGGCTTGGGGTGGAGGGGCTGGAGGCGGAGCTTCATGGCGTGGTGGGTCAGTTACCGTGGGTGAGGGTGCTGGCGACGTCTTCTGGGGCCGGGTCCGTGGGGAGCAGGCCTTCGGGCAGGGGGCCCCCAGGGACCAGCGGGGAGAAGGGCCAGGACCTGGGAGCCCGGGGCTGGGTCTCAGGCAGGGATAGCTCGAGGCCGAGTCTCCGAATGGGGTCTCCGTGCAGATGATCTGCCCAAGAGTCAAAATCAGGTCACCAAGGGCCATACCTGCTGGCCAGCTCAACAGACCCCAAGACTCTGTCCACAAATCAGGGACCCCACCAGCTGACATTTGTGCCCCAAAGCCTGGTGCTATGGGGGGCAGGTTTCGGCCCCCTCTTCCTCTGCGGGTGGGTGGGGTGGCCCTTCCCAGGCGCTGCTCATGGGGAGGCATCCTGGCCTCAGGGCAGGGGTGCAAGCTCTGGGGACAAGGGGTCAAGGCTGGGAGGTGACGGATATGCGGCTGTCCGTCTCCAGGAGGCATTGGGCAGGGGACCTGGCGTTTGAGAGCTCTCCCCTTGGGCGGCCTGGGTTGGAGACCTCTTCTCGGGCTCACAGGTGGGAGCTGCAGGCTGGGTAGGTGGGCCTTACCTAGCCCTGGGAGCAGGCCGCCCAGGACCCGGCCCTCCTTGATGGCCTCCTTCACCATGAGCCAGTCCTGGTTCAGCCTCCGGGAGGCCGGCAGGCCCGTGTGCGTGGCTGGCACCTCGTCCAGGACCTGCAGGTGGGGGATGAGCTTCCTCACCTCTGCCCGGTAGTTGTAGTGCTGGGGTGCCTGCAGTGGGGGGGAGCGGCCGGTGGCCATCAGGCCAGCTGTGTCCCAGGGCCTCTTGTCCCAGGCCCCTGTAGGGTGGGGCAGGGGAGCCGGGGCTGGCGAGGCTGCCGCACCCTGCAGGCTGCCGCAGTCTCTCGGGCACCAGGGACTCTGGGCTCGCACTGTCCAGCTGCTGCAGGTGGGGTGCACCGCTGGGGGACAGGGCCTGTGCGGTGTGGACGCGGCGGAGCGCGTGTGGTTCCACAGGGCGCACGCATGGCCCCGTGGCATGGGCGTAAGCTCACGGGGTGCGGGTGGCCCCCGGCTGGCTGGGCACCCCCACACGCACCTCGTCGAGGGGGCCGGGGCTCGGCCGCAGGCACACCAGGTTGCCCTCCAGGGTGAGCGTGGCCAGCCTCGGGCACAGCCGCAGGTAGCGCACCTGCCCCAGGTCCTCCACGCTGTTGCCCTCCAGGTCCAGCACCTCCAGCCGCTCCAGCAGGCACAGTGGGCTGAGGTCCGAGATGGAGTTGTAGGAGACGTAGAGCTCCTGCGGCACAGGGGGCCTCAGCCGGGGCCTGCCCGCTGCCCTCCCCCGCCCAGGGCCGCAGACCCACCTCCAGGGCCGGAAGCGAGCCGATGCCATCCAGGTCCGCCAGGCCGCAGCGAGCCAGCCACAGCACCCGCAGGCGGCCCAGGGAGGTGCCCAGGTCTCTGCGGAGGGCGAGGTGGGGGTCAGCGTGCCCTGCGGCTGTGAAGACCCTGTGCCCTGCCTCGTGACACCCACGTCTGGCTGGCTGCAGGTGTGAGGCCAGGTGTGCCTGCGGCTCATGCAGCCTCCAGGCTGCAGAACGGGCTCCACCTCCTCTCCTGGCCTCGGGCACGAGCAGAACGTCCCTAGAGGCCCCGAGCTGGGCAGGGGTGGGTGGTGGGGGGCACCTTGTGCTGCACAGCTCAGCTCAGCCTCACCTGCTGCCCACCGTGGGCTCAGCCTGGGGTGCTCTCTGTCCCTTCATCTCCCCTGGCCTCTGTCGTGGGCGACCGACCCAAGTTACAGCCCTTCCCCCCGCCCAGCGCTGCTTGCGGGACCCCCCGCCCTGTCCCAGCCCAGCCAGCCTCTGCTGTGGGGCCAGCTCCCCGCCCCCTCTGCGTGAGGGGTCCTCTCAGCCTGGTGTCCCACGTCTGCTGACAGGCCACGGGCCCACCACCCGCATCCCGCTCGGTTCCGGAATGTTCCATGCTCTCCGCGCTCCCTCCTCACGCCTGGAGCTCCCCGCTCACCCGTGGGCCAGTCCTCGGTCCTCCCTTGTCTCCCCTGCCACCTCCGCGGTCTCTTCCGTCCAAGGTGGCTGCTAAGGCTTTCGTGACGCCCCGAGGCTCAGCCCCGACCCTTCCTCGCGACAGGTTTGGGGGACTTTGCACTGTCTCTGTCCCCTCTGAGATGCTGGGTTTGTTCCGCCTCCCCCCTCCCTGCCGCGGCTATCGTGACATTTCTATTTCTATTTTAATTTTTTTAAAATCTTTTAGGTGAGGCAACCCTTGGTTGACCCCACAGATTACAAGGACCTTGTCAGCTTACAAACCCTTGTATATATTTTTTTCCCTGCTTACAGCACCAAGTCTTCCTGGGGGGTCTCCCATCCGAGGACTCACCGGGCCGACCCTGCTGTGCTTCCGAGATCAGCCGGGATCGGGCTCTTCAGGCGGGCGGCGTGGCCCTAGACTACTGGGACATTTTAAATCGCGGGAGGTGGTGGCGGGCCGTGTGTGCCTGACTCCGCCGGCACGTGCCTCCTGCGTTCCGGGGGCAGCCGCCGCCGCCTCTCCCTGCCCTGCGCGAGGCACCCCCTGGGCGGCCCAAGCCCGGCCTCGGCCGCGGCCTCGCGCTCCCGCCCGGAGCGTCTTCCGGCTCGCGAAGCCCCGCTGGGCTGCGTCTCCCCCGCTGGCCAGCCCGTCCACTGGGTCTTCAAGTCTCATTCTGCCGGCCTCGGCCCCACGCGCGCTGCGTCTTTGTCCTTTGGCTCCGCGGGCTCCACGTTCGTCCCCAGCCTGTTTCCTTAAATGGCTTTTCCAGGCCCCTCCAAGCTGGCCGGAACACGTGTCCAGCAAGTCCTTCGAGAGAGGGGCCGATCGAACCATCTTCCCCGTGTCTCCGAATTCGTTCGAGAACGCCGCTGCCTCTGCGCCGGGCAGGCCGGGCCGGGCACAGGTTCCCGGCCCGCACCCTCCCGGCTCTGAGCTGCGCGGGGCTCAGGCTGCTTCGAGAGGGTCTCGGGAAAAGGCCGCTTCTTTCGCCCTGTCTTTTCCTGGCTGTCCCCAGGTGTTCTTTACCCCGAAGCCCAGGGACGTTATCAGGACACGTGTCTGCGCTGGCCACGCGGCGCCACCCTTTCCTCTCACCCTGTAGCCGAGAGGCGGCAGCGTGTCGTGCCTGGCGGCCTTTCTTCGGCCGGCGGCGCCGTGCCCTGCTCCGCCGTCCCGCGGCACTCCGCGGGGCCGCCGTGGCGCGTGGCGGGCCCCCGTGTGCCTCCGGCGGCACCATCCGCGGACTTCAGCGTGGCTCATGGCTGTCGCCCCTGTTTTCCCACAGTGCCTCGTAGTGGGTTCCTGCGGGACTTTGGCGAGTCGTGCTCACTTCTGCGATGGAGCTACCGTCTCATTGCATTTCTTTCTAGGATCCACACGCATCTTTCTGCTTGTGACCCGCGGCTCAGGCCCCCGACGCAGGCCAGACTTCGCTCCGCGGCCGGCTCGGGTTTCCGGAAGGCGAGGGGTCCTGGCGAGGGGTCCTGCCGCTGCTCTAGACGACTCGCGGTTGGCGGCTACCTGGGAGATGTTGCTTCGTCTCAGGTCAAACAGGAAAGAAAACTACTCGGAGCTAGTGACACAAAGCACAGTGTGCGACCCGTGTGGAATCCTGCCTGAAGCTGTCCACACTGGGAAATGGAAAGCGTTAGGTATATTTATGAAAAAACTGGAAGGGTTAGAACAGCGAAGTTAAACACTCAGCTCAAGGAGCTAGAAGGGCCAACGGCAAACGAGAAGAAGAAGAAGCCGTCGCAATCGGTTGGCGTAGAACTGAGAACCCCGGGAAGGGCGCCAGAGCCTGGGGATGGTGCTTGAAAAAGCGAGAGACCAGCCTCCGGCCAGGCTGACCGGGGCGCAGAGCAGCAATGCGGGGAGCTGCGCGGACTCCAGAAGGAGAACCAAGCGTGGAGGTAGCGACCCTTTAAAATGGGAGACCGGCAGGAATGAAGCCCCGGTCTCGGGAGAGCGAGTTCTAGGGAACCTGCGGAATGAACACTCCCTCCTCCACAAGACGTTTCAAAAGGCAGAGCGTCGGGAAGAACAGCGGAAGGGGGGGCCCCGGGGGGCCCGGCGCGGGTGGCTCGCAGCCGCGGCCATGCTGGCGGGCGGCACGTCCAGCGGGAACTTGGACTGCCACGCAGCGCGCAGCGCGAGGGCGGAGGGAGGCCGCGCTCACGGAGGGCGGCAGACAAAGCCGCTGGGCACGGGAGCCTTTTTAATTCCGCACCCCCCAGAGTCCGGGAAGGTCAGTGAGGGCGACGCCCAGCCAACTGTTGGGCTCACACGTGGCGGTGGGTGCGGCAACGGCTCGGTCCATCGGGGAAGAGAAAAGCCAGGCCGAGGCCGGCGACGCCGAGGTGCCCACGCGGAGCCTCGGGGGGCGCCATGCTGGCCTCTGGGCGCGAGGCGCGGGGGAGACGGCACCCTCGGCCGCAGAAGCCAGTCCCCGCCTCGCGCCGCAGTCGCCGGCGACCTTGTGGGTAAGCGGCGTGAAGGACGGGAAAGCGAAGAGTGAGACCCGAAAGCCACCAGGAGAAAGAGCAGAATGTCTCCAGGATCCTGGGGGTGAGGATGGATCCCCCGAATGGCAGCAAAGCCCTGGGAATCGAGCGAACCAGGGCGACGCGCTCAGGTGTAGGCGGAGCCGGCGGCGCCTCCGCGGGAGGAGGCGGGGAGACCGGGCAGGGTCTGCCGCACTCGCAGGCGGTGCAGGGGGCCAGCGGCGAGGCGCGCGGGGACCCGGGGAGCTTCACAGACTGTGGGTGCGGTGCCCCCCGACAGCCCGTGCCATGAGAGGGGTTAGCACGGCGGGCCGCCCGGACGGGACACCTGACCTCACGCGACACGTCTGTCCCGGGCCCGGGTGCTCTCTCGGCTCCCGAGGCTACGCCCAGCCCCCTGAGGTCCCTCCTCCCAGCTCGGCGCCGGTGCCGGTTCACCCGGGGCCACACTGCGCCCGGTGGTCTCCTCTGACAAGCTTCCGTCCACGGCATGTGCCAGCGCCCTGCGGCCGAGTGTCAGGGTTCAGGGACCGAAAGGACTGGAAGCTCCACGCCGTTTCTCGCCGCCGTCACCAGGGGACAGAAAATACCTTTTTGTAACGTTTACGATCTAATCACTTTTTCTTAGAATTTTTGTTTTCTTGGAATTGAATATTTTGTTCTGTTACAAGTGGCACATCACGTTTCTGAACTTTACGATGCCGTCCATTTCTTTTCATAGTTTTCATCCTTTATTTTATACACTTTTTATACGCTTGTATTGGTCTTCGAGCTCGTCTGCAAGCCTTAACGTGAAGGAGTCGCCCCGATCCTTTGTCCTTGTCAGAGCGGGGCTTAGCACGGACTTAGGGCGCGTTCCTGAAGGCCCCCTTCCAGACCGTTCCCCGCAGGCACATGGCGGCCATGGGCCCAGCCGGCTTCTCTGCCCTCTGAGCACCCAGAGTCTTCTGCATCCAGAACTTCGAGAATTTTATGAAATTCTTGATGCGAATTTGATAGACCTCAGTATACCTGAGGGAGACCAGGAACACATTTAAAGTGAGGTTGCTCCGTAAATTCCTTCATTGCCTCACGTGACGATCCCTGGAGACGGCACGCGGAGCCCGTTTGGGCCCTGGAGAGCTGCCCGCGGGCCTGGCACCCGGCCGGCGGCACAGGGCCCGGCTGTCACGAAGTCCATCCTGCTCAAACGCCGACGGCAAAGCCTGGCGGTCCTTCAGCCCGTGAGGGGCCGGAAGCCACGGCCCATCCCGAGTCCTGGGCTCTGCCTGGGCGGGCGGTGCCGGAGGCACCGGTGTGTCTCCCACAGGCCTTGGTCTGTCCAGCAGAGGCCACGCCCATCTGCTCCTCCACCTGCCACCCACGGCCCCAGCTCCTGGCCCTCCCAGTGGGGGACGCCGCGAACCCTGAAGGTCAGCAGGCGCCTCTGGGTACAGCACGGTGGGTCCTTGGGGACCTCGTCAGCCACACCGCCTGGGGCGACTGGCCTGAGCCTGACCACAGACCCGGTGTCACCCTGAGTGGGTGCTCCCAGCCGCCTGGGGCAGGCGATGGCAGCTGCGCACAGTCAGGCGGCAAGGGCCGTGTGAGGACCGTGGCCGGCTGGACGGCAGGACGCCCAGGAGCCTCTCCACAGGACCCGCCCCGGAGACCTCGCGGCCCCAGCTCTGCAGGACCCCACCGGGGCAGGTCGGGACACGCCCTCCCCGCCCGGTGGCCCGATGTCCCCGGGAGGGGCGCTCACCTCACGGAGCCCAGGCGGCTGCCGTTCATCTTCAGCTGGCTGAGGCCGGGCAGGTGTGCCCCTGTGGGCCACAGGGGGCCGGGTCAGAGGCCACCCCTCGGCGCCTCCAGAGGCATCGGCGCCCCCGGCCCCCGCTGCCCGTGGCTGCCCTGAGGCCCAGCGGCACGGCTCCCGTCTGTGGCCGGTTCAGGCGGAGCACGCGGGGCAGGGCACAGAAGGAGCACCTGAGCCAACGCAGCCACTCGGGAGGCCACCAGGCCCCTGGAGCTGGCTGCCGAAGCCTGGGTCCCACCCCAGCCGCCTCCCCTGGTCCCCCAGGCACCCCACACCACCACCTCCGTCGGCTCGTAGCGCTGGAGCCCCCGGGGCATAGAAACCCTTCAGCCGGTGCCCCTGCTTAACCCAGAGTCCCCAGGAGAGGGATCTGGGCCACTCACTCCTCCCAGGAGCAGAGCCTGGCCCTGTGGAGATCCCTGATCCCTGGAAAGAGGGGTGCAGTGGCCCAAAGACCAGAGCCTGGAGGGCAGGAACCCAGGGGCAGACCCTGGGCGAGTGGTCTGGCCTTGGCGGGGGTGGGTGTGGACGAGGCGGGCTCTCACCGAAATTCCCCAGGCTGTGCTCACGGGTGTCCACGCACAAGTCCAGCACGCTCACCAGCCGAAGGTCATCCACCTGGGCCAGGGCCTGCTGCAGAAACCCCCGGGGAGTCAGCCCCGGGGACTGGACAGCGGCCATGCCCCCCGGGGACACCCCTGCCTTTGGCCTCGGTCCTGGTCGACCTTGGCTGTGGGTGGACGTGAAATGAGCAACTCGCGTGTGGCTGGCGGGGCCGCTGGCGGAGAAGGGCCTGCCCCGGGGGCGCCCGTCTGCAGAAGAGACCCACGCAGGACCCGACGCGGCCGGGCCCAGCTCTGCGGCGCGCCGCGGGCCCTGCCGAGCCCAGGCCGGGGGCGAGGGCCCCGCTGGCCGGGCTCTGGCCACGGGGCGTCGCAGCGACAGCTGCCGAGCAGACCGCGGGGCCCGGACGTGGCTCCGACAGCCCGTCAGGAGCACGGCGCCACCGCGAGACTCCGGACTGGGCGACCGGGGCTGGCGCGGTGGACGCCGCGCCCGCGGCAGTGGGGTCTGTGGCGCGGTGGAGGGAAGCAGTGCGCGCGGCGGCCTGCGGCATCGGGGAGCGCGGGGCGGAGCGAGCTGGCTCTGGTTAACGGCGTTCGGTACGGGGACGGGGCGGGCGTGCGGGCCGGCCCTGGGCCGCAGCAGGGAGCACCGGCCCAGCCGGACTCAGCCTGGGGGTGGGTCTTGGGGGCGACAGTCGGGGTCCCCAGGAAACCTGCGACCCCGGGGTCCAGCGGCTGAGGCTGCGCGAGGGAAGCACCCTCGGGAGCCACGTCAGGTGTGGCTCTGGCCCACTGGCCGCGGCCTGGACCGACGCTGGCAGTGGCTGCCCGCAGCAGTGGCCCTGGGGGCCGCGTGCGAAGGGGGGCGCTCCCTGCATGGGGAGGGCCGGGGGCCCCAGGCCGACCTCCTGGGACCCACACCTGGGGCAGGCTGGGCTCTCATCGAAGCATGTCCTGGGCACAGGGCCTGCCGAACACGCGGCCGGCGGGCGGCGGCTGGCCGTGACCACAGTGACCGCCAGCCTCGCGGACACTGGCCCCTCTCCCACGTCAGCCTGCCGTCTCTGGGCCCAGGCCTCACGCGCGCCGAGGGCGGCAGGACCCCGGAGCTGGCTGGCCTAGGCGTGGCCCACAGCTCGGAGCCTGTCTCTCCTTCCTGGGGCCGGACAGGGGCCGTCGCAGCGGCCACCGGGGCACCTGCAGTCAGAGGGCTCTGCAGAACCTGCTGGGCCCCAGCCTGGGGCATGGGGGTAGCGGCGAGCCCCGGCCCGGACCTGGGAGAAAGCCGCGGCCAGCTGCCCTGGAGACAGTGGGTGTGGGCCGAGCAGCTCGCGGTCGCCCTGGTTCCCCGCATGCCGCACCACCTGTGTGCGGCCTTGGTGGGACCAGAATGCCAGCGGCTTGATGCGGGGCCCTCAGAGCCCGCACACAGTGGGTGCGCAGCAAACACTGGCGGAATTCCCGTCTGGCTCAGCCCCCCTGGGGCCTGGGACACGGTGGGACTCAGGGCATCCATTAGACAGACAGGCCAGGAGAGCCGGGGACAGCGCGCGGGCTGGACGTGGGTTCCGGACTGTCACCCCGTGCGGGCCCCGGGCACTCACCAGTCGGGCGGGCGACAGGCACTCCTCCGCCAGCCGCTCGCTGTGGCCATCCCCGTGGCTGCCCGGGGCCTCGGCCTGCGGGCAGGGGTTGTGCAGGCCCTGCCAGCTCAGCTCCCGGACCTGGACACTGGCTGTGCTCGGCCGCGGCCCGCAGGCCCTGTCCCAGGTCCGGTCCATTCACGTCTACCCTGCCAGGGAGAGGCGGAGGGCCGAGGCTTTGCTCTCCCTCTGATCTGCAGCCTGGAGTGGACCCCAGAGCAGCCTCGACATGTGCCACATGCGGCGAGCCCCTGGGGCCCACCCCCAGCCTGGACAATGCTCTGTGCTGCGCTCACTTGGCCTGAGGGTCTCGCAGTCCCCTCCCCCAGTCCACACCCCCTGCCTGGGCAGGTCACCGTCTCCATGCTTCTGCCCAGCCTTCGGGGTCCCCGTGAGGGGTGCTAGCTCCAGGCCTCCCCATCCAAGGTCCCACTAGTCTACGAGCCTGGGGGTGCTGCCCCAGATCACATTTGCTTAGCCGCCTGCCGCGACCGGGGAGCAAGCCGCCACCTCAGGCCCTGAGCTGTGCATTCTTGCTCCGGTGGTCTCTGAGCCTGGGGGCCCAGCACCAGGGTCTCGGGCACCTGACCCCTGTGCCCACTGAGCCCCTCACCTGGAGGCAGCTGCCGTTTCCCACTGTGGGTCAAACATCCGGACAAGAGGGTCGCATGTGGCCCCAGGTGGCACCTGCAAGAGAGAGTCGAGCTGGTCAGGTCCTGGCCGAGACCACCATGCCCGGGAGCGAGCAGGTGCACAGGGAGCAGGGCCAGGCAGCCTGGGTCCTTCCTATCGCCCTGATGGGGGACCTGGTCTGGCCGATGAGGAAGACGGCCGGCTGGGCAAGCAAGGGAGGGGCCTGCCGCTCCCCAGGGGACCCGGCGGGGCTGAGGGCACCCATCAGGCTGCGGGGAGGGTGTGGGTGGACCGGGCTGCAGCACGGTCAGCACTGAGGGCCAAGCCCACCACCCTGCCCTTTCTGTGCCTGAGAGAGGCTGGCTGGAGGTCTTGCCCACGACTAGGGCCAGCGTATCTGTCCAGTCCAGCCCAAAGGTCTTGGGGTCCGAGGAGCAGGGCCTGTTTGGAGGCTGTGGGTCCCATCTAGACACGGTTCCCACATTCATGCACTGGCCCAACCCTGGCCATGTTGTTCCCGGCCTGGTTCCCACTCTGCCCTGCCTCTCTGTGAGCCCCCGGAGCTGGAAACCTGGGGGCCTGTTGTCTCTACAGCCCAGGACAGTGCCGGCCCCTGACCTGGCTCATGAGCTCTCTGGTGCCCTTCACCACACAGGCAGGGGCTCTGAGGGCAGAGTCCACTCACCCTCATGTCCCCATCATGGAACACCCCCCCCCACACACAGAGTCTGCTGCCTGCCTCCATCTCTCCCCCAGGGGCAGGGCGGGGGTGGGGGGTTAAGGGGAGCCCTCCGGTCTCAGTGACTGGGAGCTCTCAGAGCCGGGTCGGGGACTGTAGGCAAGGTCTCCAGGGGACCAGATTTGACATCCCGGGACACCATTGAGTCCCCCACTGGTTTTGATACTCGATCTTCGCACCCGCCCCTCGGCCTCAGTTTCCCCTCTGGCACCAGAGAAATAGCGAAGCCTGAGGGCTGGAACCCGAAGGCGCACTCGACTCTCACCTGAGGGCTCCGCCCGGGTGCCCCGGCCCGGAGGGCTCGGCCCTGGGCCCCCTCCGCAGCCCGGCGCTCTCTCTGATTCCGGGTTGTTCTTCCGGCCGTGGGGTTGCAGGGCCTGGGAGCCATGGCAACAGGGGCAGGGCCTCATTTGAATAATCAAATATTCATGAGCGTCGGGAATCACCCTGGCTCTGCCAGGCCGAGCCACACCCCTTAGCAACGGTTGCTACGGCGGACCCTCGGGGGTATAGCCCCGCACGCGCGTGGGCGCGCCTCGAGCTGGGTGAGGAGGTCGGGTGGCGGTGACCAGGCTGGGGTGTGGGGCGCAGACCGGCCAGGTGACAGCCCCTTGCAAAAGCCACCTGTGGTGGGGACACACGCCCACTTTTTCCAGATGAGAGTTGCCTCTGTAAAGGTCGTCCCGAGAACGGGATTTACCTCTGCCTGCAGGTGTGGCCGATGCCATGACAGAAAGAACGAACTGCCGTGGGAGAGGACCCCCTGAGGGCGAGGGAAGTGAAGACCTGGACACCCGGAAGGGAGGCCAGAGGCCACTCCTGCAAGGCGCACCGCCACCGCACGCATTCACCGGCCTTCACTTCGCGTCTACGCGCTTCAGGCGCGACCCGGGCTCTGCTCTAGCCGTAGCACAGTGCACAGGACAGCCAACCCGACGCCAGCACACGTGGGTTCGAGGCTGTCGTGGGGCAGAGGGGACGCCCAAGGTCAAGGTCTGCAGCAGGCGAGCTCGAGGAAGAGCACCCGGGCCGGCGTGGGCGGGGAATGGGAGGTGAGCGGGTCCGGCAGGTCGAAGGTGTAGTGCACCACTCTTTCTTGTAAACACACTTAAATTTACTTTTACATTTTAAAAGTGTTAGAAATATGTTTGAGAGTCTTCAAAGGAGCCAGCCAGTACGTGCACGTTTGCGCTTTGGATGGGCGGAAACTTCTGTTCACACCCTTATGGCAACTTTTGGGTTGCATTCTTTACGCACCGTTTGTTAATTAGGCCACACGGTGAGCTTCTGCAGGGCTGGTTTTGTGGGGGGCTCGGCGGGTCGGCAGTCTGCAGTGCCCACCCGAGCTGGGGGTGGCAGAGTTGAGGGGGCGGGAGAGGGGCTGTCCTCGGGGGGCCGGACCGGACGGGGCTGCGCGATAGGTGAGCGGCAGGACTCCGGGACTGAGACGGACGCCGTCGCGCGGGCTCGGAGGTCCCCGCCCGGCCCAGGCGCCCTAGCACCGCCTAATACTGGGCGCACGGCCGTACCGCGCCCCACGTCCTCACCCCAGCTACCAGGCGTCCTGGGAGGGCGGGGGCGGCCGTCCCGGAGCCACCTGCGGGGAAGAGGGTGCAGGACAGCCGGGCCCCCAGCCACTGGGGGCCCCCAGCCTCCTGGAGCGGGCTGAGCCTGCTTCCGGGGCCCTACCCTCTCTCCAGAGGCCCCGCCGCCTCCTCCAGCCCCGAGCTCGGGGGGCGACCTTAGCGCTCGCCCTGCGGGCTCCGCCCTCCCTGAGGACCGTCCCTTCGGCTCTCGGGCCCCCCGGCGGGCTACGCGACGCGGCGCAGGGGAGGCCTCCAGGGAAGCGGACGCGGCCGTGCGCGCCGGCGGGGTGCCCGGGAGCCCGGCGCCAGGCTCCCGGGGCGGCTCGGGCGGCTGGAGCCGGGGCCTGGCGACCGCGCCCCAGCCTACGCCCGGCCGCCGCCGCGCCTCCCCGCACGGCCTCTATCTTCTGGGGAGTCGGCTTGCTCTGGACAGAGTCTAGGCCCCCCCCGACTCTCTCCGGAGGGCTCCAGGGCCCTCGACGCCGGGGCAGCGGCTCTTCTCCCGCACGCGCAGAGACAACCCCCCGGCCGCGGCCCACGAGGGCCGCGCAGCCCGGCACCGCCCTCCGCGCCTCCGGCTCCCGGAAGCCCCGCCCGGCCGCCGCCTCTGACGGGCGGGCCGCTCGGCCAACCGAAGCGGAGCGCGGCGGTGCTGGGGCGGGACCCGGGGCGCGCGACCAATGGCGGCCGCGCCGGGCGGCCGGGCGGCTCGGGGCGGGGCGTGCGCGGGCCCGGCCGAGCGTCCGCCGCCCGCGCTCGCGCCCGCAGACCGCAAGCGAGAAGCCGAACCCGCGCGGACGGGAAAATGAGCCCGGCGAGAAGCGCGCCGGCAAAGGAAAACGCCCAGCGACCACGGCACGGGGGGGCAGTAGAGCGCCAGACGAGAGGGGTGAGTGCGGCGGGGGGGGCAGCGGCGACCGGGGGCGTGGAGCCGGGGCGGCGGGGCCGAGCGACCCGGGGCGGGAGACGCTGTGTTCGCGGGGCGCGCGGGCGCGCGGGGGGCGCAGGTGAGCCGCGGGCGCGGCGCTGCGGCCGGGGCCGGGGCCGGGGCCGGGGCCGGGGCCGGGGCCGCGGGCGGGGCGGGCGCCGGCTGTGCCAGCGGCGGGTCCGCGCGGCCTCGCCAGGCCAGCTCCTCGGGCATTGTGTCCCTGGCCTCCTCGGGGCCCCACAAGTGCCGTCAGGCAGTGCGTCGGGTTCCCCTGCGCCGTGGCCCGCCTGTGGCCTGAGCTGGGCGGGGTCCCGAGGACCCCCGCCCTGTCCCCCAAAAGCCCAGGCACCCGGCGGCCATCACACAGGGCAGGGACGTCTGGGGTTTAGGACGTCCACTGTCCTCACAAGGGCACCCTCTCATTAAGCTTCAGAAACTGGAGACACCCCAGTCGGGGGCCTTGGCCTCGGGCCTCTCTCCTTCCCACCCGTCCCCTAGCTCCCACACTCCTTTGGGTCTTTTTTCGTCCCTCGGCCTGTGCTTGTCGGGAACCCCTGTGCTTACCCGGAACTTTCGCCGGGCACCCTGCTCCTCACCTGCCTTGTTTTCTCCAAACTCGTCAGGGCAGCAGGCCCCCATGGCTTCCCCTCATTTTAACTTAAGGTTGGCTTCCTCTTAGGGGCGTAAGCTGAGCCCACCAGGGAAGGGGGGTCTTTCTCTGCCTGCCTGTCGCCCTGTGCCTGGAACAGCTCCTGGCACCCAGTCGGTGCTGGGTGGGTAGATACTTGTCGAATGCACCGACATGCCCAGTAGGACCCGGCACGGATCGTCGGTTGGCACTGGCCTGCCCGGGCACGCTGCTGCACGCTCCACCGTGGCAGGACCTGTCTTGGAGGGAGGGGGACTGGTGACCTCAGCCCACGGCACTGCCAGTTCAGGCTTTCTGCCTACCAGCAACTTCTAATTTGGGTGCGTGGTTGGGAGACGCTCTCAGCTGTCAGCGCTGCCTCCGGGGTGCCAGCTCCCTGCCCGTCACACAGTCATTAACGTAGCGGAGGCAGGACCCCTCTCCCGCCGGCCGAAGGTGCCACAGGTGAGCGGCGGGCCTCCGTCCTGGCTGCTCCCTGTTGCCTGGATGTCGAGGCCCAGGGAGCTCGTGAGGTCTGGGCGCAGAGCCGGGTGTGGCTGACGCAGCTTCCCCTGCAGGTGGGACAGGAGGCCACCTCGGTGCCTGGCAGTGCGGTCCCTCGAGGAGCGATGACGGAGTACAAGCTCGTGGTGGTGGGCGCGGGAGGCGTGGGGAAGAGCGCCCTGACCATCCAGCTCATCCAGAACCACTTTGTGGACGAGTACGACCCCACCATCGAGGTGAGTGGCGCCGGCTCCCCGCCCGGCTCCGCGCGCTGATGCGGGCCCATCTGCTGCCTGCTCCCTCGGAGGGGGTCCTTGCGCGGGGGGGGCCTAGCGGCCACAGCAGGTCAAGGAGGGGCTGGGGGTGCAAACGCCCCACCCCAGGAGGGCTGGGTCCCTGAGGTGTGTCCTCCCGCAGGACTCCTACCGGAAGCAAGTGGTCATTGATGGGGAGACGTGTCTGCTGGACATCCTGGACACGGCCGGCCAGGAAGAGTACAGCGCCATGCGGGACCAGTACATGCGCACCGGCGAGGGCTTCCTCTGCGTGTTTGCCATCAACAACACCAAGTCCTTCGAGGACATCCACCAGTACAGGCGAGCCGCGCCCGCCCTCGGGGTCCCCGTCCTGTCCTCGCTGCGCCCGCCCTCGGGGCCTCCCCGCCCTCGGGGTCTCCCGCCGGCCGGCTCACACCCCCCTCCTCGCAGGGAGCAGATCAAGCGGGTCAAGGACTCGGACGACGTGCCCATGGTGCTGGTGGGGAACAAGTGCGACCTGGCCGCGCGCACCGTGGAGTCTCGGCAGGCGCAGGACCTGGCCCGCAGCTACGGCATCCCTTACATCGAGACCTCGGCCAAGACACGCCAGGTGAGCCGCCCCCCACCCCCGCGCACAGCTAGCCAGGGCCCCGCCCGCCCCGCCAGGAGCCACGCTCACCGCCCTCTCCCTCGACACAGGGCAGCCGCTCTGGCTCTGGCTCCAGCTCCAGCTCCGGGACCCCCGGGACCCAGCGGCCCCTCGCGCTGTAAGTCTCCCAGGACGCCAGGGCAGCGAGGGAGGCCAGGGCCGGGATCTGGGCTGAAACAGCTCTGGGGGGAGGTGGAGGTCCCTGGAGAGAGCTGCCCTGAGCCAGGCCGGAGCGGTGACCCTGGGGCCCCCGCCCCTCCCCCCCAGAGCGCCCCACGGGCCTTTGGCCCTGACCCCCTCAGTGGGCTGTTGGGGACGAGGGCAGTAGCTCAGACAGGAGCAGGGCACAGACCCGGGTTCTCTGCCCTACGCCAGCTGCTGAGGGACAGGTGTCTGCGGGGGCCCTGGGTGCGGGCGGGGAGGGGCGGGGTGTGCTGGGGCCGTGGCAGGGGTCCGCTGGCCTCGGAGTCCCGTGCTGAGCAGCCCCTCGTCCCCAGGGCGTGGAGGACGCCTTCTACACGCTGGTGCGCGAGATTCGGCAGCATAAGGTGCGCAAGCTGAGCCCGCCGGATGAGGGCGGCCCCGGCTGCCTGAGCTGCAAGTGCCTGCTCTCCTGACACCGCCGTGCCCCCTGGGGTCGCCGCTGCTCCCCCGCCCGCCGCACAGGTCCGGGCCTGGAGGGGCCGGATGCTGGGAGGCGGTGCAGACGGAGCAAGGAGGGGGGAAGGAAGGAAGTGCCGCCAGAGCCCGGCCAGCCCAGGGTCAGTGGACAGTGACCGCAGGCCTCCCAGGACGCTGTGCGCAGACTGTCGCGGACTGATGCCACCGGCACCGCACCCCGGCTGTTCCTCTCCTCCCAGCCCCGTCCTGGCCCGTCGGGCACAGGTTCAGTTGCAGTAAATTATTTGATGGTCTTGACCCTGGCATCTGGCTGAGGCTGGGCGGCCGCCGTGCGCAGGGCCTGAGTCGAGACACGGTGGTGACTTCAGCCCGGGGTCGGGGGGCCCCTCCGGCGCTTCCTGCAGGGCACTAGGGTGCCACTGGTTCACGCGGGGCCACGTTTTAATACGAAACATTTTATTGATCTTTGATCAGCAAGAGGGAGAGTTGAGACCAAGGGCCCCTCCCGTCCCTTGTGAGGGGATTTCTTGGGGAACGCTAAAGCCAGAGGGGGGGACTGGCGTCTCCCACCTTGGAGCTTCTTGACTGCAGGTGGGGTTCCATTTGCTGAGCTTTTGGGACCCCGAAAGGCAGTGGCTGATGACCGGCAGAGGGCAGGCCCTGGCCCATTAGGTCTGTGCCCGCCAGCGTCTTTGGGCCTGGTCCAAGGCAGCAGCTGGCTGCTTCTCAGCTGGGCTCCAGTGCTGTTTGCTTGGCCTCGGCCCCTGCCCCCTCCACACCGGGTGGCTGCTCAGGGCCCAGTGTCTACCCCGGCTGCTCCCCTCTGCAACGACGGTGGGGCTGGCCTGTCCCCATCACCCTGTCACATTGCTTTGTGAGGCATGCCCAGGCCTCAGGTGGCCACATACTCCACCAGGGGAGCATGTCCTGCCTTGGACCAGAATCCAGGACTGGTCAGGGTCAGGAGCCTTGATCCTTCTGGCTGTGGGCAGCTCAGAGCTCACGTCCAGGTCGGGTTTCTTTGGCTCGTGCTGTCTGAGGGACCGTAGTTTGCCAGGCAGGCCAGCCTGAAGAGCCAGGGCGTGCTGCACTGGCCGGGGTCTTGGGGCCACCCCTTTTGTGGTCACCTTGCCGTCTGGAGACCCCCAAGCCTCCAGCTTCCCTGTGGACGCAGGGGTTCGGGGGGCAGCGGGAGGTGCCAGGCCTTGGAGCAGGAGCAGGAGAGTGTCTTGGGCCCGGTGGTCCCGTCTTTGTTGGGCAAGGCGGGACCTGTCGCTGGGCTTCCAGCGTGGCCCAGATGGGTGTCGATGGGAAAGGGACCCAGTGTAGTGGCTCATAGCCTGGGTCTGGGGGCCCCCTGCCCCGAGCTGTGGCTGCAGTCAGTCCCCAGAGCTGTCCTGGGTTGGGGGCAGTTAGGCCAGACAGATCCACTGGGGCTCCCGGGGGTAGGTGTGTAGCTATGGGCCCTGTAGAGGCCCTACTACCACTTAGCTTTGGGGACAGCCTGACCAGGCAAGGGCCCAGACTCCTCACGCTGGGCGGGTGGGGTGGGGAGGGCCAGCCCGTCCTCTGGGGAGCATGTGGGTGCTGGGGATACCCGCTCCAGCCCGGGGGCGTCGTGGGGAGCTCTGCAGGTGCTGCCGGAAGTGAGCAGATTGGGCGAGCATCTCCCTCAGGCCACGTGGCCCGCGCTGGGGGGGCCCATGGTGTCTGTGCGGCTCCCTGTGTGGCTGCTCTCACTGGCCCCGAACGACCTCCAGGCGGCTGGCCACCAGCGTCATGTGCCCTGACACCTAGCCCGGCGGTTCTCTGAGTCTCCTTCGAAGACGAAACGTCCTGGGACCGAAGCTCCCACCGTCTATCACCGTGGTGGAGAATCAGGGGACCCGGGGGGGAAGGTCACACCTTGTCCTCTGTCGCTCATCCACTGCAGCCCAAAGGGGCCCGAGCCCTGCGCTGTCTCCTGTGGCCCAGGTCCAGGGCCGTGGGCAGCACGTCCTGCAGGGACCTCTGTGGCCTCCCGGGGCAGCCGCGTGTGGCTCAGTGGGTGGGGCGTGCAGCAGCCAGACGGGTCGCCCCACGGGGGAGGCCCGGGCCCCCCCAACCCCCACGTCCCCTTGTGTGGGCACTGTGACTTGCCAGGGTCCACGGGCAGCGCCTGGCAGGGGTGGCCGGCCAGCGCAAGGCCCGCTGTTCCGCCACCTCTCCAGAGGGCGGCCAGCCCAGCTCGCGCCTCGGCGCCCCCCGCCCTGGCGCAGGGGTCGCTGCTCTGCACTCTGAGGACTGTGTGCCCTGGCCATGAGCACGCGCTTGTCCGGGATGCAGGTGTCCCCAAGCTTCAGGGTGAGCAGGATGGGGTCTGTGGGGACAGGGTTGGGAGGGCAGCCTGAGCAGGCCCCCCCTGGTAGACATCCTGGTGGGGACATGGCTCTTGGACAGAGGGACTCTCGCCAAGGCCACTCCATTCTAAGGACCAGGCCAGTCCGACCCGGGAGCAGCAGAGTCCGCCTCGCTCTGGGTGGGCGTGCGCCCCGCGAGGAGCCAGGGACTCGCCCACACCCTGGCTCGCCGGCCTGTGGACCCCAGGCGCACACCTGCGCTTGGTGACCCTCTCCTCAGACCACTTCCCAGCCGAGGGGAGTGTCCCAGGGAGACCACGGGACTCCCTTGGGCAGCGTCCCAAGGAGGCTTGGATGGGAGGCCGCTCTGTGAGTGCACAGCTGCCGGCCGGGCCGGGCCCTGCGGGCCCTGAGGACCAGGCTGTGCCCCAGGACACACAAAGCACAAGCGACAGAGAAAACTGGCCAACTGGACCTGAGCAGGTTAGAAAACTTGCGTCCTTCCAAGGACACTCAGAACCCCCGCAGCCGAGGCCGGGAGGCATCCGGGTGTCCTGGGCAGGCGACTGGGCCAGCCGCACGCGGTCCGCACCACACGGCCGCAGGGCGGAGCGAGGTGCCGCCTGCCACGTGGCGGGCACTGCGGGGCGAACGGAGCTGGGCCCCGGAGACCACATGCCGCCGTGGCCGGACTGTCTGGAAGTCGCTCCGCACAGGCCGGCGGGCCGCTGGGTGCCCGCGCTCGGGCGGGCCGGGGTCTGCTGACAGGAAGCGGGAGGGGCGGCGAAGGCTGCCAGACGCGCCCGTCCCTGGTCCCCCCGACCCCCCCGCACACCCTGAGAGCTGACCTTCCTGGCTTGTGAACCTAAGGAGTGCGGAGCCAGACTCCCACTGCCTCAGCCCTAGGGGGCCCTGAAGGTGGGAGGCGAGGAGGTGCCGGGGGCGTGCCCAGCCACGGAGACCCTCAGCTCCTGCCCTCGCCGGGCACTCGCCCGGGGGCGGCCGCACCGCGGGGCCTGCCACCTCCGGGACTGCCCCCGGGAGCATCCACAGAGCGGCGACCACCACCCAACTCCGTCTTGGCCGATTCTGGCTGGCGAATCAAGGCAGGGGACACCTCTCACCAGTCGGGAAGGGGTTGGGTTGAGGGACAGGGTTATACATTCGGCCTCGACCAGCCCGTCCGTGAGGCCATCGCTGTGGGGTCACCTGTGTCAGTTCTGAGCTCAGCAGCACCTCTGAGCGCCCCGGGCAGTGCACGGGAGCCTCGCTTTCTTCCCACACCCTGTCTGGAGGTGACGGTGCCGTCCCTGCTGCCCGCACGGGGGGGGGGGGGGGCGGTGCCCCTGTGGCCTGCTTCAACCCATCGGACGGAGCTGGCAGGGCCTTCCCACCTGATGGTCTCCTGCTGCTCCTCGGGGCTGGGGCTGGGCCCGGTCCTGTCGGGGACCCAGGTGGGCCTGGAGAGAGGCCAGAACCCTTATGCCCAGCTTCCTGCTGGCTCCCAGCAGCCCCCACTGCGCAAGGACACGCTGCCCAGGTCTGTGCAGCCCGCAGGGGCTGTGGCGGGCAGCCCGGGCCTCCCTGCGATGGCCCCTGCCCACCGTGACGCCAGCTCCGGAGACCCCCCCCGGCTCTGCGAGGTCAGCCCGGCACCTCACGCAGTCATCTCGAGGAGATGGAGGTAAACGAGACTCACGTTCACGTTGTGTTAGTTGCCACCTGACCGTTTCCAGAGAAAACAGCTTGAAGCCAACGAAGGAGGTGATTATCTAACGCGTCCCCACCTGCGCCCCAGCCCCAAACTGAAAGGCCTGTGCGGCCCGGTGTGCCCCGCCCTGCAGCCTGCCAGCTCCCAGTTACTGAAAACCTGGCCCTCCAAACCCGCTGACGACAAACCCAGAACGGCTGCGGCAGGGACCTGCCCCCCAGGCGGGCCTCGCACGCCCCCAGCCCTCCAGCTCAGCCCCCGAGTGCTCGCCACTTCCACGAAGCAAGACAGAAGGCAGACTTGGGAAGGAAGAAGTAAAGCTCCCGAGCTGCACAGGATGTGACTGGCTATGAAGAAAATCTCAAGGTCTCAACAAAAATGTTCTGGAACAACTGATCTCAGTGAGGTCACGGAATACAAGGCCAAGGCGGGCGGCCCGCCGGGTGCACCCAGCAACACACACGTGGGGCCGGGATCAAAACCGTGCCGTTGACCGCCAGCCCCCAGAAAGTGGGACGCTTAGGTGTGAACTTGACCAAACACACACAGAAGTACATGCTGGAAATTGTAAAATGCTGGCGAGGGCAGACCCAAGTAAACAGACACCCCGTGTTCACGGGCTGGAGACGGCACAGGAAATGCGCCCATTCTTCCCAAGAAAACGACCTCGTCAGCATCAGGACTTTGTTTGGCAAAGGAAACAGTAAGCAGGTGAGAGGGAGCTGCCGACCCGCGGCCAAGGCCTCAGTATCCGAAACACAGGGAACACTGCAAGCCCCGCGGCACAGACCCATCCCGACTGGACGGCGTGCAGAGACATGACTGCACGCTGCGCCACAGACCGCTGGCAGGGGGCACGTGCCAGCACAGCCGCACGAGGTGCTGCCGCGCCTGTCAGGATGGCCCCGCGAGGCGGCAGAGACAGGCGGGGGCGCGGCGGTGCAGAGCGGCCGGCGCTTCCTGCGTCTCCCCTGCGACCACACCGCAGAGCGAACGGCAGGCAGAGTCGCCCGGGGTCTGGGGGAGACACGAGAGGCCAGCCCGGAGGGCGCGGGAGGCGAGGCCGCTGGGCCCGCACGGCGGCCGGCAGGCACAGGCTGTCCTCCTGAGGGCCCGCGGCCGCGACCGCACGTTCGCGGTGACAGACTCCTCGCTCTGAGCTGCGGCGCTGGGGTGGCTGCTGCGGGGGACCACCAGAGACATGCCGGGGGACGCCGAGTGGTAGGCGTCCCGGGCCGAGGCCGAGGGAACTGCGGGGGTCTTCGCTGGCCTGCGGCAGCCCGCCCGCCTCCGCTGATGTCGTCCAACTGGGAAACAACAGAGGTCGCTTGGCCCAGGGCGTTCCCTGACGCTCTGCCCTCCCGACGTGTGGCCCTGCCCACGCCACATCCGGTGGTGTCCTCGGTGTGCCCTGTGCCCCTTGCTGAGCAGCCCCGAGCCCCGCACTGGCAGCAGCTGCCCTTGGTTTCTGGCACGGCCTCTTGAGGTAGCGGTGAGCACAGTACAGATGGCATCCGTGGCTTTCTTGCTGACTGTCACCACGTCAGGGGGCGGCACGGGCTGGGGGCTAAACCTGGCCTGCAGCTGGACCCCTCTCAGGCCTGGGCCCCTACAAAGCTGTGCTACTAAGACCAGGAGACGTAGGAGCTTTACACAGTACCCAGAAACAGACACAAAAAAGAAGCCAACATGGAGAGACAAAGAAGCAAGTCGCACACGGAGGAACATAACAGAGCCCCAGAGAAAGCTCTGAACCAAATGGAGGAGACGAGGCATCTCACAGACGCAGGCTTGACAACGGGGTTACAAGGACGCTCAGCGAACTTAGGGGAAGAGCAGATAAACTCAACGGGAACTTTATTAAGGAGATAGAAAACATAAAAATGGAGATAAAAAAGAATCAGTCAGACATGAATGCAATAGCTGAAATGAAGACAACTGAGGAGGAATCGGCAGCGGATCCCGTGAAGCAGAGGGTCGAATCGGCGATTCAGAAGATGAGGGAGCGGAGAACCCCCAACCCACACGGCAGCAAGAGACAAGAATCCAAACAATGAGGATAGTGTAAGGGCCTCTGGACATCAAGTGTGGCGATGTCCGCATCATAGGGGTGCCGGGGGGAGGGGGAGAGAGAGAGAGATCGAGAGAGAGAGCGAGAAGTCGAAAACCTATTTGAAGAAATGACGACTGAAAACGTCCCTAACCTGGGGAAAGAAATAGACATACAAGACCAGGAAGCTCAGAGTCCCAAACAAGAGGAATCCAAAGAGGCCCACACGAAGACACGTCATAATTAAAATGGCAAAGGTTAAGACAAAGAGAGAATCTTAAAAGCAGCAAGAGAAAAGCAGTTAGTTACCTACAAGGGAGCATCCATAAGACTGGCAGCTGATTTTTCAAAGGAAACTTCTCAGTCCAGAAGGTATTGGCAGGAAATATTCAAAATGATGAAAAGCAAGGACCTACAACCAAGATGACTTTACCCGGCAAAGCTATCATTCAGAGTTGGAGGACAGTCGAAGAGCTTCCCAGACAAGAAAAAGCTAAAGGAGTTCATCACTACCAAACCAATATCAAGGGAAATGTTGGAAGGACTACTCTAAGAAGAGGAAAAAATATGTATCGAAAATAAGAATAAAGAATGGCAATAACTACATATCTACCAACAAGTTCTTCAAATGAAAAAGAATTAAGTGCTCCAATCAAAAGATAAGGTGGCTGAATGGATAAGAAAATAAGACCCTCACGTATGCTGCCTACGAGAGACTCACTTCAGATTCAAAGACACAGACGGGAAGTCAAGGCATGGAAAAGATACCGCGTGATGGCCGGGAGGGCGCTGTGCCGGGCGAGGAAGTCGCCTGGAGAAAGACAAGTGCCGTGGGGAGTCGTGTACCTGTGGGACCTGAAGAGCGGAGCACACTGTGCGGGCCGCCAGATGGGGGGTGGGGGCCGGCGACGCGGGGGGAGGGGTCGAGAGGTGCGAGCGGGTGGTTACCAGACAGTCACCGGGACACGGAGCACAGCATCAGGAATACAGTCAACGATATGGTAATAAATGTGGGGCACGGGAGCACCAGGTTTATTGGGGTGATCACTTTGTGATTTATATAGCTGTCTGATCACTGTGCTGCACACCTGAAACTGATACCCCAGCTATTGCTGAAAAATTAAAACTATTATTCAAAGACATAAACAGCGGCAGCACCAGACGGGGGCGCGGACGTGCAGAGCGGGGGCCCTCCGTGCCGGGGCGCCGTGCAGCGCTGCAGCACCCCCGGGGGGCGGCCACCGCGCGCACGAGGTCCCGGACACGGGGTTCGCGGCGGCTGTGTCCTTACGGCGCCCACCGGAACGGCGACGTGTCCTTCCCCAGGGACGTGGCGCGTCTGCTCTGAGGTCACCCGTCGTCGGCGGGGGAGGGGACTGCCGACGTGGCCACGAGCTGGGGGATGGGCTGGGCACAGAGCCGGCCCGACGGCCACGTGCCGTGCTATTCATCTACGTGGCACTCTTGAAACGACGTCATAGACGGAGAACAGACCAGTGGGTGCAGCGGTCACGGATGGGGGCGCGGGGAGACCCTGAGGTGACCGATGGCCGTGGCCTGCCAGTGCCCACGGCCGGCCGGGTGTCTGTGGCAGTGTGATTAGCGCAGGCGGAGGCCGGGCGAGGCACTGGGACCTCCCTGTGCCGTTTCTCACAGCTGCACGTGGACCTACGATTTTCTCAAAATCAAATGCTCAGTGAACAAACGCGGCCCCCACGTCTGCGCCCAGCAGCCCCCCTTCTCGCCCGCTGCCGTCCGGAGCTCGCCCGCCGGGCAGCGTCTGCTCACGCCGTCACCGTCGGTCGTTTGGGGCATCTCGGCTTTCAAATGTCCCATCATGGAGGCCGTCCTGGACACGCAGACCCCGGGGCCTCGGGGAGCAAGGCAGGAGGAAAAGGGCTAGGTCGTGCCCGCGTTCTGTGCGACGGGCCCAGCGCTGCGGCCACCAACATGAGGAAGAGCAGTGACCACAGAGCCACAGCTCAGGGCGTTTTCTGTGCACGGCTCCCTTGAGAAAAGCGGCATCACCCGAACATGGGCTTCGGGAACAACAGGGCTGGGGGGGGGGGGGCCCAGCTGCTACAGAGCGAGCTGTGAGCCGGTCCCTCCACCGGGAGCAGAGCGGGCCCCACGAGCCAACTGCTGCAGTCACAGCTGGTTCAAGGACAAAACACAAAGGCAGTGAAGAACCTCAGGGTGGGCCCACGGGCCTCCCACTGGGAAGGGCACCTTGCCCACGGAGCGGTGTGGGGGAGGGGCACCACAGGGGCCAAAGTGCCAGCCAGTGCAGGGCCAGAGCCCGGGGACAGTGCCCAGCGCAGGGCCAGCGCTGGGGACAATGCCACCCATACACAGAATTGTGCATGCATCATGAATGCGATCTTTGATTTGGTTTTAAAACCACCTTTTTTCCTTCGTTCTGTGGCTTACGCTGTGCCTTCTGCCGCCTCCGCACGCAGCGGCGCCCTCTAAGATGGCCACGCAGGCAGGCATACCTCCGACACTCTCTGCATCTGCGTGTGGCCCCACATGAGCCCGGCGCCCGCGGCAAGCTGACCACTGGGAGTCACCCGCACGTGCGCCCCTCCTTCGCCCAGCAGCACCCAGCGGCCAGCCTCACCTCGCCTGTGCAGCCCAGAGCACACCCTCGATGGACACTCACTGCGGGAGTGATGCCCGGTGTCCGGTGCGTACCGGCCCTTCTCCTCGTGGCCCTTCCCGCGACCCTGCGTTCCTGTCGCTGTGGGCGCCTCGCGCAGGGACACTGCTTTCTGTGGGCGGGCACGGACTCCCAGGAGAGCAAGTTCTAGAAAAGGCTATGCTCATTTCCGTTTTCCAGATGCTTCCATCCCTGCGACGTCCCTACTAACAGCAGGGTGTGTGTTTCCCTTTGATAGATTCTGCTTTCGGTGTCAAATCTGTGAACTCTGCCTAACTCCAGGTTGGTAAGACTTTCTTCTATGTTCCTATCTAGAAGTTTTTTTACATATGTATTTAGAACTATGACCCATTTTGAGTTCATCTGTGCATAGTTATGAGACTTAGAGCGACTCTTCTCGCACGTGGACGTCCAGCCGTTGCAGGCCACCCGTAAAGACAGTTCTCCCCGAACCGCCTTCGCACCTTCGCCAAACGTCGACGAGCCGCATTTGCGAGGGTCCGTCTCTGGGTCTCTGTCCTTCACCGATACCGCATTGGTTTGATTGCTGCGACTTCAGAGTAAGTTTTTAAACGAGCTAATGTGATGCTCATGCTTATTCTTGTTTTGCAAAGTTGTTCAAGCTATTGCAGTTTTTCCAACTTTGCATATAAATTTTAGAAACAGCTTATCTATTCCTACAAAAAGTCCTGCTGGGATTTTGATTAGAATTACAATTAATCTATAGATCAATTTAAAGAGAACTGATATCTATGTTGAGTCTTTCTATCTAGGAACATGGTATACCTCTCCATTTATTAAGGCTTTTTCATTATTGTACTCAGGATTTTGTAGTTTTCAATGTACAGATGTGGTGCATGTTTTGTGTGACCTATATCTAAGTATCTAAACTTTTTGAGCTATTGTAAATTTTTTTTTTTTTTTTTTTGGTTTCCAATTATGACTTTTCTGTCACAATCTTGCATCCTGAGACATTGCCAAATTTATATATTAGTTCAGGTTTTTCTTATGGGTTCTTTGGGATTTTCTACACAGATGATCATGTCACCTATGAATAAAGACATTTTGTTTTCTCCTTCCAGTCTATGTACTTTTATTTCTTTTTCATTGGAGTAGCGAGAGCTTCCAGTAGAATGCTAAGAGTGGGAAGAGATTTCTGTCTTGTTCCTAATTTCAGGGGAAAAACATTGACTTTTGCCATCACGTGTGACATAAGCTGTAGGTTTTTGTAAATGCCCCTTACGTGGTTGAGGAAGTTCCTGTTTTACTGAGTTTTTATTATCAATTGTCAAATCTTTTTCTGCATCATGATGTGTAATCTTTCTTTTTCAGATCGTTAACACAATGGATTATAATGGTGCATTTTCAGCTAATGAACCAATTGCATTCCTGGAATAAAGCCTACGTCGTTGTGGTACGTTATTCTTTTTATATACTATAGTGTTTGATGATCATACTTTGTTGAGGATTTTTGCAGTTGGTTCGTGAGGAATATTGGTCTGTAGGTTTTTTGTTTGTTTGTTTGTTTTGTACTCTTAGGGGCGGACATGTCCGTAATGCTGTCCCCAGGATGTGAGTTGGGACGCATTCCCTCTTGTTCTGTGTTCCTGGAAGAGATTGAATAGAATTAGTGTTACTTCGTTAAATGTTTGGCAGAAATGCCATTGGGCCTGGACATTCCTTTTTCTGTAGGTGAAACTACAAATTCAGTTTTTAAAATGGTGATGAGAATGTGACGTTGTAATTTATAGTAAAGTCACATCTGGTCTTCACCCACGATTGGCTCGCAGCTCCCCAAAGCTTTGAAATTTCCCAAGTGCTAAGAGCAATGGAAGTGTCTTCTGTTGCGACACGGGACTTCTGTCTCCAGGTGCTGAAGTCGATTCATGGCAAAGAAGGTGAAATGGGTGCTCAAGATGAGCCCCTTTCAACCACACCTGGCTTTATGTTAATGAGACTTTCAGAAACCTTCTAAGGATGAGAGCTGGTTGCCAGGGGAACGAACCAGGATTAGAGGGGTGGAGCCTCCTTAAAAACCCAGCTCGAGGGGGCTCAGAGAGCTTCCCCACCGGGGAACCAGAAAGCCGGCCAGGCCCAGGGCCCAGACTCCGCGGCACTGATGCTCGCGTTAGGGGCCCTTCCAGCCCTTCCGGCCTGTGCGTCTCTTCTGCTGCTGCCCGTTTGTACCCTGTTGCATCCTCTTAACAAACAGGGGCACTAGAAACTTACCGGGTTTCCCAAGTTCCGGAAGTCATTCGAGCAAATGGATTGAGTCTGAGAAAGGGGTCATGACGACCTCCAATTTATAGCCTGTCAGTCCGAAACAGAGGTGACGACTTAGATTGGCATCTGTAAGTGGGGGCAGCTTATGGGACTGAGCCCTTGGCTGTGGGATCAGGTGCCATCTGCAGGTCAAGTGTCAGAATTAAGTCAAATATATGGGACAGAATTGGAAAATTGCAGAAGTGCTTGGTGGCGTTGGAACAAAACACACATTGCAAGGACCACTCCAGCTCCTATTTCGTCTCGAGGGAGTTTTGTGTTTGCGGTTCCTTGAACCGGCCCATCTCATCTCAGTGTGTGTGTGCCCCTTCTTGCTCTTCTCCCGTCTCCGTGGCCTGCAGAGACAGCCCCTCTTTCCTGAGACTGGGGAATCACGTCGTCTTTCTTTTATTTTTACCTATCTTATTAAAGACTTATCAATATATTGATATTTTCAGAAACCGTGCTTTTGTTTTCATTGACTTTTCTGTTGTTTTCAATTTTGTTGATATCTGTTCTGCATTATTTCCTTCCTCCTGCTTGCTTTGGGTTTTTTTGGTCTTCACTGTATGGTTTCTTAAGATGACGCTTACTTGATTTGTATTGTAGGCGTTTAGTGCTACATATTTCCCTCTAGGTGCTGCCTTATCTGCCTCCTATGAACTTTGACTTTTTGTTTTAGTTCAAATTATTTACGACTTTCCCCTCAGACTTTCTCTTTGTATATGTACATATTACCCAGAAACTATTTAGAAGCAAGATGATTAATTTCTAAGTTTTTGGAGAATTTCTTACTATCTTTCTGTTAGGGATCTCTAACTTAATACCAATAGGTCATATACCATATATGATTTCAATTCTTTTAAATCTCCTAAGCTATGGTATATCTAGTGAATGGTTCATGTGCACCGGAAGAGTGTGTTCTACTCTGTTGGGTGGAGAGTTATACGTGTACACATGTGCATACATGCATGTGCACACATGTACCGGTGTGTGTGTGTGTGTGTGCGCGCGCGCGCATGCAAATGTACATGGTGGGGGGACAGCGCCGGGAGCCCTGAAGCAGGACGCGACAGCCACGCTAGGGGCCGAGCTTTCACGCCTGCAAGAGGAGAAGCCACAGGCCCCGCCCCCCGCCCCCCAACAGTGGACTGTCCATTTCCCTTCCGGGTTACGCCTCTTACATCTGCTGTGGGTAACTATCTTCCCCAAATTAGAACATACCTGATCCCCTAAACAGGCATTGTGCACATGTGTATACGTGCGTGTGCACATGCACACATGTGCACACAGCAGGAAGAAATTTACAAACACATCTCCACCTTGGTTTTTCACTTAATATTTCTTAATCATTCCATATCAGTATATACAAAGCTTTGTTCTTTTTAGCGGATGCCTAGAATTCTGTTAAGACGTACAATAATGTGAATTAGTTTTCTAAGCACATCAACCTGTGAAAGTATCATATTTATATTTAGTGTCTCTCTAATTCTACTTTTTGTTTCCGCAGTGAAAAAGCAGAAAGGGAAAGGCGGGCAATGTGTGACATAAGAAGTTAAGCCCAAATGCTTCGACCTTAGTTGATGCTAAACTGAGAAACAGGAAACAGTCTTGTGAGTCACCTGGCTGGCCTTTCCACAGCAAAATAAAAGTCCCGAATCCCACGCAACATGCCTGCCTATGTTAACCCACGCAAATTCGCGGGGCCCCAAACAGCTGCACGTGGCGGCCTCCGCAGCGGTCGCTGTCGCAGCCTGCCCTGTAACTGGACTCCGTGCCCACACGGCAGTCAGGCGTGAGTCCTGAGCTCTTTCTGCGTGTCACGTGTACCTACGTGCGGGCACGTGCCGCTGTCCCGTCAGGATCACGCGGGCGTCCTGTCCTGTGCCACAGCTTCCTCGCCCCCCAGGCAGTGAGCAGAGCCCCTGCTTTCTCCACTGGCACACAGGGCTCTGCAGTCCACATCTACCTGAACGTAACCTGCCGTGTCTGCGTCCTGACCCCACGTTGCAGGGCAGGAAGCCTACACCTCCCAGATCCCGGACTTCTAGTCAGGCTCCACCCAGGGGAGGCGCTAGCAGCAGCTACTGGTGCAAGCAGTGCTCCTGGCCAGGGGACAGTGCCTGCAGCGGGTGGCATGCCCTGGCCCTTCCTGCAGGGTGGCAGTGGCAGTGGGCTCCTGGGTGCTGGGCACCCCTCAGTTCTAGGTGATGTCTCCTGCCTTTCTCCTCCGGCCCTTCCGGCCTTTTAGCGACTAAGTCCCCTACTTGACTCCTCTCTGCCTGTCACATCTCAGGTCCTCTGCTCTCAGGAACGGACAGTGGCACGGCACACACTGACCATCCTCCTACCTTCGGGTACTGAAGCTGCTTCCAGGAACTTTCTGGAACGAGCAATGAAGTGACGAACATCCCTCTACGTGCTTCCTTGGGGCAGACACCCAAAAGCAGAACTGCGGACAAAAGCGCACAGGTGTTTGACCGTTGACAGAAACAGCAAGGCGTCCTCCAGCGAGTCAGCATAGATCTGCGTTCCCATCTTCACTGCACGGTGATGCCAACTTCGCCCAACGACGCCGTTAACATTTTAACTGACGAGCAAAAGAGGATGTATCACTGTTGCTTTAATGTGCATTTTCTGATAAGAAGTAGAAGTGAGGGCCTTGCAAAGTCTCTTGGCCAATTCTCTCTCTCTTCTGTGCTGTGACTTTGTATTCGTGTATTTCATATGGTGTTGTCTTGCTGAGTTATGGTTATTAGCATATTCTGGATACCAATAACTCGCTGTTATGTATGTTGCAAATACTTTTATCTGTCTTGTCATGGGTTTGGGTTTTTAAATTTTATTTGGCTGTATTAGAGTTTTAAATTTTTTGTCAAATCTTGTCCTCTTGCTTCAGGTTTTATATTCTGCTTAAGAATACCTTACCTTCCCAGCCCCGATGTGTCCAAAGCACAGGTCTGTTTTTCTTCTAATGCTTTTTAGTGTTTCTTCCTTACTTCCACGTGTGGCATAAAGGGCCCAACTCTCCGCCAATGAACTTGATCGCCGTCTTCCCCGACTGGGCTGCTTCCTTCCTTGTGATCAGAATCCCTGACACGCAGAGTGGGTGCTCGGTTCCAGCCCCCACCGGCCTGAAACCACCCCACTGCTGCAGTGGGGGCGTGCTGCGCAAACGTAAGTGGGAGCTACGGGAGCCCCAAGTTTTTAATGCGCGAGTGCAAAGTCTCCTTCATTGCCCCTTTTCGCCCAAACGTTTCTTGGCTTTGACAGTTTTTCTGGATGAACTTCAGACTCTGTCAAGTTCCATTTAAAAACTCTAGGTGGGATTTTGGTTGTACTGAATTAAATGGCTTGAGAAGAACTGATACTTTTACAGTATTGATTAATCTCATTTGGGAGTATTTTTATATTTATTCTTCTGAGAAATTATACATAATCACCTTCAAATGGCCTGTATATTAGGTACTGAGCATCACTGCTATGAATAAAATCGGTTTTATTCCTGCATTTCTAGCTGGTTACTGGAGCACAGGATGCTTCGGTTCTCACGTGCCGATCTGGCACCCGCGTGCCTCACGCGATCCGCTTACTGGCTCTAGGTCGACGCTCTTGGATGTTCTAGCCTCTCACCTCACTCAGCCTCCACGTAACACACAGCACAGCTGATGACCGCCCTCACCACAAGAGTCTTCCTTCTGGGCTTCCATGACCACACAGCACTGGGGGCCTGAAGCGTATCTAAGCTGCGGGGGACTCTAAAGAAATGAATATAAAATTACAAATACAAAATCAGACACAAAAAGGAATATTTAGAAATCATGATCTACACAACTAAAAAACTAATATCACAAGCATCGAATATTGTTATTTTTCTGTACTTTGTGATCTTTATCCTATATATCCAGAAAAATAACGTAACATTTGTATTTAATGTCTGAAACACTGCTATGGTGTTTCCCCTGAACTACCTGCTGTATATTCTCTGAGCACTTCTTCCGATGACAATTTTATAATAGTTTATACAGAGAGGTCAATTGAATTAAAAACATTTTTATATCATTGGTATTCACAACTTTTTTGAAAAAAAAGTCTCATATTTATTGTGGAACCAGCCCACTAGTGCAGAAGCATATTCCCAAAGAAGAAAAGGATTTTCCTAATAATTTCCCCATAAAGCGAGCCCAACTGTCTGGACAGCCGCGCTCTCCCCAGTGCCTGGGTGGGATCCGAGCGGGCCGGGCACAGCATGAGCATGTGTGCCACCCCGCGGGGCCCTTCCAGACCCGGCCGGGTGCTCCTCCAGTGTCTCCCCTTGGAGTTGTGTCTGGTTTTGTCACCAGTTTTTGTCTGAAGCCACTGGGGAATGGGCCGGTTCTGCTTTTGTTTCTTGGCTGGAACTGCCTGCTCCTGAAAGTCTATGAGAAGACAGGTGAGCAGGGGTCAGCCGCACGCGCCACGTGGCGGAGAGAGACAGCGTGCCCGAGTCCTCGCTGGTCGTCCTGCCGCACGTTGTAGCATCACTGTGAACTGGGGAAAGGCTCTGTCAAGTTTCTTCCATGTCCAAGCTCCCACTTTCCCATGAAATGTCAAAAATCTTTAAAGCCCTTCAAGGATCTCTGAACTAACGCACTCTGAGCCAGGTATGCCCTCGTGGTGTGTGATGCCAAACCTGGGAGGACACACCTCTTCCCAACGTGCTCACCTCCTGCTCCTGTCCCCATTAAATGGATCGTATGTCAATCCAAGAGCTTGTTCAGCGCATCTGGTTGACGTCTTCCTCTTCCTCTTAGGGAGAGGTGTGATCTGAAACATTTCCTATTAGGTTTCATGCTTGATGTCTCAATAACTTCTACTGATTTCAAAGTTCATCTCTAGTATTTGTTTCATATTTCATCAATTAAAATTTCCCTCAGTTTTTTCAGAAATAAATTTGAGGGTGGCAAAAGACAGCATCCTTCATAGGCATCTAAAACAGAACAGCATAATCTCTTCTCTACATGGAGGTGCTGCAGAACACCTGTCCAAATGCGCCTGGGAGCCAGGAGTTGCCCGTGGTCCCCTGGGCCCCTGGCCAGAGACGGAGCATAGTGGAGGAGATGCTGGAGGGGGAAGAGGCCGACTGGGTGGGAACACTTTACCCTGACAGATGGTAGAACACGATGATAGAACCCACTGCTACAATCCCTCTCGGTGCCCTGGGGGGCCTGTGCCGTGCCCCGCGGGCCTCATGCTGAATCAGCACCCTCCCCCCGGCCTCCCTGCGCCACCAGCAGCTGGCCCTGACCCCTTGGTTGGCAGTGAATGCCGGGATCTGTCCGGGCGTCAGTTCTCAGCCATCTCTCACAGTGTTAAGTACCCACCAGGTTGCGACCGGCCTCCACTCGGTCACTGAAGCCCAGCTGGAAAACCCCCGGAAGTCTCATGGGCATCCCGAAATTAACACACCTAAAATGCTCTGGCCCAGCCCGACGCAGTCCCCTCATCCCTCCCTCTGTAAACAGCTCAATTATGTCCATAGCTACTGAAGCTGACACTCTGGAGTGTCCCTTCGCCTCGCCGTGATGGCTAACCATCACTACCTTCAGGCAGCTGGCCGTCGGAATACCTGACTTCTGTCTGCCTGTCCCTGCTGGACACCCTGGCTCATACCACCACGACCCACTCGGGTCTCCCACTCACCACTCGCAGGCCAGCCTGCCCCACCTCCACCCTCGCTGGACTCTTGGGGGCTCCAAGAAGATGGGTGGGGTCTCATGAGGTCCCCTAAGCGACCTTCCTCGTAGCCACACTGCACCCTGGAACCAGCGTGGTCTGGCTGGGCGCTCAACACCCAGGCAAGTGGCGGCTCAGAGCAGGTTTGGTTTTAGTTAGAAAAGGAAATCAGCGTAATGTTTTTATTGTTGGTGTCACAAACGGCCCCAATAAGTCCTGTGTCCTGAACAGAAAATTAATTCCCCTTCCTGGTCTCCTCCCTAAGAAGGCGGGGCACGGGCAGACTATAGCCTGGGACCTGGTCTGTTCTGAGGTGCTAACCCCACATCAATAACTCTCACGTGCAAAGACACTGTGAGTCAGACCTGTTTCTTAGAAATAGCTACTGCTGAGCTTCCCAAGGGCTTGGAGTGTAAACTCAAGTACAGGCTGCACTTTGTACTCTTGAAAGATGGGAGATGGTCCCATTTCCTGAGATGGTGGAAGACGAGGTTCAGATTACCACTCTGCTGAGGACTACGGAGCCTGGCACGGTATTAACAGAAAAACCTACACACCTATTTGAATCGTTACCAAGATAGTGAGGAACCGTGAGACTAAGACCCAGAAGAAGGCTCATCCTGAGGTGAGTCACTCGAGCATCTTCCGATTCAGAAGACTGCAGCCGTGAGGCTGAGCAGCTGATCGAAACTTTCCACAGAGCCCCGGGCTGCAAGAAGAGGCTGGATTTCAGGGCCTGTGTGAAGGGTCTGGGGTCCTATGAATTCTCCAGGCTCTGGGCGGGGCCCTGGAAGGAATATACTCCAGAGCAAGAGGAGCGAAAAAGAGACCAGTCCTGGTAAGAACTGAAGCTGGACTTCAAGTGATCGCAGCCCCTTGTCAGGACTGAGATGACCTGACGATGGCTAGTGCGCCTAACCAGCGGTCTGCTGAGGAAGAAGATAATGTCATCCAGTGCCCCATCTGATTGCCGAACTCTCTATGATTTGTTAAACATAAGATGTGCAACACTCAATCAAAACTAACCAGGCGTGCCAGGAGATAAGACGTGATGAAAAGAACAGGCAACAGAAACAGACCCAGCAGAGACGCAAACAGCAGAGCTAGCAGACGAGCACTTTAAAATAACTATACTCAGTGTACTCAAAGAGCCAAAAGACATGATTAACAAATTTATGGAGGGCGAGACCTGGAAACAAAAACGAGTAAATGAAAATTCTAAAACAGAAAAATAGAATAAATTTAAGGACTGAATGGATGGTTCTGACAGCAGATTACAGATAAACAGAGAATGAATGAACTAGAAGGCAGATCAAAAGAAATTATCTAGAATGAAATGATCAAAACGATATAAAATCTAGAGCATTAGAGATACATGTGATACAGTGAAAAGGTTCAGCTCATTTTTAATCGGAGTTCTAGATGAACAGCAGAAAGAGAACGGGCATCCAAAGTATCTGAAGAAAACAGAGATGAGAATTTCCCCATACTTATAAAAGACATCAAGCTGCAGGTTCTAGAAGCACTATGAGCCTCAAGAAGGATAAATACAAGGAAAAACACATCTAGGCACAGTTTGGCAGTCTCCCTGTATGCACGGGGGATACATCCCAAGACCCCCGGTGGATTCCTGAAGTCACAGGTAATACCAAACCCTACATACACATACCTATGACGAAGTTTAATTTATAAATTAGACACGGCAAAAAATTAATAACGATACTAATAAAAAATAGAACTGTAATGATATACTGTAAGAAAAGTTATATGAATGTGGTCTCTCGCTCAAGGTATCTTATTGTACTATACTCACCTTTTCACTTAAAGGAAGCCCTTTATGGCTTCCCTTTGGCATATTGTCTTTGCTAGTCTTCCGTTTTGGGCTATTATTAAAATAAAGGCGACAAATACAAGCACTAAGATACCGTGACAGTCGATCTGATAACCCAGACGGCTACTATTATATACAGGGAGTGTGTACAACCTGGAGACAGTGGACAAAGGGATCATTCACATTCTGGGAGGGACAAGGTTTCATCGTACTAAACAGAACGGCGTGCAATTTAAAACATGACTTGTTTACTTATGGAGTTTTCCACTTAATATTTTTGGACAACGACTGACTGCAGATAACCGAAAGGACGGAAAGTGAAACTGTGGGAAGGTGGAACTGCTGCGTAGTAAACTGCTGACTGAAAAGAAAGAGGGAGCCTTGCTAGCACCAGGAAGACATGTCATTTTCAAAGAAGGACAAGACTACAGAACAGACGCCAGGAGATAGAGGACTAACATCCTCAGGGTGGTGGCGGACATAACCACAAACCCGTAATTCTATACCCAGAGAAAATGTCCTTCAAAATCAGGGGACACACGAAGAAATTTTCAGAGAAACAAACTGGCAGAATCCATCAGCAGTAAACTTATTGCAAATGCAGTACTAGAAGGTGTTCTCCAGGGTTTCTGTGGGTCGTGGGTAATGTTGAATCCTCTACACCTACGACACATCGGGCACAAAGGAGCCACTCGATATTTATTGAACGAGCGCATTTAAATGCGACAACTGTCCACAGTCATTGACAACGTTAGGTGCATGAAACATCACCCACAGGTTACAACGCTGCCATAATGACGTTGACTCCTAGAACCCCGTGTCTTGCGCCCCCGCCTATCACAGCGTTTCTCTTCCGTCCTACGACGCAGCCGGTGCTGGACAGACGGCTGCTGTGCAGGATCCTGACACCGAGCCCTGGACTTCGCTCCACGTCACCGGACCCAGGCCGCTCCCACCCACGTCAACGCCACGTCCCGGCACCCGAGAGGAGCTCGAGCGTCTGTCCACGTCCGAGGGCGGCCCGCGGCCCGCACGCGAGGCCCCGCCCCGTCGGAAGGGGCCCGTCTCCCTCCCAGGGACCGGCCGGGGCAGTGCGTCGTCGTCTCGAGGTCAGTCACCCTCGCAGCCCCCCGAAAGCCCGCGGGCCAGTCAGACGGCCGGCCGGCCTGGGGTCAGCCCTTACCGGCGCCGGCCTCGGTCTGGCCGCCTGTGGACGCGCGCGGGGCGGCACTGCGGCCACGCCGCCGGGCGAGACGCCCGCTCGTGAGGCGAGGCCGGGGGGCGCGGCGACCGCGGCCGGGGGCGGGGCAGCGAGGCGGGGCCGCGCGGGCCGCGGCCGCAGCACCGCCCAGCGGGCGCCGGCGCGCCGGAGGACGTCAGCGCGCCAGAGGACGTCAGCGCGCCAGAGGACGTCAGCGCGCCGGAGGACGTCGGCGCGCCAGAGGACGTCAGCGCGCCGAGCGCGCCGAGCGCGTGCGCGCTCGCCGCCGGCCTCCGCCCGGGGCACGTTGGGAGCCCCGGCGCGGGCGCCGCGCCTGCGTGGTCCGCGTCCTGGCGGGGCCCTCGGAGCCCGGTCGCGGGTCCTCCCTCACCGTCGGTCCTTGTTCGTTGGCGCCCAGCAAGCTACACAGGCAAGGACCGGCCCAGCGAGGTAGTGTCCCAAACTGAGCGACACGTCACTTTCACCCCGCCGAGAACCGGGCGGGCCCTCCCCGGTCCCTCCGTGCTGCCCCCTGGTGGCCGGGAGGATTAGGCCGGGTCTGCAGCGAGAGCTCGCCGACGTCGGTGAACCGCATTCCAGTCCGCTCCCCACCGGCTGCCACCCGCTGCCCTCCTGGGAGGGGCTTACCCGACCCCGGCCCGCCACCCAGCCCTCCTGATTCCCTTTTATTCTGCATTAAGTGCTTTGCACTTTCCACATTTTAAGTACTGTTTACTTCTTCATTTCATTCTGCGCTCCGGGCGTTGTGCTCCATGAGGGCTGGCTGAGCCCTTCGGCCTGCTCAGCTCGCCGACGTCGCCCAGGGCCGGCGCACAGTAGGCGCTCAGTGACCGCTGGCTGACTTGATGAATGCCCGAGCGATGAGAACACACGGAGCGTCCGTGTTGTACCGAGAGCGCAGAGCAGGAGGGGACGCCCTTGAGTAAGGAACTGCAGCCGCGGGCGCCCGCGGCGGGGACCTGCTCAGGCAGCGTCCACCTCAGGATTTTTTCAAACATAGTGCTGCTATACGTCCTGTGAAGCTTGTTTGAAAAATGCAAGGGGAACCTCGAAGGTCGCTCCCTGTCAGTGTAGCCTTAACGGGCAGAGAATGGACGTGTTATAAATTAACCATTTTCCTGCTGATAGACATTTAGGCTGTTTCCAGGTTACCGAAGGCTGCAAAAAGTTTCGAACGTGGCCTCCAAGCTTATACGTGAAATCGATGTTTCTCTCGATGGATACGTAGAAATGCGTCTGTACGTGTTTTACGTAAGCCAAACTGCTCTCCAAAAAGCCTGGCTAGTTACAGTCTCACCCATTTCAGCTCACCCACGACGAATAACGGCCGGTCAGCCCCACCCTGCCCCGTCCGGCGGCAAAGCGGTGTCCGGTGTGCTGTTTCCGCGGCGGCGCCGGGGCTGCCGCTGGGCGCAGGCGCGGGGAGGGAAACGCGCCGCGGTCTCGGTGGGGTTCGGGGCCTCCCCGCGCCTGCGCCTGCGCCTCCACCTCGGGCTGGCGACCCTCGCTGCGGGCTGGCCCGTCCCCTGTTCTGGCAGAAACAGCTGAGAGGCAGTCGGGGCCAGCAACTGGAAAATCAGATGGGGACGTGGAGTTTGACGCCGGGCCCCGCGGAAAACAGCGACGCGTAATCGGGGCGAAGGCTGGGCGCGCGTCTCGGGAAGAGCCGGGCGCTGCCGGAGCGGTGCGGCAGGCCGGCCCCGGGCTAGTGCGCGCCGGGCGGGCGGGGCGGCCGGGGCGGCCCGGCCCCCGGACCCCGCCCGAGGCCCCGCCCCCGGTCCCCGCGGAAGCGGCAGGTGGGGTCTGCCGGGGCGGCGGCGGCGGCGGCGCGAGCGCGAGGTGAGCTCCGCAGTCTGGAGGTCCTGGGATTCGAGGGTCCCGGGGTCCGAGCGGGCCGGGTTGGGAGGACCTTCCGCGGCGCTCCTGGGCGGTAGAACTCGGGCGACGGCCGCGGGAGTTTTCCGGGACCCGAAAAGGGCGCGGCGGGGCTCTGGGGTCTGAGCGCGGCCTGTTTCTTCTTAGAGTGACCGCACCGGGCCTGGGCCCGGGCCCGAGGCCGCCCAGAGGCGCGCGGAGCCTCGGGCTGGCGCGGAGGGTGGTGGCGGCCCCGGGCGGCCCGGCTCGCGGCTCAGTGGGCCCGGGACGCGCTTGGCCCCAGCGGTCGCAGGCGGCGGGCGCCGCCCGAGTGAAGGCCCAAGGCCGGCTCTTGCGCAGCAACCTGCTGTCGCCCTGGAAAGCATTGGTTAGGGCCGTTGTTCCGCTCCTGGACCCCAGACGTGGGACTATAGGGAGCAGCCGAGCGGGGGGCGAGGGTGCCGACTCCCCGTGATCCCCATGGGCCTGAGATGTGCCCGTCCCATTCTACCTCAGGGACCTTAACTGGGGGCGTCTTTTACAGGCTTTTCAAAGGGATCATTGATCCCCAGAGATTAAGAAACGTCCTCCTGGTCCAAAGACTTAACCAAGGGGACACCCCAATGTCTAGTGAAGCCCCGAAGGGGGGCCTTAGCCCATGGGTGCCCTTTTTCTGTCCTGGTGTTTAACCTCAGACTGGATTTCAGGGGCGGGCACAGCCTGGGGGAGCAATGATGGGCCGGGAGACCCAGATGGTCCCTCTGCAGGGGAGGGGCCAGCAGCCCTCATCTCCCCCTTCCACTGGCCTCTCCCCTCCACCTTGACTGAAGATTCTGAGTCAGGGTTGGGGTGACCACACCCTGGCCTCCCAGGGGGGCGGGTTCAGTGTTGGTCACATGCTCTGGGCAGTGGGCTGGGTGGAATCTGGGCTCCTCCGGGTGGCAGTTGGGTGACATGGCCAGTCAGATACCCTCTCCAGTTTCAGTAGGGCCATCTGCTGGGACCTGCAGACATGAGTCTCGCCTGCTGGTTGGCACTCAGCAGGAAGGGAACTGGAACCTTGCTGAACCAGCCCTCCCCACTCTGGGCCCCAGACCCGCCGGCCCCGGGTGGGAGGGGGGAGGAGGGAGCCTTCAGTGAGGCCAGGCCGTGCCAGGCTGGGACACCGATGCCTGACACAGTGTTCTCAGGAAGCCAGGGGTTTCGGGGAGCCAGGACCTCACAGGCTGAGTCACCCTGTGGGGCAGGGCCGCGCCCCAGGCGGCCCAGATCGCGTCATTTCCAGGGCTTCCTGGGGCTCTCGAAGGACTCAGCCCCCTGCGTACTGCAGGGCCCTTCTGCTGGTCCCGCCTTCAAGGCCAGCTTCTCGTTTATTCAGGCTCCGACCAGTCCCCGGTGAGGTTGGAGGGCCTGTGACCTGCTCCCGCCGAACCCTGGCCAGAGAACTCACGCCTTTCCCAGCCTGCCTCAGGCCAGGCGCTCGGGCAGGGCAGAGGATGCTCCCTGCCAGTGCAGAGTCCCAGGCCCCCACAAAGGGTCTTGGAAGCTGGCCACCCAGGGTGTGCAGGCCACTGGGCCTCGGCACTCTTTCCACCTGCTGTGTTCTGTTCTGGGCACCTGTGGCTGGTGCCCCTTGGGGAACTGTTAGCTGACCACGGGCACCTGTCCCTCACACCCACGTGCTTCAGGGTGATGAGGCCGAGAGTGTCCGCATCTTGAGGGGCCTCTGGCTCTGTGGACGGCCTAGCTAGTGCACCCCTCTTGTCAGTTTCCCAGGCATTGCCAGACTGCCAGTCCTGTGCGCCCGGCTGGGGGCTGCACTGTGTCCAGGTTCACAGGCCACATCTCCCACCCCATCCTTGCCCAGGCAGATGAGAGGCAAGGGCTTCAGGTGGCAGGTGTGGGTCCCTGCCGGCTCCGGGACAGGGGGTGCCAGAAAGAGGGGTGCAGGAGGACTGGGAGTGAGTGAAGCCTCTGCTCCCACAGCCACGTCCCCAGCACTGTGGCCCTCAATAGCCTTTGCCAGTGGGCACAGCCCCCTGCCCTCCCCTGTTCCCACTCCTAGGGGCTGAGGGAGGGGGAGGCTGAGGCGTCTCCCGTGATGTCAGCTGCCTGCAGGGTGTCTGGCCCCTCAAACTGTGACACTTCGGCTAAAATTGTCTCCTTTTCCCTCTACCTTCCGCCCAGAAAACTCTCCATCCCTCACCATGAGTGTTGACATCCACTTCGAGCAGCTGAGTGACGCCCGGTGGACGGAACTCCTGCCGCTGATCCAGCAGCACCAGGTGGTCAGGTAGGGACACCCTCAGCCGGTCCCCGCGGGGTGGCCAGCAGGCTGGGGCCCACACGCGGGCATGCCGTGCTGCGAGGCCCCCTGCTTCTGGAGGCACGAGGTACACTGTGACTTTCACAGGGCGTGAGATGCTGTCTTCTTGTCTTTCCCAGCCATTTAAAAACGCAAGCCCATTCCTGGCTCAGGCCCGCTGGGCAGGGCTCAGCTGGCTGTGTGGGGGCGTGGCCTGTCCCCTGTCCCATCCCTGCCTGTCCTCAGACCCAGCGGTCCTCAGGCTTCTCACCGCGAGAGAAGCTGCCCGCTTGTTGTCTTTCACGGGTCTGAAATCCATCTAGGTTCCCAGAAGGATTCTCAAGACAGTTGGGGCACCCTGTGTCCCGCTTCCCCTGAAGTCAGCACCCATCCGCTGGGGCCCTGGTCAGCATGAGCCCCCCACAGCCGCCCTGATGCCCATGTCGCCAGCTTTCCCAGGACCCTTTCCTGTCCTCGTTCGTTCAGGGTCCCACGTTGCATTTGTTATCACGTCTCCTTGGCCCTGCCATCTGGGGCGGCCCCTCTGGCTCTCCTTGTCTTAGGTCAGCTCAGGTCTGGAGAAAGTCCCTCTGATGTCTTCTCTTGGCTGAGCCACACATTTTGGGCAAGAATACAGGATATTCACTCTGCCAGGCATCTGTTGTGGGCGTATGGCCCCAGTGATACCCCGTGGTCGCCCAGTCACGTGACCGCCTGTTAAGGGGGTGCATGCTGGTTCTCTGCTGCTTCTGCCTCTGACCTGTAGCTGGGGTGAGACACCCTGTACCCCACGCGCGTCCTGCGTCTGCCCTGTGTCGCCTTGCGACTTTAGGCTCCCTCGGCGGAGCTCGCCACCGTGGTCGTGACCGGCCTTTGCCTCACGGGGGTTTTTAGCGGCGTCATTCCTTACGCTTGTCAGTTGTCACCTGTGAGCAAGAGCTGGCGTCCCCCCCACCCTCCGCACTCAGTGTCCCACGCAGTCAGGCGGGCCTGGGCCTGGGCGTCCGGCTCTGAGGTTCGTCGTCGCCCCAGTCCTGTGCTCGGGCCCCAGCCGGCCGTCTGCGCTCGCTCGGAGTGCCACCTGGGGCGGGCCGTGACTGCCCGTGGCGGACGCAGGGAGCTCGCACGTCCCGCGGACTGCACCCGCCTTCAGCAAGTTTCCCACGATGGTCTGGTCGGTTTTTCCCTTTCGCTCACAACGTCGTGGTTGTGACCCACCTCGTTCTCGGCCCCCTTCTGGGTCACAGCCTGCCACGTGACATGACCATCTGAGTGTCCGGTCCGCAGGCTGATCGACTGTGGCATCACGGAGGGGCGCTGCAAGGACATCAGCTCCGCCCTCGGGGACAACCCCACCCTGACCGAGCTCAACCTTTGCAACAATGAGCTGGGCGATGCTGGCATGCAGCTGCTGCTCCAGGGCCTGCACGGCCCCACCTGCAAGATCCAGACGCTCAGGTGAGCCCCAGCCCTGCTGCCCAGTGAGGGTCGGCACGCGGGGACCCAGCTTCCTCGAGGCCTGTCTGCGTGGCGCCCCGTGACGGCCGCGTGCTGCTCCCACAGCCTCCAGAACTGCGGCCTGACGGAGGCGGGCTGCAGGGGCCTGCCCGCCACGCTGCGCTGCCTGCCCACCCTGCGCGAGCTGTACCTCAGCAACAACCCGCTGGGGGACGCAGGCCTGCAGCTCCTGTGCGATGGCCTCCTGGACCCCGAGTGCCACGTCGAGAGGCTGCAGTGAGTGCTCCCTGCCCTCCCCCAGCCCTGCCCCGCCCCCCCCCCCCCCCCACTGGCTGTAGGGAGCGTTGCGGGAGGGAGCTCTCGGGGGCCTGCACATGTTCCTCCTTGGTGATGTTTCCTCCGGAAGGAGCTGGCAGCTGGCCTGTGCCCCTCACTGGAGTCTGGGCAGCCAGGCACAGTGAGCAGGCGGGTGGGCTCCACAGAGGCAGGAGGCTGAGCTGGGAAGGCCCAGGCGGAGGCCCCTGGACGCGGAGCTCGGGCGGGGCTGGTGGTCAGTGGGTGGTGTCCGCGGGGGAAGGGGGGAGGCTGAGGGGCGCGCACCGGGGCCACCTGCCCCGGGCTCGGGGTGACTGCCCGCTGGCCCTCAGGGTGGAGTACTGCAACCTGACGGCCGCCAGCTGCGAGCCGCTGGCCGCGGTGCTCAGGGCCAAGCGGGAGCTCAGGGAGCTCATGGTGAGCAACAACGACCTGGGCGACGCGGGCGTGCGGGCCCTGTGCCGCGGCCTGGCGGGCTCCGCCTCCCCGCTGGAGGCGCTCAGGTGAGGCCGGGCCCGGGGGGCGGGGCGGGGGCGGCCCGGGGGCGGGGCAGCGGCCACAGCCCGGCTTGTGTCTCCAGGCTGGAGGGCTGCGGCCTCACGCCGGCCAGCTGCCAGGACCTGGGCGGCGTCGTGGCCTCCAAGGCCTCTCTGTGCACGCTGGAGCTGGGCGACAACAAGCTGGGTGACGCGGGCGTCGCGAAGCTGTGCCCCGGGCTGCTGAGCCCCAGCTCCCAGCTGCGGACCCTGTGGTGAGTCGCGCTCTGGGCAGCTGCCCGCAGGGTCCTGAGCATCCCTGACGTGCCACTTCGCGGGGCCCCCTACCGGGCTCCCTCCCAGGGCTGTGGCGGGTGGCCCAAGAACGTCGCACCGGGCCGGGGTCGCCCCTGGTGGCCGTGCAGTGACCAGGCCTCCCCCTGCAGGCTCTGGGAGTGTGACATCACGGCCAGCGGCTGCAGAGACCTCTGCCGCGTCCTCAGGGCCAAGGGGAGCCTGAAGGAGCTCAGCGTGGCCGGCAACGCGGTCGGGGACGAGGGCGCCCAGCTGCTGTGCGAGAGCCTGCTGGCGCCCGGCTGCCACCTGGAGTCTCTGTGGTGAGCGTGGGCCGAGGACCCCCAAGGGGAGGGGCCCCGTGAGCAGGGAGGCGGCCTGGCGGGGACGGTGCGGGGGCGAGGACCCAGGCGCACTGCTGCTCCTGAGGGCGAGGCGGGAGCCCCTGTGCGGTGGGGCGGCCCTGGGGGCGGGGCGGGGCGACGCCCGGAGACCCGGAGGCGTGGCCCAGTGCTGTCCCTCTCCCACAGGGCGAAGTCCTGCGGCTTCACGGCCGCCTGCTGCCAGCACTTCAGCGCCATGCTGGCCCGGAACACGCGGCTGCTGGAGCTGCAGCTGAGCGGCAACGGCCTGGGCGACGCCGGGGTGCAGCAGCTCTGCCGCGGCCTGGGCCGGCCCGGCGCGGCGCTGCGCGTGCTCTGGTGAGCGTGCGCGCCAGTGCGCATGCGCGCGGCGGGTCGGCGCGCTTCCCTCTGCCACCGGCCTCCCTCCCGCTTCTGCTGACCGCCACCTCTCGGCGCCTCCCGGAGCCTGGCTTCTGCCTGCAGGAGGACGAGGCCCCTGGGCTGAGTCCCGTCTGCTGGGGCCCTTTGTCTCATCTGCTCCCCCCGGGGCCGTCCGTCGGATTCTGGGGTTCAGCGCTCCTTGCCCGACGTGGGCCCGGTTCGTCTTCTGTGCCGGACCCGTGGCCAGGCCTCTGACGGTCGGACCGCCCGGCGCGCTCAGGAGCCCCCCTCAGGGGTCAGGGCGGGACCCGCGTCGCCTGCTCTCCCCATGTTGCCCATTCCTGCTGCCTGTCACACTGTGTGTCCAGTGTCCTGGCCCCTGCCCCTCGCGGGGGGCTTTCAGTGACACCTGGTCATCCTGGGTGGAGCACAGGTGGAAGCTGGGTGTGGGAAGCCCTAGCCCTGAAGGCTGAGCCCCACAGCCTTTCCCTGGAACCTGGAGGCCTTGGTGCGCTGGGCGCCTGTCACCGTCCCCGCCCTTTGCCTCGGCTTCTGCGGCTGCCACCTTTGCCGGCCCCTGGCTCTCAGGTGGCGAGGCCTTCCGGGGGGACAGCCGTCTCCAGTCTGCCTTCCTGCTGTCCTGCCTCGTCGTGCAGCGTGTCCCCTCCCAGAGGCCCCTGGGTGCCCACCTCTGCCGGCGGAGGCCGGGGGCCTACGTCCAGGGTGTGCCTACCCCTGTCACCGTGTGGAGCGCTGAGTGCCCTTCCCACCTTCGTGGTTTGTCGAGGGCCACTGAGAAAGCCGCGTGCTCAGGGTCGAGGTCTGAGGGACAGCTCCGACCAGCGTCCAGACGTGCCACGAGCACGTGTTCTGGTCCATGGGCATGGTGGCGTGTGGGTCCCCTCGCCCTCCGTGTTCAGGTCACCCGGTCCGCCGGTGGCAGCCTGCGGGCGTGCCCTTTGTTCTGACTTCGGCCCTACTCTCTGCCCAGCCTGGGGGACTGCGAGGTGACCAACAGCGGCTGCAGCAGCCTGGCCTCGCTCCTGCTGGCCAACCACAGCCTGTGCGAGCTGGACCTCAGCAACAACTGTATGAGTGACGTGGGCGTCCTGCAGCTGGCCGAGAGCCTGCAGCAGCCTGGCTGCACGCTGGAGAAGCTGGTGTAAGTGACGGAGTCGCGTGGCGGGGGGTGGGGGCAGGAGCAGGGGGCACAGGCCCCAGCCCCAGCCCACGCCCTCCCTGACCCCTGTGCAGCCTGTTTGACACCTACTGGATGGAGGACACAGACAACCGCCTGCGGGCCCTGGAGGAGAGCAAGCCGGGCCTGAAGATCATCTCCTGAGCCGCCCGGCCCCAGCTCCGGACACCTCCGCCCGCCATCGTCCCCCATGGGCGCCTGGTCAGCCCGAGGGACTCTAGTGTCAGCTCTGACTGAGGAGAAAGTCAAATCAACTTAGAGAAGAAAATGTTGGACACTTTATAACTATTAAAGCACTTTTTAAGCAAGAGGATCCCTGTCCTTTCTTGTGCGGTTCCCGCGAGATGCCCTGTGTTGGGGTGGGGTGCCCCTGTGGACAGCCTTGCTGCCCCACAGACCACAGGCTTAGCAGCCAGCATAGCTCGTGCCCTGGGTGCTGCCAGCTGCCTCCGTCACGTCCTCGGGGCCTGTCCTGGAAGCTGGGTGCGGGCCGCCACGCCGCGACCGGCACGGCCCTGTGTGATGGGCGAGCCGAGCCTGCGGCCCTGGGACAGGGGGCGAAGTTCCACCCTCAAGTGTAGCTGGCCTCATCCTGCCAACACGGTGACCTGCCCTGACCGGCAGTCGGGAAGGACCCATGGGACACAGCAGCTGTGTGTCCCCTGCCAGGGCCCTTCAGAGCCCCAGGTGCAGCTTCCAGTGGTGACCTCCGCCCCGCCAGGAACCAGGCAGGACATGCGCAAGGTCAGCCTGTGGCATCTCGTGCCAGAGACCACAAGGACCGAGACCAGCGGGCTGCCCGAGCCAGGCCTGGGACAAGGGGAGCAAGGGGCCCCCAAACTGAAGAGAGGGAGGCCGAGGCCCCCCTCCCCCACCAGCGGTGCCGACAGCGGCAGCCCCTCCACGTAGCACAGCCAAGCTGGCCAAGAGCGCGCCTCGGGACGTGCCAGGCCCCGTCGCCACTAGCAGTGCCCAGCGGTCCCAAGCACCCCCTGTGAGGGCCCCAGGGCTGTGGCCCGTGCTCCCACAGCACCCGGGCCACGGGGACAAAGGCTGGGAAGCCGGCAGAGAAGCCTCAAGGCCATGCGAACTGGCGAGACGAGCCGCCACCACGGCTCGGCCGGGACGAGAGCGTGGGCAGCACCCGCGGGCGGCAGCCCTTCCACAGGCACCGGGCCGTTCTCCCCTCTGCGGTTCCCAGCCACGGAAACCCAGCCCCGTGAGGCTGCAGGCCTCCCGGGGGCAGAGTGTGTCCACCCCGAGAGAGCAGGGAGGGTCCTCACAGCCAGGGTGGGGACTTGGGCACCCAGGGCTCTTTTGGCCTGTGGGTGACTTTTCAGGGCAGCTGCACCCACACCCAGGTCTCACCGAGGGTACAGCCGGGGACAGGAGGTCGTCTGTCCCGGCCCAGCAGCTCTGCCCCCTCTACCCCCAACTGGGAGACGTCGCAGGGAGGCGGGCGAGGGTGCACGGTGGGGCTGGGGGTGGCAAGGACACGAGCCCCAGGCCACTGCCGCTTTATTCTGTTTGCTCACAGAGGTGTCACTGGGCCCAGGCCAGAGACCCCACGCCCCTCCGCCCGCCCGGGGCACCCAGGTAGGTGCCCAGGAGCTCGGGCCCCGAAGCCGCAGTGCCCTCTGCCATGTCCACACGCCTCCGAGCTGCTGGGGCTGGAGGGAGCCTCCAAGGGAGCGGCTCGGGGCGCACGTGCCCACCCGTCTCCGCCACCTCACGTGTCCGTGGGTCGGTCACCGACATAGGCCGCCAGGGGGCTGATGGGCCCCAGCGGGAAGGGCCCCGAGGGCCTGGCGTGGGCCCAGAGGCCAGTGGGCCGACCACGCGGAGACCCCAGCCACACCTGCCGGCCCAAGCAGCACAGCTATGACACACACACCCCCTCCACACGCGTCCCCCACACGCGCCACACGCACGCTGCCGCCTGGGGCGGGCCGTCCTCACGCCCTCCTCGCTGAGCCCGTCACGCTCACACACGGGGAAGAGGGAAAACCCAGGCGGCGAGGCCCGTCAGGCTCCTGGTAGAGTCACAGGCTGCGGGGACAGGGGACCAGGGTCCCGGTGGCCGCGAGGGCAGTGTCAGTTCAGAGCCGGCGCCCCCTCCCTCTCGGCCTCCGCTGGCGCCGGGGAGTCACCCCGTCCAGGCGGGTGCCCATCTGCGTGGCCGGCCGCACTGCCCTGGTCACCGCCGCTCTGCTGTTTCTGCCGCCGGGTCTCCTTGTACCGCAGGGTGATGTCCCTGGGGGCAGCGGGGGCTGTGTCACTGCCGGCCAGCCCGCAGAGGCCCCGCCACACCGCCCTGCACGGCCGGAGGGGGGCGCACAGAGCCGCGCAGGACGGAGGCCCACGCCGGGCGGCCGGCGCAGACCACAGGGGCTGCTCACCGCAGGAAGAAGCGCCACACGGTCCAGGTGAGCACCAGCACGGAGCCGAGCGTCCAGCACTGCGCGATGTAGAAGGGCAGGGACAGCGTGAGCGTGTGCGGGTCGTACTTGACCACGATGAGCAGCTCCGTGGCGGTGATAGCGGCCACCAGCCAGGCCTGCTGGCCCAGCTTCTTGTGTGGCTTCCTGCAGAGGGAGGGCACGTGGTTGGGGCGGGCACGGTGGCACCGGCTCCGCCCCCGGCTCGCCCCCTCCGCCTGTGGCCCTCACGGGTCATCCATGAAGTCGTAGATCTCCCGCATGGCCACGCCGCCCACATTCACGAAGAAGACCAGCCGCAGGAGGACCAGGTAGTGCTCCGGGGGCAGCCACAGCACGAACTTCAGGTAGAAGGTGTTCAGCTCTGCCAACAAGAACTGCGGCGGAGGGCGGTGGGCGGCGAGCCCCTCCCCCCACCAGCCCCACCACCGGGCCCGCCCTGGGCGGCCGCTCACCACCAGGATGATGCCGCACACGGCCAGCCAGCGGCGCAGGCTGGACGCCGGCTTCCACTCGAAGCGCACCCAGCTGTAGGGCGTGAACTGGAAGGCGATCCTCTTCATCTTGCCCCTGGGGGCCGGAAGACTCGCAGCTATACCCGGGCTGCTCCTTCACCCCATCCCCAGAGGTCCCCGAGGCGGGGGGCTGGAGGCCCCGTCCCCCAGCGCACCCCGCTCTTCCCCTGTACGGTTCCTTTCTATTAAATTCAATGTCAAACTGCCAGGCGCCTGCAGCCACTCGGAGCAAGCAGCAGCCTCCGCGGAAGGCCCAGGGGGCGGGACAGTGACGTTTTGGCCACCGGTTCCTACGGCAGCCCAGGGACAAGTTCCAGGTGGAGATTCCAAGACGGAAAATCCTCGTCTGTTGCCCCCACTCCCCGCCGAAAGAGGCACCAGAAGGAGCAGGGCCTGGACCTCGGGCCACCCGCAGCCCCACAGGTGCCCGGGCCCCCAAGCAGACACGTACTTGTAGGTCGGAATGTTCCAGAGGCCCTGCCACTTGTACGTCTTCAGGGACAGCCACTTGAGAGTCTTCATGCCGCAGTAGATGCCCAGCCCGTTGCAGACAAGCACGTCCATGACCCACTGCGGGAGGAGGGCGCCTGCAGACCCCGCTGCGTCTGGCCCGGGCCGCCGCGCGCCCCGCCCCCCGGAGCGCCGCACCTACGTGGTCCCACCAGCACTCGCTGAAGTTGGGCAGCTGGTGCTCCAGGCTGTACTCCAGGAACTCGAACATCACGCTCACCACCGTGCACGTCCACCAGTCGCGGATCATCAGCGTCTGCGGCCGGGCCGACGGGGATGCTGCGGCTCCGCCCTCCCGCCCGCGGCCCGCCGCCCAGCAGCCCGCTCACGTGTCCAGTGCCCGAGGGCGTGCCAGGTGGGGCCCACACTCATGAGCCGCGTGGGCATGGGGACAGAGGCCTTGCGGGGTCTCTGCCCATGTTCTCACAGGCCGCCACCACGCCAAGGACGACCGCAGGTCGGGCTCGTACCCGGAGCTCCCAGGAGGCTTTATGAGGCCTCTGGACAGCTGGCTCATCTTGCACTGTGGCCCCCAGGCCCTTGCCCACCACACTCCGGCCACCCTGAATGTCCACCCGCCACGAGAAGTGGCCGCAGACGCCAGGGCGGGGCTGAAAGCCAGGGAACCCCGCCCAACAACGCAGTCACCTTACCTTCAGGTACCAGCCGAGGAAGTGTGCAGGCACAAAGCCGTCCAGCTTATCCTGCAGAGGGCGGGACGCAGGCCTCGCACAGCCCCCGTACCCCATCCTCGTGACCCCCTGTGCTCCCCAACCGCCCTGCCTAGGACCGGGTGTGTGACGTCCCTCAGGGGCCCCGGCAGCCCCCTTGCCTCCCTGTGCACACCCTGGCTGGCTCTAACCCAAGTCCAGGGGCCCAAGGCCCTCCACAGCCCTCTGAGGGGCAAGGCAGGGTCTTGCGCACGTGCTGTGGGTGGACAACACACCTTGACCCGAGGAAAGAAGGGCGCCCTGCAGGGGGCACCCGCCCACCCATGCAGTCTGAGTGGCTCAGGCTCCAGAGAAGCCCCGGGCGGGGCAGCCCCGGGCCCGCCCCACGCCTCGCTCCCGGGCGGCCTTACCCACACGTTGTGGAAGGGGTCGGTCTTGTTGTCTGCGTCGTAGATGAGGCAGTTCCCCCCGTAGTCCCTCTCCGGCAGCGGGACCCCCAGCTTGGGGTCAACATACTTCAGAAACTGGCGGCCGTCCTGGACAGTCTGCAAGGTCAGCGTGGCCACACACATGCACCAGCCACGCCCCCGGCAGCGCCAGCTCACGGGCGGACTGGGGCGCGTGGGGCACCGACACCTCCAGTGAGGGCGCACGCCGCCCCCCAGGCAGCCCCGAGCCCCACGCGACGCTCACGCCCCTCGGGACCATGCTGCGCGGGCCACAGGGGTGCCTCCCGCGGGAGGGGCGGGGCGGCCCGAGCATCTGGCCTCTTCGCCCTCCCGTCTGTGGGACACGCTCCGCACGACCCCAGGACAGCCTCCCCCAGACGCGCACATGCCAGCATCGGCCAGACGCTCCCGAGACGGCACTGCCCCCTCCGGCCACCAGCGGGGCCGCCAGGCCACAGGGAGGGGCCCCGCATGCCCAGCATCAGGACCCCACCCCCACACCCCTGCCCCGAGCAGCAGCCGAGGGACAAAGCGGGGGGGCTCAAGCTGCATGGGCAGGTGACACTCGGACCTGCATCCTGTCACATGACTGAGGCCCTCGTCCCTGACTTGGGGTCTTTGGAAGTGACCCTCAGACAATGACACGGCTCATGACGATTTGCCCACGTGCTCTGGCGACCACAGGACCCGAGGGCGAGGAGGGCTGCATTCCTGAGCCAGCGACCACGTCCGGAGAACCCGGACGTTGCAGGAAAACTACAGGTGACGTCTCTCACGAACGGGGAGGCAAAGTCCTCAGCGAAATGCAAGGAAACTCCTCCCAGCTGCACAGAATCGGCGTGATCCACACGACCAGGGGGAGATGCACCAGTAACACCAAGTTGGTCCAAAATAAGAAGCATCGATGACGCACACCGTGTTAACAAAGGGAAACCGCATGACGGCCACGCTCGACGCGGGACACGCACCTGACGGGCTCCAACGCCCGCTCCTAACGAAAACGACCCATCGGGAGCAGAGGGGACCATCTCCCACGGAACCGTGGGGCCTACGAAAAGCCCTCAGCCCACGGCGCGCTACGTGGTGGCGCGCTGAAGCCCTTCCCCCAAACCAGGGACGCGGCGAGGCTGTCCACCTGCCGGTCTGCGGGACGGGGCCCGAGACTGCCGCTGGGGCAGTGCGAGAAAAAGAACGAGAGGCCCGGGGTTGGACAGGAGGGACGGCCCGACACCGGCCGCGGCCCGGACGCACCGTGAGGACGCCGCGCTGACCGAAACGAGCCACACGCAGGACGGCACTGTGCGATTCCACTCACACGGGGTCCCGGGTAGAGCCAGCTGCAGAAACAGGACGCGGGGTGGCTCCGGGGTGGGGGCTGGGGAGTGTGTAACGGGGACAGAGTGTCAGCTGGGGATGACGACAGAGTTCTGAAGCCGGCGGTGACGGCAGCACAGCACGCGGATGTGCCCGACGCTGCTGAACCCTGCAGTGGAGGATGGCCGCAACGGCAACCCCTGCGCTCCGTGCACTTCGCTGAAGTTACGAAGCGCACTGTGATGAAGCCGGGGTCGCGCGGAGCCGCGTCCGCGCGCGCGCATGGAGGAGCGGCGGCTGCGGTGCGCCCTGCGCAGAGTCGGTGCCGACCTCCTGGTCCGGCGCCGTCGCGCTTACGGAAAACGTCGCTCTTGAGGGACCTCCCTGAACGATTCTTTAGAACGCCCTGTAAATCTAGAATTATTTCTAAATAAAATATTTTTTAAAAACCCTCAAAATGGAGATCTAATGTAAAATCTAAAACCATGAAACTTTCAGAAGAAAACAAAGGAGAAAAATCTTAGTAACATGACATTGGAAAAAAAAATTTAGACATGACATCACAATCTCAATCCAGAAAAAAAATGACGACTCCCACTGTGAAGGAATAAAGGACAAGCTCCAGACTTGGAGAAAATATTTGCAAATCACAAATCCAACAAAGGACTTTATACCAAGACTACACGAACCCAATTTTTAAAAAGGCAAAAAACCTGAACGCTTCAGAAAGTGGACGTCTGCGTGGCTAATAAACACAGGAGAAGTTGGGTCAGCATGACCGGCCACTCTGGAAACGCAAATCGGGACCGTGCCCAGACGCTGCTCCCCCGTTAGAGTAAATGAGACTCTGACACGTGCCGACGAGGACGTGACCCCTGGGTCTGCCACAGTGCCGAGCTCACGGCAGCCCCACGGCCGACACTCCCGAGTCTCACCAGCTGGCGAGTGCTGGCGCGGGCACGTCGCGGAGCGGAGACCACTCGGCCACACACGGCAGCGGGGCGCGGGTTTCGGAGGCAGCCGCGGGCCCTGGACAGGAGGTGCTCAAAGGCGAGACTGGCGATGGAGAAGAACCCGCCAGCGGCGCCGGGGGCTGGGGCCGGGGAGCCGGCAGACTCCGGAAGGAGCGTGAGGGCGTCTGGGGCCACGGGGCCGTGGCCTGGCGGTGGTGCTCACGCGAAGGCACACAGGCACTAGGACTCGCAGAACTAAACACCTGCCCTGAAAAGCGAAACTGACTGGCCGCGCAGAGTTTGAGCCTGAATGAAAGTGCTTTGTGAACTGAAGGCCACCGTCAAAACGCGTTCCTTGGATTGAGCAGAACAATGAATACCAACCAGACGGACGTTGGTGGCCGCGAACCCTGACCCGACACTCACCAGGGAGACTGGCTTCGAACCGCCGCCCTGACCGTCCCGCACCGCGTGTGCCAGGGGGGAGAAAGGCACGCGGAGCCCCACTGCTCAGCCCCAAAATGGGAACCGAGGAACCCCAGCAGAGGCCGGCCCTCGGCCCACCTCACACGCTCGGAGCGCCCGGGCCCCGGGGCCGGGTGTGCTGCTGCCCCCGGGGTGGCTCGCGGCCCAGATCTGGAGCACAGGCGGCCCAGCGGGCACCCGCACAGAAGCCAGTTGGCCCTGCCCGGCCTGCGGCCACGCAGCACAGCCTGACCCAGAGGCCCAGGCCTGCAGAGCTCCACGGGGCCACAGCCTCTGCCGAAAGGCAGTGGGTCCAGCCTTCTCACAAACGGATCCCCCTGGAGGGTCTTCTTGCAGCCTCTGCCCACTTTCGTTGGGGTCCAGTCATGCCTCTGTGGACCCCAACAAGGAAGGTATCTACCAAGAAGGACTCCCAGCGGTTAACTGGGAGCAGTTCACGAGCAGAGTCGAGCGCCGTTGCTGACCGAGGCCCCGCAAGCCCCGCGCACACTGCATTTCAGGAGAAAGACAGAGTGAACCTGGAGGCTCCTGCCCTCTGGGCCAGCCCTTACGAGGACCTTCCTGGTATTTTTGGCTCTTGACCAATGGTTGGAGACCTGTCCCGTCCAACTGGTACTTGGCAGCTATACCTCGCCTGTATCTGTCCTGACCAATCAGAGCGGCTCCACACCGACCAATTGAAAAATGTGAGACTGACCAATCAGGACCGAGCAAATTCGGATCCCTCCTGTGCAGAGACGGGCCCTCTGGGGACCAGAGCAGGGGCACCCCTGCAGGAGCAGCCTCCCCTCTCCGCCCGGGACGCTCTCTGGGTTTCCTGCGGGCCTGCAGGCTGCTCGCTCCCGCAGCTTCTCGCCTTCCCCACGCCTCAGACGGGGCCCGTTTATTGTCGCTTCTGACCAACGCTCCGGAGGGGCCGTTGTGCTAGACCTCCCATCACCGGCACTTACCTGGGGGCCACGCGACCACCTGAGCTCCCACAGGACACGCAGCGCAGAGGAGCCGCTTACCTGGAAGAGGATGAAGATGAGGAACAGCTCGTAGACCACGCTGGCGCACAGCCAGAACCGCCAGTACGCTGCAACACAGAGGGCGCGGGCGTCAGGCCGCGGCGGCCCCGGCGGCCCCGGCGGGGGCTTCGTGAAGCAAAGCCTAACGCAGGAGCCAGCCCGGTTTCTCGCGGAATGGTTTCTCTTTCTCTTTCTTCCATTTCAGTCCTCAACTCTTTTTTTAATTTATTTTTTTCATCTCACTGCAGCGGCTCAGAAGGCCCCTGAATTGCGGGTGGGAAGCGGTGACAGCAAACAGCCTTGCCCTGTGCTCGCCGGCAACGCCTGTGCCCTCGACACCACACCGGTCTGCAGTGTGTTGGGAGGACACCCTTGATCGCGTTAAGAAAAGCTTTTAATTCCAGTTCGCTAAGTGTTTATCATGAATGAGTATATTTTATTTTTCTGCATTTAAGAGTATCGACCCTTCTCTTTTGTGTTAATGTGATGAATGACATCAATGCATTTTCTAACGCTGAACCAGCCCTGAATTCCTGGAACAAACCCGGTTTGGTCACAATGGTTTAAGATACACGGCCTTTGATTTTATTCGGCACACTTAGGGACTTGTCCCTCTGGTGACGACGTGAGCAACAGTATATCATATGCTCAAGAGCTGCTAAGAAAATAGATCTTAAATGTTCTCAGCACCAAAAAAAAGAAACAAAACTGAAATTACATGAGGTGTCAGAGGTGGTAACTAACCTTACTAGGACGATCATTTCATAATACGCATCGAATTCTTGTCGTATACCTAAAAGAACGTGTCCATCAAAACTCCTTTTATTAGTCTGCTTGTCACACCCTCAAACGGAAACCTGTTTTCACTGGGGATGAGGTAGCTGGTTGGACGTCTAGAACTATTCTGAAATGCAAATGGTAACTTTCACCTTCCAAGAATCTTGATAGTCCCGTTTAATTAAGGCCCAAAATATTGACTTTCCCTTTGCTTGTGTCTGTAAAAAAGAAAAATCGCCAGCCCACTCTCAAAGCCTAACTCACTGCGCGGGACGAGGCGGGAGCCGGGTCCCAGAGCGCGAGACTGGCTGCGGGTAACTCCCAGGTGAGAGCTGCCTCTGAGGCCGGGACGTGGAGACCACAGGGGCCAAAAGTCTGAACTTGGGCTGAGGCGCAGGGACAGCCCGCGCCCGCCGAGCCGGCGTTTCCGGCGGCTGCCTCTGACACCTGTGCACAGAAGTCGTTAACCCCGGAAGATGTCACCAAAGGAATAAAAAGAGACTAATAACAGTTGGAAACAAGCAAACGAACAAAAAATCTAATTCGCCTTGAATAAAAAAGGGGTGCTCACGATCTTTTAAGAGGCTCTGGGCCGGACCTGAGGCTGGACCGTTGTTGTGAGGACATCCAGAGCTCACCCGCCCCCGCCAGGGGGAGGGGACGGAGGGGCGGGCGGCAGCCAGGGCGGCGGTGGGGGGCGCCGGGCGGCACTGCACAGGCGTGTCCCCACGCGTCTCCGGGGCCGGGCCAGCGCCCTCGGGGCCGCGCCCCGTCTCCCCGCTGCGGAGAAGCAGCCGCGGGGGTCGAGGGCACACTGGCCGGCGCGGGCAGGAGCCATGAACGCGGAGCGTCTGCCGACACCGCTCTGGACGCTGGGGACGAACAGCTGAGGTGACACTTATCCTTCCTGCTCTCCAGGAAGGGAACGCCCGGGCACGTCCCTCTCGGCCGAGGGCTGCGGACATGGCGGAAGGGCTCGCGGCCGCCGAGGCTGGACCCGCGCCTGGCGCCTTCGCACGTGGGCACTGGCAGCCCCCGCGCCCCCGGGGCCGGCAGGAAGGCGGGCGTCTCAGCACCCGCCACTCTCGCCTTGCAGTGGGCGCCCGCCGGGGCCCCAGACCTGCCCGCCCCTTCCCGGACAGCCGGCAGGCCCTCCTCCCAGTCCCCGCCAGGTCTCTGGTCCCCTCGAGATCCCGGGCTTGGCTCCCCTGACCTGGCACCCGCTCCCAACACTTATTTCTTCCTAGACACTTGACTCCGGCCACCTGCAGCCCTGAGAATGCCCTGCCCAGCTCCGGTTCGCAGAGGAGCCTGAGCACAAGGACATCAGGAGGGCGCCTGCCTTCCTTTGAGACGACAGCCACCCCAAGTGAGGTCCCCCACCCCCCGCTCCCAACCCCCACCCCTGGCCCTGTGCAGCACTGACCACATGAGGGTGCTCCGCGACAGGGTCCCTGCCTTAATTAAGTCGAAGACTGGCAAGGAGACCCTGAGCGTGTGCGAAGACTCTAAACCAAAAGGCGGAGCAGGGCTCTGAACGCGGGCCCGGGGACGTCGCAGCCTTCGCAGAGGGACCTCGCGCAATGCCCACCCGACTCCAGGAAGACCCGCGTCCTGCCGGGTGACGTGAGCCAGACCGCACAGAGCCTAGGGTCTTCTGCAGCCCGGGGAACCAGGGCCGGGGCGAGCAGCTGCGCGCTGGCCGGTCCCCCCCCCCACCGGGCAGGGCTGTCTGTTCCACGGGGGCTGCACCTGCAGCCCGGCCCCGAGCCCACAGGGGCTCGCTCACCTGCCGATAACCACCGCCAGCGATAGGCCAGCTCCGCCAAGCCCCGGGCAGCTCTTGCTCTTCCCTTCAAATCGACGCGACAAGCTTAACTGCACCTGGCTGTCCGCTGTGATTCTGGAGGTTTTTAACCAGCACCTCGCTTTCCCATCGCGCCGGTCAGGAGCCCGAGTCCTCTGAGGCAAGACTGGGTATGTCGGACGCGGAGCAGGTGGAGACCGCCCTGCAGCTCCAGGCTGCGCCCTGCAGCCCGGGATGCTCGCCACCGCCCCGCGGCCAGGGACCACGAGGTGCCAGCCAGCACCCACGTCCCAGCAGGCACTGAAGGGCCGGAGTGGCCGGCGACTGCTCACGCCCGCCGTGCCCACTGGGCCCACAGACACGGCCCCTCTGCAGGGCCCACCGGCGACATCTACTGTGGGCCGGCTCTTCACCCAGCCCCTTCTCCCGGGACTCTGCTACACGCTCACCAGAACCGCACGCACAGACGTCTCTGTGGGGACTTGGTGTGGCCTGGTTTACTACAGAAAACGGACGCCCCTAAATACAGAATCACATGGAACTGGTTAGACTAACTGTAGTATATTCAAGTGACAGCTAAACAAGCAGCCATTGAAAGTCCGGCTGTCGAAATGAAACTCCTTTGGCATATAAAAAACATCCAGCTGTCTAATTTTAAAAAAGGAAATGCAAGTGCTAAATCTGATATAAACCCACACATGACGTGATTCCAATTTTTTTAAGCCATGTATGTGTACAAGGATGCAAAACAGTGGTTATTTTTTGTGAGTGGTTTGTAGTTTTACTTAAAATATTTCTTGTATTTTCCACATTTTCTACAACAAATACACACCCCTATTGAGACAGGAAAGAAACGTGTCACTGAGTTGTGAGCCTTCAGCTAAAGCCACCCGCACGCCCTGCCCTGGTGCGGCCGGAGCCCTGAACCAGCTGGGCCCCGGAGCCGACGGGCTCGGGACAGCATGCCCTCCAGCTCTAGGGAGTCAGAGCCCCCCGTGACCCCAGGGGGCGGGGGACAGAGACAGGAGAACTCCCCACAGATGGCTCCTCAACGGCAGGGCAGACACCTCACGGCCAACAGCACAGCCACCCGCCTGAGCCCACGCCGGCCGCACTGGGCGGCTCGGGAACCCCTCGTTCTGCAGGAAGAACCCCGCCAGGGAGCACAGGGCCGCCGCAGGGTGAGGAACACACGAACCTAGGCTGATGGCGACCCGGCAGCTGCAAGAACTGACAGGTGACTTCGAAACGCACCCCTGGCCTTCCTCAGATGACAAGTGCGGGCGGCCCGCCGAAACGGGCCAGGAAGAGGGGGAGCAGGACATTCACACCCGGCAGCACAGACACAGAGCGGCCGCTCAGCAAGGAGCCGCCACGTGGCACACACGGAAAAAGAAATGGCAAGTTACCTGGGTGAGGTCTGGAAAATGGCCCGTCTTTAGCTTGTGTGACTCCAAAACATAAGAAAACCAAAATACTGGCCACAATACCTCTGCAAATAAAGAACAAACAGCCCTCAGTGTGTGCAGGCGCAGCCCGCGCTGGCTTCTTCGAGGCAGGAGGCCCCAGGACGCCCAGACAGCCCCCGACCCCAGTGTGCGGGGCGGTTGGAAGCGGGACCTTCGGGGACAGAGCTGGGTGACGGGGCAGCAGGCAGGGCTGGCTGGGCCTACACCCCAGCCCCCGGCCCAGGGGGCCCCGTTCCAGCTCCAAGTCCAGGGACAGAACCACCCGAGGGAGAAGACGCCCCCTGGGGGCTGTGCGCTGTGCGCACTCCGCGTGCCACACCTCCAACACGCAAGGCTCACACCGGGGACACGAAACGAGGGGCGCTGGTCCCTACGGAACCCCGTGTGGACATGTGTGGTGAACCGGGCCGTTTTCTCCTGCTAACCTGCCCCGTGTTGGTCACTGGTCCGGGCGGGACTCAGAAGGGGGGAGGAAAGGTACTTTTCTGCCTTGAAGGTCTGGCAAGCCCGCTAGGAGCACGCGGCTGCGGCTGAAAGGTCAGGGCTGGGGCTGGGCCGGTGACCCAGTGGCGGCAGCAGGTGAGCGCTCCGCCCTGCCCGGGGCCTCCGCCTGCGGCCGGGCAGGGCCGCCGGGGCCGTGAGCCCTCGCTCCCTCTCCTGCATTTAGATCGGCATGAAAATGTTCATGTGACGCTCGCTTCTGGGGTCTAGCAACCGCCGGACTTTATCGAGTCTCTCCTCCCAAAGACAAGCATTTTTCCCTGCGCCTGTGTCTTCTGTGCCGTTTGTCGTAAGAAGGAAACACGGCCCGGACAGACACAGGCGCGGGGCCCCGCAGCCTGCTGGCCGCAGCCTCGCGGGACAGGGGTCTGTGGAGACCAGCGGCTGTGGGCCCCTCTCTCGCAAAGCCGGCTGAGGCCTCTGTCTGTCTGGCTCTGTGACCAGGGGAGACAGACTCGTGGACCCTGGGCTCAGCACGTGCCAGGTGCACTTGCCTGGGGGCGCGGCCCTCCGTCGCCTCCACCTCCGTCACCGTCGGTGCTGGGAAAAGCCCCCTTCCGCAGCCTGCCTGGGCCCACACACTGGCGGGTCGTGGCCGGAGGTGCTCGCATTTCGCGGGAAACCGGAGACGCCGCGTGCGCCCCGCCACCCTGACCGCCTGTGCTGCTTTCGGGAATGAATCTTCCGACCATGGGGCTGCACTATCTGCACCTGGGGAAACGACCTATTCTAAGCCGGGCCCGCCCACGGAAAGGCTCACTGGTTGGAACTGCTGTCGAGGCGACTGGACCCTACTGTCACTGGCCAGACACAGACCCGTCCATCGGAAAACCTTTCAAATTGAAAAATTTTTAGTGAGCTCCCAACATAATAGTGTTTTAAGTGGTACCTAGAGACCAAATTATTAAAAAATGGGCACGAGGCAGTATGGTGAGCCTCACGGAAACCAGGCAGCCGGGAAGCCCTGATGGCGCGGTCCCAGCCCCGCCGCGGGGTCTCAGACGCTGACGAGATACCAGGCTCGTCAACACGAGGACGGGGAGACTCTTCCCCAAACGCTGGAAAGTTCTCAAGGGTACGAAGAAAGAAAGTGAGCCAAGCGAGTACTGCCAGGAGCAGAGGGAGCAGGCGGCAGGCGGGGAGCTTCGGACGGTCACCGAGGAACGGCACCGGCAAGGCGGGCGGCGCTGGGCTGGAGCCTCGGGCTTCCGCGAGGCACTGCCGGGGCCGGGCCACAGGGCCCCCCGCTGGTGCCCAACACGGCAGGGCCCTCGGCGGCCGCTCAAGTCTGCTCGCCTCCCCCATGCCGGGAGACATCGAAAAGCCAGAAGGCCGCAGTTACGGGGAGCGACCCGACCAGCAGCCGGGACGGGAAGGGAACTTAAAGGTCGACCAAAGGACCAGGGTCCTTAGCTTGACCCCGTGCTTGGGACCTGCAGACTTTTGACTCAAGAGTGGGTGAAATGGTCAGGGGACAGAAAGGGGCAATTTTCAGGGCTCTGTGACGTGGGAATTCACAAACCGTGGCACCACAACCCACGAGTGATGCCCGACTCAGACTACAACTAGGTTGGAACAGGGAACGCAAGGCGGGTCAGACAACGATGCCGGACACCTCCACGGGCTCTGCGCAGTGACGCCACCGTCACCCGAATGCTTTCCGGGAACAGCGTCCCTACCCAGAGCTCTAACACCACGCCTGCTGGCAAAGTCCCACCGAGGGCTCCAGTTAGGAGCAGTTAGGAGCGTAGGAGCTGAACGGCTTCTACACAGCGCCACCGAAAGGCCTGAGGCAGCGGGCTGTGGCAGAGCCTGCCTACCGCCACCCGCCCGGCCGGCGCGGCCCGAAGCCGCCCTAAGGGCCACGGTGAGCGCCTGCGCCACCCGAGGGGCCCACAGGGCCCTGTGAACAGACGACCTCCTGCGCCCAGCGACAGGGAACTGGGACGCCGGCCCACCCCGTCCCCCACGGGCCCGGACCACATCTCTCCCAGGGGAGCTGCTGCCGGTGCTAAGGGCCGGGCGTGGCTTCTGCCACCTGGGACATGCAGGTGTCGGCGCAGATGACGCTGGAAGGTCCGGCCCTCTGCTCCCTCTCGCGTCTGCGGACTGTCTGACCACCAGAAACACTGCTGGCCCCCCGCTGACCTGATAAGATACGTGGAAGGATTTAATGACTTCCCGATCGGAATCTGGTAAACGGGAAGCCGGAGATTCAGAGCCTGACGGGCATTTGCGGCGGGCCCTCCCGCACGGCGTGAGCTGCGCACCGGAAGGGAGCCGGCCGGCCACCGTGCCGCTGGACGGGGGGTCGACCTGCGAGGCGCCCGACGGCACGACCCAGCCTTGGGGTGCTCCGAGCAAACGTGCCTGCCTTGCAGAGCAGGGTGCCAAGCCCACCCATCTGTACCAGCCCCGACCCCCAAGACTGATGGAAGAAAAGGGAGAAGCCGCCAGGAACTGCTTCTCTGGCTCCAGGACCCCCTCGCCAAGGACAAACACAAAGCTTCACCGTCTTCTCCACAAATGCTCATTAGAAAATGACAGGGCCATCCGAGTACATTAGATTATCACCTGTCTCAAGGCCGCGATTTTAAAACCAACGGTAGGAGTGTGACTCTGTTCACGTGTGTGTGTGGTTCTCCACCGCTGGACAGTACTGCTCATTCGAAGAAGAGCTCTGGTCAAATGGCTTGAACAAGCGCTAGCATAAAATTCTCAAAGAGGTAATAAGACTAACCCACTTTTCAGGATCACGTGAGCTGGGGAAATATTTCGGACTGGAGTTTGGTTTGGTTAAGCAGGCATGTCTGTACAGTTATCATGCAGGGTGATAATTTAATGCTCTCTGGGTTTACTAGTCAAATAAGTTCATGTTATCTGTGTTGCAAAATTTGTCAACAAGAAAAATAACTTGGTATGATAAAATTTTCATAAGTAATCTAAGCAGAATTATTCAGAGCAAATAAATTAAATAAGTAGGACAGAGGTTTTCTGAGGTGACCTCTTTAGCGATAATCATATTCGATGTACTTAGAATGGTTTCCTAAACCCCTTTGAAACTTTTAAGTTTTGCTAACTAAATTAAATGATGAAAATTCACTGACTATCCAGACTATTTCCAAATAAAAGAATTAAACATTAATTACTGAACAGGTTTATCTACCTTGGCTTTTCACCACCGAGGAACCAATGGCATTGGGGTCTTTTCGTAAACATGTCTTGTGCCTCACTGAAAGACTGTACTATGAAAAGCATATATCTCTAGAAATTAGGGCCTCTATTTACAAATTCATTAATCTACAGAACACTGGTGCAACAGACAGTTCACAATCGCTTACTTCTTAGTTTTCACCAGAAATTAGTTTCTACAGGTTAAGAATTCTAATATATGTAGTTAAAGCAACAAATGACAATAGGGAAAACAACTGTGTACACAAGAAAAATGGGACATGCTTTGATTTTTAAACGAAGGTTTGAATGTACACGTGTGTGAATATATATGTATGTATATATATATGTATATATACGTGTGTGTGTGTATACACACACACACACACACACACCCCTCACAGCTGAATTGTACACCTGAAACTTTCTGGATTTCGTTAACCAATGTTACCATAAAAAATAATAACAAACAAAGGTATGAGATACGGAGATGTATTTTCATTAAGGGGGATGAAGGTAATTTTGTCCTGGTTATTTCTGAATGGATAAGAGAACAAGAGACAAATTAAAAGGAATAAAGAAAGTTGTAAAAAGTTACTGAAGAAATGTTATGTGTGATCAAGTTGGATAAGAATGGCTTTTAAAAATAAGCTCTAGGACGAGGTTCCATAGTGCAGCGGTGAGCGCGTCTGCTTTACACACAGAAGGTCCTGGGTTCGCACCCCAGTGGAGCCATGGCCCATGGTCCATAGCCACGCCGCCCTGAACAAGCCCAACGTCTGATTTCAGAACCTAAGTAGGTCGGGCCTGGTTAGTACTTGGATAGGAGACCACCCAGGAAGACCAGGTGCTGTAGACATAAAAAACAAGTTTTAAATATCAATACTGTACTAAAACTTATTCTTCCACCTGCCAAGAAAACAAAAGATTTTTCTGTGTTATTGGTCGGTTCCCAACAAGATGCTGTGAGGTTTTCTGCCTCGGAGGCGACGACTCTGTGTTTTACTGAAACGATTCCCGGCGCTGCGTGCTGTCGTCCCTGGGTCTTTGACTGTGCAGGAAGCTGAATCTCCTCCGGACACCCCTGGCTCACCTCCACGCACAGCATCGGCTGCCGCAGCGGCAGCGCGGCGCGAGGAGTCTCCCGGGTCCGCAGTCTCTTCCCTCTCGGGCCCAGTGCCAGTCTGCCGTCGTCCTGGCGCCCCGCGACACAGTACCGGTCTGCTCCTGACTCCAGGAAGCCAGGACAGCTCCACGATGGCGGTACGCCGAGCAGCGCCCACGTGATGGGAGCCCGAGATGGCCGCTCGGCGCCCCCGGGCTCCCCGAGGAACCCGCTTCTGGTTTCTGCGTTTGTTCCTCCTCGACGTGCTTTGAAACCGGACGTCGTTCAACTGCCGCTCACACCGGGTTTGCCTCTGCTCCCATGTGTCTTCTGGACGGGCCGAGCTTTCCCCTGCTACAGGGCCGATGTGCTCAGCGACAAAGAGGCTGTCAGAAGATGTGCTGCCCACTGGGGTAAACCGTCCACCACCCCTGGCGATCGAGACACCCGCTTCACTGAGCAGAGCAGCTGGGTCTGGACAGAGAGCCTCGCAAACTGCTTGGAATTATCACTGTCCCCATCGCCTTCAGTCAACAGGGAGGTCACGAGAACTAACGGAAAAACCGGATTCCAGCAGAACAAATCAACGTGGGGATGAACTGATGAAGATGACTACAACTTCTGTGACTTTTTGTTTGAAACATTGCTGATTCTTTAATTTTTTTGTTTTCTAGATATAAGGAAAATTTCAGGCCAGCTATGACTTAAGGGTAATCTGGTAATGACACCTTTGTGAGCAGAACTGAAACACGCATCTTTTTCTCCTCACGTGATCCCTCCGGAACTCAGAAACCCCATGAGCATTATTTTCGTGGCAACAGTGTGACTTGCCTAAGTGCAATAGAAATTCGTCCTCTTTACCACAGGACACAATAGGTAATGGGTTATGTTAGGGAGGCTTTGACCGCAACGTCATGTTGGAGAGACACACGCAAAGACTCGGACATGACCACACAGTCTGAAGGAACGAAGACTAAGAATGGCTTATGGGAGCCAACAAAACCCTTGGGAAGTCTGGCCTGGGACACTGCTTGCAAGGCTCCCAGCAGCCAGACCGAGTGAGTCAGGAAAATCATTTCCTGGCAGGCATGGGAAACTAGGTATTTCAGGGACCCCAAGGAGTGAGAAACTCACGTGACCCTACAGGTACTGCAGCAGAGTCTGATGGCAAGGCCTCGCCTTGGCTTTCCTGGCCTCGAGAGGCCTTTTCAAGTTCAGTCTGGTGATTCCTTATGAAAAACCCCCGCGAAGCAGACTGAGAGCCTTCGTGATTCATTCCTATTCCGCCTGCTCCTCAGGGAGCAGCAGGCCACGTATCTTTAAACTAGACTTAACTTTGCAAATGAATTAGTCTTAATTCGGCTATCTTTGGTAAAAATGGGGTGTTTTTAGAGAGAAAAATTACGTGTGAGTTACATGCCTTTGTGGATACTAAGTTCAGTGCCGTTCACTGTCTTCTGAGTCGTCACTACTCCCGGCCCACTGGACCTGAGGCCGAATCCTTCCGGTTCCCTCCAGCTCTGGCTGCGACCGACCGTCCAGACTAGGGCTTGCCATCCCCGCCTTCTCTGACCGGGAATCACTGAGAACTGCCCTGTCCAAGGCCACGCGTGAGCGGAGGCGGGACCTGACGGAGATCAGAGAGGTCAGCACAGCAGCTCACCTACGGACAGTCTGCAGCAAGGCCACCAGAGACGCAGGCTGCAGACCAGGAGATCCTACCAGATGCTCACTGCCTGCCTCCTGACAGACTTCTAGAAAGCTCCTCGACCGCCCACCTTCAGAGCTTGGAAAGTGGGATCCAAGCCGCCCTGGCCGTTAACCAGTGTTTTCCGGTTTCCAGCATGACGCCTCTCACCGAAGACCTGACTGCTCGCACCATGGGGCTCACGCTGGGGCCCACCTGCACCGCCGCCTCCTGGGACGAGACACAGCTGTTCGACCGGATGGATGCGCCTGCTCTCGCGGCCGGCTGGCTGAATGAGACCGGGAGCGAGCTCCCAGCCGACTGCCGGAGCCTGAGCCTCTCGGGAAGGCTCCAAGGCAGGGCTGAGGTATTCGGAACCAGCTGGCCAAGACACTTTGGGGCCACTTTGAGCCGAAGGCACTCAAGATCCTGTCGGCTCTCGAGAAGCTCTGACCCCTCCCTTGAGGAATCTAATTAGTGGCCTTGCCTGGAATAGGAGTTTGCAGCGGGAATAACTTTTATGAGCCATCTGGAGGGCAGGAGAACACCTAAACCTCTGCTCATTGTCCTTCATGTGAACCTCCTCCGTCCAAAGCCGCAGGCGCCTGACGGCTCCTCAGCTGACTGTCACATGCCCTTCCTGGCCCACTGTCGCTGAGCCTCCCTGGACCTCCCGAGTGCACGGGGTTCCCACGTGCACGTGTGTAAACTGGTTTTTCTTGTTAATCTAACCTGCCGCATGCAGACTCATCAGGCCAGCCGAAAGAACCGAGGAGGGCAAGAGGAAAGTTTCTTCCGTCCCGCAGAATGTCCCGCAGTTCGCTGACCCATCGCCTGCTGAAGGACATCTCGGTGGCTTCCTGGTTTGGGAAGTACGAGCAAAGCCGCTGTGAAGCTCCGCGTGCAGGTCCTGCGTGGACGTCAGCTGGCAGGTTGCGCGGGGTAAGGCCACGGAGCGCGACTGCGGCCCGGTGGCGAGAGCGCCTAGCTCTGCGAGGGGCCGAGACCGGCTCCGAACCGCCGCAGCTCTCCCCACTCCAGCCGGACGGCGTCTGCTCACGCGCTCAGCTCCCACCTGCGCAGCTCAGGTGACGTGCCTGTCTGCCCGCACCATACGCCCATTTGTTTTCTTTTTCCCCTTCGACTCCCCCCTGCCCCCATTTTTAATTGGGTCGTTTTCTTATTGCGGAGTTTTAAGGGTTCTTTGCACATCTGGGATGCAAGTCCTTTGTCAGATCCCTTTTCGTGTCTTTCACTGTCTTAACGGTCAATCTTATTTCTAGATTCACATACACGTAGCCGTACATGAACATAAACGTCCCAAACGTCACCAGCAGATCAGTGGGTCCGCGGGGCGCGCTGCTTCCACGGGGCGGGACACTTGCGGCCGGGGACGCAGCTGGGCCGCTGCAGACACAGCAGGCGCCGCGGGGCCACCAGGCCGGGCGACTCCAGCACACGGCGGGCCAGCGGCCCGTGCTGAGGACTGGCTGCCGGGCCCAGAGGGACAGCGGGATCGTCAGGTGGCTGTGGCTACGTGTGGAAACTCACTGAGCTGAGTACTGTGACTGGATACATGTTAGCTTAACTTATGCACCAATAAGACCGACTTAAGAAGACTCAACCTACTCCCCCAGAGTAACAGAACTTGTCAGGCCCATAAAATGAATAACACACAAGCCCAAACTCCAAGCTTAATAAAAACCAGTTTCCTAAACTTTTAACAATGTATTCATGTTTGAAAATAGACATAACCTATAGCAAGTGTTTCCTACACATGAAACCTTCCCCCACCTAGAGTGTCAAAAGCTCTCATGTAGCGGTGGCCTCCCCAAGACCCTGGCCGGCTGAGAAGGCAGCCAGCCCAGGAGGGACCCGGTGCCCTCATGGCCGGCGGGGCGGGGGTGCTGGGGGAGGGTGCAGCTGGGTCTAAGGCAGTGAGAATGACCCAGCACAGACGAACCTGTGACCCACGTGCCCACGTTCTTCTCGGGAGAAGTAGCAGAGCCACGGAGAGCGAGAGGGCAGGCTGACGGAGGCCGCCGGGCAGCGGCTGGGAGCAGGCTCCAGGCGGCGAAGCCAAGTCACAGGGCCGGGAGCGCCAGAGACGGCGAGCTGCAAAGAGGCTCCGTGTCCCCAAACAGAACTCCAGAGAAGTGCCGGGAGCCCTGGAATCCCCGCCGCCCTTTCAACGGATTGGCATGGGCTCGGGACAGGGTCCAGGAGTTGCTGGCTGGGCAGCTCAGGAGGAGGGCAGGGGCAGGGTGAAGCGCTCGGGACCCACCCACAAGGGTCCACAGCTGTGGCCCTCAGGGGTCCAGGTAGGAGGGTGGGCACCTGCTGAACGAAAACCAACGCCCTGCCCTTAGGGGGGGCGCCCGCTGGAGCCCTGCATGGTCTCAGTCTCGCTGGGACGGGCGCCTTCTTCCTTGTGACACTTCTAGCTGCTCATCGCTGACCTTTTACAGCCGCGTGGGGACACCCCTTCAGTGCCCCCACGCCCTGCTCCTCCGCCCTCCTTGCCCCGCTGTGCCCAGCAGACACACCGCAGACCCTCCACACCGACAATCGGGAACCTCAGCGACGTGCGGGCGGGCCAGCGGGGGCGTCCTGGGGTGCCCTCGCACCGTGCCGCCGCGCCCCTGCGGACCCCGGCGGAACCCCGAGCAAGGACTGACAGGCCGATGCACGCCGCGTCCTCCCCCAGGACCCGGCTGCCCAGCGAGGACCTGTCACCCTGTCGCCTCCCTGGACTTTCCCTCCAACAGCCCCTCCCGACCTCCGCTTTGTCTCCATAGAACGACGCTCCTCTCCTCGCCTGCTGGACTTACTCATGGCTTTGTAACACTTGCTCATCCAGAGCTGCAATTCTTTGCCGTTCCCAAATAAACCCATCTTTGCTGGTAAAACAACTCGCTTTTATTTTTAAAGTCAAGAACACCCAGCTGGACAAATTCACAGAGAAGACCGAGTCCTATTTGGACATCTCCTCTCGGCAGACGCAGGCTCCTGCCAATCCACAGGCCCAGTGTCCCCCAGGACTGCTGCAGTGAAGGCGGTTCCGGAGGGTCCAACGCGCAGCCCGGCTCAGTCCTCCCCCGGGGACCCCACTACCTACGCCCCAGCCTGGGCGGCTCCACCTGCCGCAGGCCAGCGGTGCCACCGAGCGGGACTGGGCAGGCCCCGGCAGCAGGCCGTGGCGGGAGGCCATGCCCGGCGGGGGCTGGGAAACCGGAGGAAGGCCATGGAAAGCTGGGGGCCACGGTGGCAGAGGGGCAGGACCTAGCGACGGGGGGCTGGAGTCTCGCAGGCGAGGAACGGTGTGAGGTCCTCAAGCGAACAGAGCCCTGGGTCCAGATGCCCAGTAGCCGTTTCTAAGCAGAAATGCCTCGGCCACAGCCACGGAGCCAAGCTGGGTTACGGGGTGCACTGTGGGTAGCTCTCAAGTGCCCACACAGACAGGAGGCCTGCCTGGAGCCACCTGGCGTTTTAACGGGCACTGACACCTGCGGAGCGAGTGACAGGGTTCGCACCACACTCCCAGGCAGTCGTTAAGAGCCTCAGTTTATAGCAACAAGGGGTGGCTCCAAGAGGCCCCACCAACCGGAGCTGACTGGTGGTCCCCGGGCACTGCCAGGCCACAGCGCCTCCGTCCACCTGTCCCACCCAGTACAGGCCTCCAGATCCCCGCTGCTCTCCTCGGGCCGTGCCCCCAGAGCACGTGGGGCCTGGGTTCTGATGGTGCCAGTGACCCAGGCCCAAGTTCGGAGGAGCAAGGGGGCTTCGCGGGCCTGCAGGAGGGGGACGCGTCAGCACTGGGGGATCCGGGGGTGAGCTCCAGGGCAGCAGCTTCCTTCCCTCACACACTGCACCCGGCTGCCGGGCCGCGGGGGGTGCTGAAGGGCGCACCTGCCCGCCATCTCTGTCTGCAGAAGATGCGAAGACAGTCCCCCTCCCCCGCCTGCGTCAACCGCCAGACACGCACCTGACGCCTTACGGCCACTTTAAATGCTCCAAAAATCAGCACAGAGAGCAAGAGTGCTGCCCACTGAGGGGAGACCGTCCGTGGTGGCACAAAGCCCCGCACGCCCCAGGCCTCGACCTCACAGGCTGCGAGCCTGGGGCTTCCAACGGGAAAGCCACACTGGGTCTCCGCCCCCTTCCTGCGCAGAGGCCCGAAAACCCTCAGAATCCCCTGTGCGCAGCGGGAAAGGCTCTTCTGTTCTGTGAATGAGGTGACTTTTGGAAGCTCCCAAGGGTGGGCGCTGATCACCAGGAGAAGCAACCACAGTCTTGGTGCGGGGAGGGGGGGGACTGGAAGCCAAGTTCAATCACCAATGGCCAATGACTTAATTGCCTCTGTGCAAAGCTCCCACAAACATCCAGAAGGATGAAGGGCGCGTTTCGGAGGACTTCAGGGTCGGCGACCGTGGGAGCGGTAGGAAGGGCGGCTGCTCAGAGGGGGCGGGAGCGGGGCGCCCTCCCACGCCCTGCCCCCCACGTCTCCCATGCAGCGGCTTCCGCGTCCCGCCCTTTTGCAGGAAACGCAGGCCTGGTGACGGCCTCGCTCCTCTGAGCTCTGTGAGCGCACTGGCAAGCTCACTGAACCCAGGACGGGTCACGGGAACCTCCAATCCAGGGCCAGCTGGTCGGAAGCCCAGGTGACCATGTGGACTCACAGGTGGAGTCTGAAGGGGGCGGGGCGGAGACTTTAGGGACCCGTGCCTTGCCCTATGGGGGCTGGGGCTGCCTCGGGTGGACAGCTGACCAAAGCCGCTCTTCAGGCTGGATCCCTGGGTCCACTGGCACATATTCTGGACCCCCCCACCCGACAGGAGCTGCAGGTCCCGTGCCTGACGGCCCGCTCCGGGGGCCCAGGGGCAGCCGTGGGGCAGGGGCCCTCCGGGCCTGAGCGCGGCCAGGCCCCACGGCCACCGGGCGGCCGCTTACCTCTTGGTGTTGTAGGCCGTGTCCTGAGGCGTCTCCTCCAGCAGAGTCACGTAGCCGAGCACACAGGTGAGGATGAAGAGCACGGTCAGGGTGTGGGCGCGCCTGAAAGCCGGACACGCGTGTCAGCGTGAGAAGCTCGCGCCCTCCCGCGCCCAGACTGCGGCCCAGAGCCACCTGCCAGGCAGGAAGAGCCCACGCTCTCAGTGGGCGCTCAAGACTGCCACTCGAGGCCCAGAGGGCCGGTCCCCGCGCTGGCGCCTGCTGCTGAGTGACCGGCGGCAAGACCACGCCGAGACGACAGCCTTGCACACAGGCGACGGCAGCCCAAGCGCGGGAGCGGAGAAGGGACGTGCGGGCCTGCGGCTGAGGGGGCCGTGGGTTTGGTCCCCCGCACCCCTCTGGCTGGACCTGCAGGGCCTCATGTGGGAGGAAGCCCCCCTGGAGACCAGCCCCCTGCCAGTCAGGCCTAGGACAGGGACAGGCCACGCACCCAGCAGCTGCATCTTCGCAGCCGCCTGCAGAGGGCGCCACAGGCCCCACCCCCAGGTCCCGGGGAGCAGTCGACCACACCTCTGAGCCCGTGTCCCCCTCTCTTCGCCAGAGGCTTCCAACCGTGAAGGACTCTGTCCCAGCAAACACATCCTCCAGAGGTCGACATTCCGGGACAGGGACGCGCGACAGAGCTAAGGACGCTCTCGGGACAGAGGGCTTGAGACGAAAGAGCGACAGGAACGGCAAACGACCGGGCTGCTCCCCGCTTGCTCTTGAACGCACGGTGACCCCAAACCCCTGTGGGGCACCTTCTGACAGGCCAGCGCAGGCAGCAGGGGGCCCGGCAAACCCACGTGGGCCTGGCGTGGCAGAGCTGCGAAGCCGGGGGCCGGGAACGCTCAGGGTCACCCGCTGCGCCCCTAGAGTGACACTCCCAACCCCAGGCACGAAACTAACGATACTCCAGCTGAACACAGGCACACGAAGGTGGCACGGGGACGGACGTGGGGACGAGCCGGGCCACCCGAGTGCCAGCCTGCCAGTAACTACCCGGAAAGGCTGGGGCTGTCCCACGGGAAGGCTACTCGGCCAGCAGGTGCGGACGTGGCGAGGCGGCGTCCGGGCTGGGGTCCAGGCCTCGGCCCGAGGCCCCTCCACGGGGTGGGGATGGGGGTCCTGCCAGCCCTGAGGTGGTTACCGGGACACACAGCCCAAGCACGTGGCACTGTCCCCCCAGGAGTCAGTGTCAGAGGCAGTGACCGAGGCGGTGAGGACGCGGACGCGCTGAGACTGGCATTCTGGGCGCGCGGTGGGGAGCCGAGGAAGCGTGCCGGCGGGCCCCGGCCCAGAGCGGGCACGGCCCCTTCCTCCAAGAAGGCTCTCGAGACCCCAGCCAAATCCTGGGGGCCCAACGCCACCCAGTTGTGGGGAACAAGGGGCCTCGCCACGTGGGCCGGGGGCTGCGCCCGCCTCCTGGCCGGCGGTCCCAAGTCACAGGCCTCCGGGCCCCTGCAGGCTGGCGACAGTGCTGGCGCGTGGAGCACTGGGCGTAGTGAAAAGTGTCCCCCTAGGACACAGACTGTCCCTGGGACCCAGCATGGGACTGCCAGCAGCCCCACCTCATGTCACATGCGGTATCTGCGAGAAAACGGATGTGGGCCGGGGGGAACGGGGCCCAGCACCCGTCAAGGCCACCTTGGGGACACTGGCGCACCCACACACTGCACAAGCTCCGTGGGGACCCTCAGCCCCTCGCAGGGTCTAAGAGACACACGTGCAGCACAAGAGACACCTGTACCTGCGGGCCCCCCTGGGATCTGAGCTCGGCCGCACTCCAGCTGGAGTCGACCCGCGGGTTTCTCTAACATTACTCTCCACGAACACGCGATCGGTGGCCTGGCCAAGACACGTGCCCTGATGGGCGCGGGCAGCCCCGGTCACGCACCTCGCCATTCTGCTAAAAACAAACTGCCTGAGAAATGAAGATGACGTTCTGCCCCTTGAGACACATGTCCACACTGTCATTCAGGCAGTCCACGGGCCCTGGGGGAGCAGAAATGAGGACTACGAGGGACCCAGCGTGGCCTGTTGAAGCGGGAAGCGGGCAGAGGGGTAGGAACCCAGAGAAAGGGCCCGGGCGGCAGCCACACAGCAGGACCGGCTCTGGAACCACTAGAATCGGGCGCCACGGGAGAGTAAGAACCTATCAGCCAGTGACGACGACGACACCCGGCTTTGTGAAGGCCCCCTCCTGCGGCTCAGCAAAGGGAGCCCTGGGCACGATGACCAGGCGACGTCCCGCAGGGGAGGGAGCGGCTGCGGACCGCACACCCGACCCGTGGCTAACGCCCCAGCTACACGAAGAACTCAGCTCGACAGCAGAGGAGGGAGCAGGACGAACCCACGACGGGCTAAAAAGTGGGCGGAGGCCTGACTGGGCGTCTCCCCAGAGATGACGCAGAGACGGCCAACGCGAACTCGTGAAAAGGTTCTCCGCACCACGGCCGTCAAGGGGTGCGAGCCAAAGCCGCAGAGAGAGGCACCGCACCCCCCTCAGGCAACAAGCGCTGGCCAAGGGTGTGAGGGAGGGAGCCGCGGGCACGGCTGGCCGCCACCGCGGGCAACAGGACCACCCTGTGCCCCAGCAAGTCCACTCCTGGGCACCCATCTGCAACGAAACAAAATGAAACACTAACTTGCAAACGTGTGTACACCCCTGTGTTTACCGCAGCATTATTTACAACAGCCAAGACGTGGAAGCAACTACTCAGCCATGAAAAAGAATGGAGCCTGGCCGCTGTTGAAACCCTGGATGCAACTCGGGGCATTGTGCTGAGGGAGTAGGTCGGGCAGAGGGCTAGAGGCTGCGAGCACCGCTTACACGGGGAATCCGAACGACAGGCTCAGCTGCAGGGAGCTGCCGGGGCGGGCGGGGAGGGGGGATGGGAAAAGGGGGTCCACAGGTAAGTAAAGTTGCTTTCCTGATCAAAACATTTTTTAAATCACTTTACAAATTTTGCGTGGCAAGCAGTGACGTTCAGGTGGTACCACCACATTCTAGGTCTCTGAGCACCTTCCGCTGTACTGCCACAGCCCTTTGGCAAAGAAACGACATTGTCAGCCCCAACTTACAGGTGCAGAAGGGCAGGTGCGAACACGCTGCTGTGATCACGCCGAAGCGGCGTCTGAGGTGAGGGCGCGCGACCCCCTCAGGCACCGTTACCACGCGGCTGGCTCAAGGCGAGAGTCCCAGGGACAGGGCGCCCGTCGCCCACTCCCCGGCCATGGCTCAGGCTGCGGCCCGGGCCCTCCTCCCACGTCTCACTGTAAAGTCTACGGCTCCTGCTCTGACGCTTTCCCTCGGAGAGGCGCCACGGCGCAGTGGGGGAAACACGGATTTAACGTCAGCTGTGCCCCTCACTAGACGTGTGGCCTTAGGCAACTTCTTCATCTCTCACACGGTCTCCCCCCGCCCTTAAAATGAGAATAGAAGTGTTAACTTGCAACTCTGGTTAGGACGAAAGCCTCCCTGTCTTGCACGCAGCATGTCCACACGTGTAGAAGGAAAAGAGGGACACTCGGGACAGCACGGGGGACTACGCAGCCAGACCTGCCTGACGCTCCGGATGCCAGCGCCGGGCAGGGGCTTCCTGCACCACCTCCCTGGGACCAGGAAGGCAATCGCGCTGTTTGGTCAAGTGGCTAACGGGTAACTCAGGGGAAGGTTTGGGTCCTGTGATCCAGGCATGGGACAAGAGTGGCTATAAATCCTGTGACTTCAACCACTCAGCAAGGGCGAGGCCATGAACACAGCTGGCTCCCTGCCATGAGTGGAAAATGCCCAGTTGTCAGTCCCTTCTAGAAATGCCCACGCTCGTTACGCAGAGAGGGCAGGAAGGCAGGCCTGCCAGTCCTAGTAGGGCACGGACGTGTGGCCGGGAGGCTGAGCGCAGGATGACACCTTGGCCAAGACCGGGCAGTGTGTCCCCAGTGTGCAAGGACGCCAGGGCGTGACACTGACCCTCCCGGCCTGCGACTCGCATGACCAAAGGAGCATCAGCTGGCGAGTCATGTTTCCCACATGGCTAGGAAAGGCATGGCCCGGAAGCTGGGGCTCCTGGGTCGCCCCCACAGGCTCGCAGGGCTGCAGACAGCGGCGCCCATGAGTCACCGGGTGTGCTCGCAAAGGTCAGTGCTGCAAGACAGCACGTCTCGAGCATGCCCACACCACACAGCGTCCGGTTGGCTCCTGACCCGCGAGCAGTCAGGGAGCAGAGCAGTCCAGCACGACGCACCCGCCTACCATCCACAGGTGGCGTGCCAGGGGCGCCTGTCCCAGGCATCAGGTCTCCAGGCCAATCCCAACCCGGCTTTAGACGAGGTGAGCTGACACACCTTGGCAAGGACCCTGCGAGTCTGTGGACTGTGGGTGTCCCCGCTGGAGACCACCAGGCTCAGCAGAAGAGGCAGTGTCCTGGCCACCTCGGACAGTCTTCACACCGCCTCCCTGGGGTCGGGTTCAGCGAAGCCCAACTGCAGGCTCCAAGGCTCAGACGAACCCTGACTCCGATTCCATACCCTGTGGCTGACAAGTAGTGACAGAGAAACTCAAAATGCTCGTACCTGGCCTCCCTGCCACCATCACTGGCCCCCAAAAAAGCCCGACCTACTTTGAAAAGGAAAAACTAAAAAGCAAGGTTCTGAACGAAGCAGAAGTTCCTTCAAGTAACTGTGGACCATAAATTCATTCCCACAAATGTATGCTTAGTCTTTCCACTAATATTTTGTAATATTATTAAAATTCTCTAAAACACAAAATAAGCTTTTCAAATCCCAGCACAGCGAGTTAGTGTGGGAAGCCTCAGAAGGGAAGTGGCTAAAGATAGGTAATTCTCAGCAGGCATCTGGTTAGCCGCGCGGGTGAGAGGCCCACAGGCGGCGAGAACCTGCACACGCCAGATGCGTCGCCAGCCAGCAGCAGGCACCGCACACCTGTGGTGGGGAGGCCAGAATCAACCACCTGGGAGACCCACGGGGCAGGTGCCTGAACCCAGCCAGCCTTGGCGCACCCCCCGTGGAAAGCCTTCCCGGCCCTGGCAGCCCCCCTCACTGGCAAGCTCAGTTACAGCCAGTGTCTGTGGATCCAACCCACACGTGACCAAGCACCCCTGCGGACAGGGCCCCAAGGCCTGCTGGTCTGCGCTTCTGAAGAAACTGGCACTTGCCTCTCCCAGCACAGGGTGAGGGGTGCGCTCCAGAGCTTCTGCAGGGGCTGAGACATTCAGCATCCCTTCAGCCGGGGGACTGTGCCTTCTGAGGTCCCAGGCTTGTGCCAGAAGCTTCTTGATTAGTTCTCTGCTGTATCCCCTGGAACAGGAACTGGCACCCAGTAGTAGGGGCTCCAAAACACGTGGTAAATGAATGGAAAACAAGGAAAGCAAGCCCGGCCACCGCGTTCCGGAACCGCGGTGCCTCCAGCGGTCACCAGCTGGGCTGCGGGAGGGCAGTGCTCTCCGTCCTGCAGTCTGAAGGGTCACAGCCCCAGGCGGGACAGCTACAGGGGCATGATCCACACGCAGCATGTCCAGCAGGACCCAACAGTGCAGGGGTGACTAGCTCCTGGGCCACCCCCCCGCTGACTAAGCACCCTGTTCCGCTTTCCCTCCCCATGGCTCCTGCGCCACCTGATCGCATTTTCCCCCAAAGCGGGGCTGGGCGGCCATCCCTCGAAGCAGCTGCTGGCGGCCCGGGGAGGAGCCAACTCTGCGCAGACGAAGGGCCCCCCTCCCCACAGCGCCTTCCTGCATCCTTCCCGCGTCTGACACAGGCCAGGGGCCTGTCCAGCCCCAGACACCCCTCTCCTGAGGTCTCTCCGGTGTGGCAGCACCTGCCCCTGAAACGCTGGTTACTCCCTCGGCAGGTCTCCGACGAGTCCCACAAGTCGGTTCTCGAAGAACTGCTGCCAGGCGCTTTCCTCTCGCTAGGACACGTGAGCGACCCCGGGCAAGACACCTCTACTTCACCTGCCCCCCAGAGCCTGCCACGGGTCTCAAATGCCAGCACTGCCGCCACGCAGCACAGAAAGCCACAGCCCTCCTCACGAAACATGCTTTCCGGGGGGCGGGGCTGTGTCTCTCTCACAAACGAAGGAAGGGAAGCTCGGAAAGGTGAAGGGCTAGACCAAGGTCACGGAGCCGCCAGGCAGAGGAGCCAGACCGGGACCTGTGGCCCAGGGCTGCTTTCCTGAACCCTCGAGCACGGGAGAGCCAAAGAGCAAGAGACGACAGGAGGAGCTCCTCGGACAGAGGCTCTGGGGGGGCAGGGGGGGCCCCGGGCGCCGCCCCGACCCCCACGACGGCGGGCTGGGGCAGCCGGAGCTGCACACGGGTCGCGGGCCGGCCGGGCAGGGGGCAGGCGGAGAGAGGCAGCGCCTCTACCTGACAAACAGCCACTCAACTCCCAGCGCTGCGTGAGGCGTTCGTGCCGGTTACCATGGCTACGTCCCGGTGGGGGACAGAAAATAACTTCACACGGCGCAGTGAAGGAATCACACAGATGACACGACGGAGGCCAGGGGTGAATTGCAGACGGGGAGGTCAGGAAAAGCCTGTCCTTTTGCGCCCAATCCTCCCACGAGAAGGGTGAGGGGAGCGGAGGGGGGCCCACCGGGGAGGCCAGGCTGGAGCGGGGCGGACGCCGGCCCGGGGCCCGCGGGCGCGCTCCCAGCCCCTGGCTCTGGGGCAGAGGTCAGCGACGCGGGGCGGACCCCCGGGAGGGCCGGGCGCGGCCCAGGGTCTCCCCGCAGCCGCTCGGGCGCGGCGCCCGGGCCACGCCCCCGCGACCCCGGCCGGCCCTCTGCCGACCGCCGCCCCTCACCAGAAGAAGGTGTTGGTGCCGTCGTCGTAGACCTCGGACTCGGTGCTGCGGCGGCCCGAGGGCGCGCCGTCCGGCGGCTCCTCCAACGACGCCTTGCCCGCGGGCACCGGAGACCCCGGCCGCGGTCCCCCGGCGTCCCTGCGCTCGCCCCGCCGCATAGCTCCTCGGCCCCGAGAGCCGCTCCGCCCCGCACCGTGACCTCACGCACTCCGGGTCACCGCGAGCGCGCCGCGCACGGCGCGGGGAGCGCCGGGAAGGGGTCGCGGCGCCAGCCGGCGGGGTCTCTGGAGAGCGGGGGCCGCGGGCGGTTAGGAAAGGGTGGGCGGTGCATTGTGGGACTTGTAGTCCGCACGCCTGGGCCGCGGGGCATGCTGGCCCTCGTAGTCTCCGACCCCCGGGTTAGAAGCAGTGCTTGCTGGGAAGGATGCCTCCTGGTTGCTAGGTAACCGGGGCCGGAGAGAGGGTAGAGTGGCGTCTCTCCGGGGCTGCCAGGCACAGAAGCTATCCCAGACCCTCCTTTCCAGGCGGCCCGACCAGTGCTCGGCCCCCAGACTCGCCCGCGCTTTCCTGGAGCACCTTCCGCGTAGAGCCCGCTGGTCGTCTCTCAGGGCGCTTCTGGACCCCCTACCCCACGTGCGATGGACCGGATGCCACCCGGAGCTCCAGCCACTAGGCAACTATGGGGTCATCGGGTGGCGGGTGGTAATCCTTTTGTGGGATCTCGTGAAACTGGGCTGTCAGAATGGTGCGGACATGCGGACTTGGGGTGACTCGACTTGTTAATATAGACTGGCCCTGCAAAGACATGTAGCCCTGAGCCACTTTGAAAAACAGTCTTTCAACTCCTCAAACAGGTTAGCACAGAGTTACTGTGTGACCAGCAATTTCCCTCGTTAGTATATACCCAAGAGATGAAAACACGTGCACGCAAAACTCATACATAGAGGTTCACGGCAGTGTTGGGTTTAAAAATAAAACGGCCAGTTATTTTACCAGCAAAGTGGGTTTATTTAGGAATAGCAGAGAATTGCAATTCAGGACATGCATGCTATATAGCAAAAACTATAGGTAAGTCCAGCAAAGACAGAGGAACCTTACTTTACAGAGAAAAAAAGGAAGTTGTGAGGAGGCTTTGAATGGAAGTCTATCTGAGAAAAGCGAGAGTTCAGGGTGGTGATGGCTGATCATTGGCTGAGTTGACACGGTTCCCATTGACTGGGCCTGCTACTGGGTCAGGAGAAAAATATTTCCACCTGCTAGAGTAGTAGAGACACATCTTGGTGGGAACGCAAGGTCATCTTTTCCCATTGGGTCTGTAACTGAAGCTTCTTCCTGTTGAGGTGGGTGTGTAATTGACCAGGAGTGGTAGTGTGTGAGGGCGCCCCCTTCAGGCCTCCCCACTCCATTTTAAATGTTTCTTTTATTCATTTTCTCAGCAGCTATATTCATCATAACAGCCAAAAGGGGGAAGTGAGGTAACGCCCATCAACTGATGAATGGATATGGGAAATGTGTATGTCCACATAATGGAACATTCTTTGTCCATAAAAAGGAATGAAGTTGTAACACATGTTACAACATAGGTGAACCTAGAAAAGCCTCTCACCAAAGACTACATTGTTACATGAGCCATTGTTATGAAACGTCCAGAACAGGCAGCTCCATGGAGACAGAAAGCAGACCAGTGGTCAGCAGGGCTAGGGAGAGGGGCTGGGATTCTCCCCGGGGCCGTGAAATCATTCTTGCATCACCTCTGCTGATGGTGGCACATATTTGTGAATGTATGGAAACTGTAAAAGAGTGAATCATACGGTGTGTGAATTACCTGTCAATATAGCTGTTGAAAGATACATGTACAAACACGTATGTACTGGAGCTCGCTCAGTAGCCCCTGCCTGTCGAGCATGGGGTCTGACTGTGATGTGACCACGTCCCAGTTCCTGGCAACAACGTGGAGCCTCCCAGTCAGCTGGGGACCAGCAGGCCACCAGGACACGCTGGCTCCGGAAGCGTGCTGTGGGGCCTTCCAGAGCCTGCTGCCCGCGCCTACCACCCTCCCGCCCAGGCCCTAGCCCCATCCAGGTAGGGTAGCCAGGGTGGCCTGGGCAGCCGGCTTCTCTGTGGCCATCCTCGAGTGCATGTACGAGTGAGGGTGCAATTAGGGAGAGTGGCCAGGGCTAGACTTTGGTCTCCATCCTGAAGGCCAAAGGAAGTCATGATGAGGTCATTGTCACCTGACTGTGCTGTGGGGAACCAGGACTTATGGTCCTCAGAGCACTGGCCTTGCACAGACTTACACGTAGAGACTGGCTTTGTCTGCGAAATGACTTTGGACTGATGAGCAAGAAGTCCCCGAAGCAAGCCAGCTCCCGCCCACCCAGTCTTTCCAGCAAGCTCCCCACAGGCCAGGTGCCCGCCTCTCCTGCTCTGGGGCCTAGAGCCATCCTTCAGGGCCCCTTTTCTCCAGCCCTGACTGATGGCGCTCACATTCTGAGCGCCGTTTTGGCGATGTTGGGATCGATTCCTGGGTATAAGTCTTTTTACCAAACTGTGCCCAGAGCCCTTCTCCCGAGGCAGAGCGGCGCCCCGCGGCCTCTCCACGGCGCAAAGGCCACCTAGGACCGTCGCCCTTGGCAACTCCGCGGCGCCTGGGCAAGTGAGCTGGTAGTCCCCACAGGGGCGGGCCTGGAGGGGAGGGACCTGGGTGGGCGGGGCCTGGGCGGGGCTGGTAGGGACGGGCCCCGGCAGGAGCGGGGCCGAGGGGGGTCCCGCGCTGCGGCTCGGCGTCCTCTGCCCAGCGCGCGGACCAAGTGTTAAGGACCGCTGTCGAGTTCCGGCCCTGTGCCAAGGAGAGTTCCCAACGCTTTACGTGTACTAGCTGTTATGATCTTCACACCCGGTCCGGTTCCATTTTTATCTCTGGTTTGGAGACTGAGAAACCGAAGCACAGGAAAGCGGGTGATCCCCCCTCCTCCCCTCTCCGTCCGGGCCCAGTTCCTTCTCCCCCGCTGGAGCCCGGAGCCTCTCCCCTGAGCTCCCCACCACACCCCGCACTCCGCGGTGAACCCTCCACCTGCAGCTTGGTGCCTGGGACCTGGATCTGGGTCTCGCCTCCGCCCAGCCCCTGTCCTGACCACTCCTTCACCTTTGCTGCAGCCCGGCTCACCCATCCCCCGCGGGCACGCATGGCCCAGCAGGGTCCGCCGCTGCGTTTGGAGACCCACCGCAGGGGCAGTGGTGCGGGCGTCTCCGAAGGCCAGTGGTTTGTGGCTCAGGTGGCTGGGCAGCAGGTGAGAGGAGTTAGCAGAGTGCTTTGAGGACGCTGTTCCCCGCGGTGCTGGCGACATGAGGGGCCGGCCACGCAGGAGGACTTGGGGGTCCCCGGCCTGAAGAAGAGTGCAGAGGCCCTGACCTTCCTCAGCCACTGGGATGACCTCCAGAAGCCCCAGGGCGCCAGTGAGGCAAAGACTTTGAAGGTGCCCAGGTCTGGCCTACCTCAGGGGTAGCCGGTGTCCCGCAGGCGGGGTCAAAGCTCATGTGGGCGTGGCCTGGCCTCAGATCCCAAGTTCCCTTAGGCCTGCAGGACAAGTTAATGATGGTGAATAGTGAAAATATTGGCGGAAATGCTTTCTAAAAATATCCTTGCAGGGAAGGGAGAGAAAGCTGCGAATCTGTAAAAACAGTGACTGGTATTTCCACTGGTCTGGTGAGTCGCTACAGGTGAGGGCATCACAGGAAACCCCACACACCACAAGCAGGCCTGCCACCTGGGGGTTTCCTCGAGGTCGACGGAGGGATTGGGGACAAGGGCTGTCCACTCAGCCAAGACAGCTCTCTGCTCCCTAAGACAGGAAACAGGGACTGGCGAGAACCTAAGGCCCAGAGGTGTTGGAGCAGCAGGGAGACGGAAGCGTCTCTGCGGTGAGGACAGTGGGAGGCCTGGGTCCCACCCTGATGCCACCCTGATGTGACAGGCAAGGACCAGCTTCCGGCAGACCTGAGGAGCAGAAGCCCAGCCTGAGAGGGGTCTTCTCTGCAGGGCCTACAGCTGGAGAGCCCAGGGAGGTGGGGCACCTGGGACCAGCCCAGGGGGGACGCGGGAGGCGGCGGCCCAGCTGCCCCCAGAGCTGCCTCTGCGAAGCGCCCCGCCATCCACCCACCCAGGAGACGCACCCAGGCCACCGGCGTTGGGAGGAGGGGCAGTGCCTGCCCCTGTCCCTGGCGGTTCGCCCCGAGCATTCCTGATGGCTTTGTCGTCCTGACTCCTCTGTGCGGTGGCGACCACCCCGCAGTGAAAAGGGTCTGAGGTGCCCTGCAGACGGGGGACTGGGGAGGGGCCGCCTCCTGCTGCCCCTGGGTCCTCAGAGGGAAGACAGCAGGTGGGCAGGGCTCTGAGGAGGAAGGGGAGCAGGGTCCAGGGTCCACAGGGGAAGAGCAAGAGGCCACGTGGGCCTCGACCGAAGTTCCCTGCCCAAGGCAGGGCACGGTCAGCTCTGCCAACAGCTGGCGTGGCTGGGGCCGCACTGCCGGCGAGGGGCTGGCCCCCTGCGCCGTTGCTCCTCCACGGGGTACATTCGTGATTGGGGGAAATAATGTTCATAATAATAGATTTTCGTGTGATAGTAAAGTTAATAATAAAGTTTATAAAAAGCAACGTGTGTTTGCTGCAGAAAATGAAAAAGGTAAACTAAAGGAAGAAAAGCAGAACTCTGCCATCTACGGTGCACGCCGGTAAGCAACTACAGACAGCAGGTGCTGAACACACTCTTGCGGTGCTTCGGCCGAGATAAAACACATGTACGCTGCGATCTGCCCCTGCACTCAGCGGCAAACGGCCCCCCTCGGTGCTGTGCTCGGAGAGCAGCTGGCCGCGAAGACCGTGTTTGCCCCGAAGCCTTCCTGCGGCTGTTCGTCCAGGAGGTTCGCAATTTTTGCCACAAAGGACATAATTATATATATTTACGTTATTTTGGATGTTTTCCTTAGGACAATTTACACAAGGTTAACTTAATGGACCAAAGTGTAAATGATTTTAAGGCTTTTGAGTCCTTCAGCGGAACGACCTTCCAAAAGGCCAGTCCTTGTCTCCCGTCCAGAGAGGACCAGATCCTCTCTGTCCTCAAGAGCGGGAGGTTCCCGAGAGGCGCCAGGCCTGAGTGGGGAACTGCCGGACTGTTTCAGCAGAGTGTCCTGGCCAGGCCGACTTGGAGACCTAGGGGCGGGGCAGAGCCCCGGAGCTGGTGCGTAACTGGGTCCTGAATAACACCCGAAACCCTCCCTGGCTCTGCCTTCAGAAGCCCTGCGGCCCGTGGCAGAAACTGCTGCGTGTTCCCAGAGTCTTCTGCCTCCTTCCTTAGGAACAGCTCCCTGGCCGTGAGGTGTGGCCGCTGACTAACTGTGAGGGTGGAGCGCTCTCCCCTCTTCCTGCTGGTTGCAATGTGGACGTGATGCCTGGTGCTCCCGCAGCCATTTTGAGCTGTGTGGGGGGACCACAGGTTTAAGGTCCTGGCCTGGCCGCCCCCAGACTCCGCTCGCGGGGGGAGAGGCAGGCGAGCTCGCTCCGGTCAGTGCCACCCGGGGTTTGCCGTCACGCCGGCCACGGCGTGTCCTGAGTTTGCTCCGTCAGGGGCCCGATCCCCCCGGCCTCTGCCACCTCACAGTTCAGTCCTGGTGCCCGCTGCTGTTGCCGGTACCGTGGACCCCCGAAGCGGAAGCGTGCGTGGGGACCGTGCAACCCCGGGGGATCCCGGCGCAAGCGCGTCGGCCAGGGTCTGACCCAGCCACTGGGCTGCATGGGCTGCACGATGCTGCGCCCCGCTGGGACGTGGGTGCTCCCTCCCCCCCCCCCCCCCGGCTGCCCCATGCCGTCCGGGCGTCTCGTCCTGCTGAGCTCCTGCGCCGTGTCCTCAGCGTCGGGACAGCTTTCAGAGCCCGGGTGCCCACCTCCCTGCTCCCAGCTGCTGCCCTCGGAGCACTGGACACGGTGGAGCCATACCCTCAGCGCGCAGTCAGCCACCTGTTCTCGGGACCCTAAGGGCCCCGCCCCCACAGCTGGTCCGCGAAGCAGGGGCTGGGGGTGGGGTTGGGGAGACAGCTTCCTTTCTCCATCTGTCTCACCGTCAAGCCTCGGTGCCCCAGGTTCCCCTCTGAGGGGATCAGCTCTGGACTTGGGGATCACGGGTTGGATGTTGAGGGTGGCGTGGGGAAGAGGCATCCCGGGGTCAGGGGTCAGGACAGGTGAAGGGAAGCAGGGGCCGCGGAGAGCGCTCATGTGCCCCCGAGCCCCACCAGGAGGGCACGCCCCTCCGCAGGTGAGGGCGAAGGCCCGGGAGGGTGTTCCACCACCCTTGGGTGTGCCCTCCCACCTGCTCCGCCCCACTGCCTGGGCGCGGGCTTGGAGGGCTGGCGGGAGGGAGGGACAGGGAGAGGGAGGCGAGTCCCACGCGGAAGTCAGGTAGGACCCGCCCGGCTCACTTCGGAACTGCCGGCTCCAGCACCACCGGCGGCTCCTGGGGCTCTGGGACCCGCGGGGCTGCCAGCACACAGGTGAGTCTGGCGCTGCATGGGATCCACACCTGAGGCCCCTCCAGCCGGCCCACCAGCCTCACCCGTGCGACTCCTGGAGCCCAGGTCAAGGTGAGGGTGGCAGAACCGAACAGACCCCTCGGCAGGGGCTTTACTTTCCATCCTCCACGCAGCCAGAGATCCGGGCAGCCCCAGGACTCGGGTCTGAGTGAGCGTGTGGGGCCCAGATGGGCAGGGCGTGTCCACCCGGCCCTAAGCCAGGGCCCCCAGCTGCGCAGCTTTGCCCTGCAGCTGGCACCCGGGAGGAAGGGGCTGTGGCCTCCGGCAAGGGCTGGCCTTGGGCTGGGAGGCCCAGGGTACCCAGTTGGGCCCTCTGCTCCCTGGGGGTCCTGCCCCAGGCAGAGGTGAGGGCAGCTGGAGGCTGCTGAATTCTGATTCTGGGGGACAGAGCAGGAGGCTGTGGGGGTCCCAGAAAGGCAGGCAAGAGAACATATCAGAAAGACACCCTTCCTCCCATCTGCCAGGCAAGAGGTCACAGGGCTGGGCCAGGGCCTGGGCAGCCGGGAGGAGACCCAGGTGAGGTGGAGAGCGAAACCAGCCTCCCACTGGGCCATCCAGGGCCCTCCCAGTTGTGGGCCAAGAGCTGGCCTCTTGCTTCACCTCGCCCCGGGGCCGCCTCGGTCCTTCCAGAGCCAGCTCCGGCATCGTGGCGGCCCTGGGCCTGGCCCCAGCCTCCCCTGACAGCCCCTGCTGCACCTGCTGGCCTGTGCTGGGGCGGAGGAGAGGCTTGGAGCGGGCTTGGGGCGGCTGCGGAGGCAGCGCCTGGCTTGGCTGAGGTGAATGAATCGACCCTTTGCAGGACAGGTGTGACGCCCATACGGGATGTGGCGCCCTGAGCCCCCCGGCTGGGCCTGAGCGTGCCCTTTCCCTGCTCAGGGTCCTCCCAGGGCTCCCTGTCGCCCCCCGCTGAGTAGCCCTCAGCGACCTGGCCCCCGCCGACCCCCAGCCGCACCTCCTGTCTGCTCCCTCCCTGCTCTTTATGCCTCTGCAAAGCGGAAGTGCCCAGCGGCACGTTGCCACAGTAGCCACCAGCCGGTCCTGGGGGTGCTGAGTCCCTGGACACCCGTCGCACGCTGCCCCTCAAGGCCCGACCACACACCTTCCCCCCGCCCCGGGGTGCCTGCCCCTCCAGGCCGTGTCCACCCACACCACGCGCCGCCCATAAGGGCTGCGCACGAGGCAGGCTGCTTCATCAGTGAGTGTCTCGGGTGGATGGGTGGACAGACACCCGAAAGGATGCGCTGACAGATGACAGACCGATGGGCAGCTGGGGAAGTGGGGGCATGCAGGGGGCAGGAAGGCGGGGGACAGACCGCCCGCCTCAGGAGCGGAGCAGGCAGAGCCGGGCGGGGACTTGCCCAGGGAGGGCGGGCGGAGGGCGTCTGCGGGGCCTGCCAGGGCGGCGTGCTCTGCTCTTTGGAAGGGCAGGTGTGTCTCCTTGCTGGACAGTGACGCTGTGCCGTGCCTTCACGGCCCGGGCGGGAGGGCCCGGAGGCACGGCGAGACCCTCAGGGGTCGTGAGGGGGGCCCGCACCCCACGCGCAGGCGGGCGCACCTGCAGTGAGGTCGCACATGCGCGCTCCACGTGGCCGGGCCGGAGGCAGGCGGTGGTCCCACTGGTGACCTGGAGGCCGGGCCGGCAGCGGCGGGGAGAGGCAGGACTTCCCCAGCTCGAAGTCTTCGTGTTCCAGGCTGCGGGATGGAGGGTCTCTCGGAGCCTCAGCTTCTCCGGAAGTTTCCTTGTCTGGAGCCGGTGGTGGAGCCTGTAGGGGTGGGGGCGGACAGGGCCGAAGGGACAACAACATGGACCCCAGAGCCAGGTGCCCAGAGTCTGCGCCTCCGGCCATGACCCTGATGCTGGTGACACACGCGCCCTGGTCCCATCTAGTTGACACGGCTGGGCTCCTGACACGGAGGCCCTGCAGCCCTACCCCCACCCGCAGACCTGCCTGAGAAAGGCAGGGCTCCTCTGGCCCAAGACGGGAAGTTTCAGGTACCACGAGCCACACCTGAGTGCAGGTGTCCGTGGGCTGCGGTAGGAGGGCAGGGAGTGCCGCGGCCCAGCCCGGCGGGGGGGTGCTGTCGGGAGATGGCGCAGGAAGAGAGCCGATGCTCTCTCGGAGCGTGGGGAGCCCCCCGGGCAGACTGGGCGGGGGCCGCCCTGCGCTGTGGGGCACGGGACGGCCACATAGCGCCCCTCCGCAGACCCCGGCTCCTGATGCCTCGGGCCTGTCTTCTGCCCTCGGCCTTGATGCCTTTCCCGGCTTCTGTGATTGACAGAGGGGGCGCAGACCCAGGCCGGCTCTGGAGCCAGCACTTCCTGCCGTGCGCGTGTGCGTGTGCGCGTGCGCGTGCGTGTGCGGTGGGGGGAGGTTGGGCTACGATCTCAGGTTTAGCGAAACAAAATAAAAAACAGGCACCTAGTTACTGAGTTTCACATAAACAATTTCTTTTAGTATAAGAATGTCCTATGATAACAGTAATTGGGAGATACTTATACTAAAAGGTATCAGTTATTTATCTGAAATTCAATTATGACTGAGTGGCCTGTATGTTACCTGGCAGCCCTCAAGGGCAGACTGGCTGGAGCAGTCCAGTCAGACTTTCTGGAGGAGGCAGGCTTGAGCTTGGCAGGAATGTGGTTGGAGAAGGGACAGGATCCCTGGTTGGGGGACCAGCAGGGCCGAAGTCCTGGCAGTTGCAGGATGGGAGGGGTCAGGGCGACAAGCAGGCTGTGTTGGCTGGGCGTGGGGCCTGGGGCTGGGCCTGGGCCTGGGCCTGGGCCTGGGGCCGGGGGCTGAGGGCTGGGGCTGGGGCCTGGGGCCGGGGGCTGAGGGCTGGGGCTGGGGCTGGGGCCTGGGGCCTGGGGTTGGGGGCTGGGGCTGGGAACTGAGGGCTGGGGCTGGGGCCTGGGGCTGGGGCTGGGCCTGGGGCTGGGGCCTGGGGGCTGGGGCTGGGGGGGTTGGGGGGGCCTGGGGCTGGGGGATGGGCCTGGGGGCTGGGGGCTGGGGGCTGGGGCTGGGTTCTGTCCCTCCGGGGCCCATGTGCCTCCCTGGGGAGCTGCCGGCAGGGACCTGGGCCTCGGTCCCTGTCACCCAGGCACACACGTGCTCAGCATGGCGGTGGGGCTACAGGGTGCTCTGTGCGTGGAGTAAAGCCCCGTGGGGCAGACACCGTCAGGGCCACGGCTGGAGGAGGGGGCGACTTCGCCCGACGCCGGCACACGCGGGCAGGGTCTTCCCCCTGCACCTCGGCCCCAGGGGCCCGGCGCGCTTGCTCCGACTGCCCTTGTCCCCTACCCCTCAGCGGCCCGGCTCCCCCAGCGGAGGGGCCTGGGTCGCTTTGCGCCGCCCTCGGAGCCGGCGGCTGCAGCTCCAGCTCGGGTCAGGGCGCCCTGTGTCCCGCTTCTCCTGAGGTCAGCGCCCCATCCCCTGGGGCCCTGGTCAGCACGAGGCGCCCCCACAGCCTCAGGCTTTCCCAGGGGCCCCTCCCACCCCCGTCAGTTCAGGGTCCCACGTGGCTTTCGTCCTCATGTCTCCTTGGGCATCTGCCTCTCAGGTCAGCGCGGGTCTGGAGATCCTGACGCTCCTCGCGCCGAGGCGGCACTCCGGGTCTCAGAAAGGAGACCTCACACACCACGTCGCCTCCGTCAGAGGGGCCCTGACACAGGTCACGTCGCCGTGACGCCCCACCTGGGCAGGGGTGTCCGCCACGTTTCTCCTCTAAAGCGACTCCTTTGCCATCCACGCTGTCTCCCCGGGGCGCTGAGCACAGCCCAGAGCGCTGCGGGGATCCGGCTCCTCGGGGAGGGAGGGGGCGGGAGCACGAGCGCCCCCGGGGCCCGCGCGGAGGCTGCGCACCCCTCCACGCCCTCTTGCGGCTCTGCCCGGTGACGTGGGCGTCTGTGCCCAGCCTGGATGTCCCACAGCGGCTGCCCCTGAGGGGCGCGTCCCACCTAGCTTTGCCGAACCCGGCGCCACGGCACCTCGGTCCCCAGTGCCGCACGCGAGGCAGCGGCCGCCTGCGTCCCTGCTGCGCGGCCCGCCACGTCGGGGGGCAGCGCCGCGTCTTCATCCGCCGCCCCGCCAGTGGGCAGGGGGGCTGTTTCCACCGTTTCGACGTGACGTGCGACAGCGAGCACCCTGTCCGCGGCCCAGGGGTGCCCGGGCCGGGCCGTGGGACGTTTAGTTTTGTTTCCCGAATCCAGGCGCCAGGGTGCCCCGCAACATGCAGGGGTTCGGTGGCCTTCGTGCTGCGTGTGACCGAGGGGCGAGGTGCCGCCGGCCCTGACCCAGCTTCCCTGGCTCTCCCCGTCCCGTGTGTCGCCTCGTCCCCGCCCCCTTCCTGGGAAGCCCCAGTGCGTCTTCGGCCCCTTTCACGCTGGGCTGTCTTCTCACGGACTCCAGACGGACCTTTGCTGGCCCTTCGTGCTGCGGTCCAGGGCCTCTGGCCCTTCCCTGGACACAGCCCGCCCGGACTGGCCGACTCAGTGACTGGCGACCCTGCCGCCCAGCTCCGCGTTTTGAGCCCCTTGGTACTGTTGTGCCCAGCTCAGGAGCCGCTCTGCTGGAGGAACGAGCCATCTGCCCCCGCTGCAGGGTGAAGACGGCTTCCGGATCCTGATGAGGCCCGAAGGGGACAGCATCCCGCTGGTGGAGGTCAGCACGTCTGAGGTGAGTCTCGGCCCTGCGCCTGCTGCCCCCAACCCCCCACCACCCCGCCCCGCAGCCCCTGCCCTGCCTCCCCCCCCTCTGCCCCCCGTCTCCCCCCTCTGTTCCCTGCCCTGGCCCCTGCTGCCCTGGCCGACCCCATAGCTTCTTCCTCCAGACTGCGGCCCCTGAGCAGTGGGACTACGTCCTCGTGGCTGACCGCCGCACCCAGAGGAGCCCCTGGCGGGTCCGCCAGCAGCGGCGGTTCCTGGAGGACCTCGAGAGGAAGGGTTTCCGTTACACGGTGGGCTGGCGCCGGCGGAGGGCCGGGGCGGCTGCCGGCCGGGGGGCGCGGGTGCAGGGCAGGGGTGGTGGGTGCCAGGCCGCTCCTGGAGAGGGGTCTGGAGAGGTGGCCCATGGCCTTGCGCTTGAAGACGGGATGCGTGGATGAGGGGGGGTGTGTCCTCATGCGGCCCCGCCCCCAGGTGAAGGAGGACAAGGAGAAGGTGTACTTTGGGGTCCAAGCTGACAGCAGGATCTTCGACCTCTACCGCGCGCTCCTCATGGAGCCCAAGGGTCCGACCCCCCAAGGGGAGTCAGCCAGGTCCACCCTCATCCCAACCACCACCAGGTGAGAGGCCGGCCCAGAGCCAGGCCTGGCAGGGGGGGTGAAGGAGAGGCAGCCCCGCCCACCACGTGCCTGGTCCCAGCCTGCGAGGCTCACAAGTGCCGCCCTGGGTCTCTGGGTATCTGCGAAAAGGGACGGTGACAGCTCTCACCTCTTGGGCGGTTCTGAAAGTGACATGGGGCTGGTCCCCAGACTTCAGGGCCGGGCAGGGCGTGGAGAGGCCGAGAGCCGCCTCCAGCCATCCCGCCTGCTCTGAAGCCAGAGGGGGTCCCTGCCTCCCCTCTCCAAGCACCTGCTTCTCCCTGCTGGCCCTCCAGCCCGCCCCACGCCCCTCCTCCATCCGAGGCCCCTCTGAGCTCAGCTGGGGCCCCTCGGTGGAGATCGGCAGACACCGCTCCTGGCATCTGGATATGAGGCGATGGAGGGGCCTCGGGGGACGCAGGGGGACTGGCCCAGCTGGAGGAGGACAAGGGGAGGGTGCTGAGCAGAGACACCTCGGTGGGGCTGGAGGAACAGGCGGGGTTGAGTGCCCCATAGCGGGGTGACCGGAGGGGTGTGGCTCAGCCGCTTCTTAGCTGTGTGACCTTTGGTGAGTTACTCGACCTCTCTGAGCCTCGGTCTCCACGTAGTCAAAGCAGCTCCCAGGAGGTAAAGAGGACTCGTGCACCCAAAGGTGTAGGGTGTGTTCTGGACATGTGCAGGGCTCCAGGCGGGAGGCGTGATTGGAGGTGGGGTGTGGCGCCAGGTTCTGGGGCGCTGGGGGAGAGGGACCACCCCCGAGAGCCCCATCCCGGAGCCGCGGGGCGGCTGGACCCTGGGAGAATAAGGAGGTCAGGGGTGGGCTCCCAGCTGAGTCCTGGGTTCAGGCTCTGGTCAGGCTACCAGGCAGGGGGCTGGGGACCCGGCTGGACAGAGGGCGCTGTCACATGACGCCGCCCTGAGCCAGCTCTTGTGTTCTAGAATCCGAATTATCAACTTCGTCCTGAACAGCGAGACGGCAGACGGCGGTGAGGACGCAGTGGGCAGGTGGCCGTGCGGGGCCGGGAGGGGCATCGTCACGCGGAGAGCGGGCGGGGCCCTCCCTCGGCCCGCTCCCCTCTGACCCGAGGCTCCCTGTGACCTGTAGACACGTTCCGTAACTTGGTGGAGGGCAGGGTCTTTGAGACCAAGTTCCCCCTGCACAAGGTGAGAGGCAGGCCGCCTGGGAGAGGGCGCGGGGGTGGATGCGAGGCCCAAGCCCTCACTGCCCCTTGTGCCAGGGCGAGGAAGGCCTGAAGAAGGAATGGGCCCGGTGGAGGCACATGGTCCGCAAGCAGCCGATCGACGAGATCAGGTGATTCGAGCCCAAGCAAATCACCTGCGTCCCCCACACTGTGCCCCTGCAGACTCCCCTGCGGGCTCGGACACAGCTGCGCACCCGCAGACACACCCATACACCCACAGACAGCCCCACGCCCTCGCAGACACCCCCACGCGCCCGCAGACACCCCCACGCGCCCGGACAGCCCCACGCGCCCGCAGACGTGTCGTTGCACCCCGCTTAGACGCACCGATGCTGTCAGCACGGACACCCCTCGCCCCCACTTGCACCGCGCCCCGCCCAGGTGATGCCACCTCTGGCGGGGTGGCCCTGACGGGCGGCTGTGGCCACAGGGACTACTTCGGAGAGAAGGTGGCCCTGTACTTCGCCTGGCTCGGCTGGTACACCTACATGCTGGTGCCCGCCGCGGTGGCCGGCCTCGCCATCTTCCTGAGCGGCTTCTCCCTGTTCCACGCCAGCCAGATCAGGTGGGGGCGGGGCCGGGCGGGGCCGGGCGGGGCGATCAGGTGGGGGCGGGGCGGGGCCGGGCGGGGTGCGGCGGGGGGGGGGGGGGGGGGGGGCGCCGGCCGCGCAGAGGCCTGGCAGCTGCAGGGGTCCCTGCACCCCCAGCAAGGAGATCTGCGAGGCCCACGACGTCCTCCTGTGTCCTCGCGGTGACCACAAGCGCAAGTACCAGCGCCTCTCGGACACCTGCACCTTTGCTAAGGTTTGCTGCCCTGGGCGTCGCCGCCGGACTGCGCGGGCTGCGGGGCTCGGGAGGCAGCCGGCCCGTCCTCTGAGGGGTGGAAGGCCAGGGGGCGCAGAGCGGGGGGCCGGGGGGCGCAGAGCGGGGAAGCCGGCCCCAGCCCCGCGCCCTCTCCCCAGCTCACCCACCTCTTCGACAACGAGGGCACCGTGCTGTTTGCCATCTTCATGGCTCTGTGGGGTAAGTCGCTGCGAGCACCTGGGGGCCAGCCTGAGCTCCGGGACCACCCTGCACCAGCACCCTGGGCGCCACCCCGGACCCACCCCAGGGACGCACGTGACACCCGCCTTGCTCCGCTGCAGCCACTGTGTTCCTGGAGATCTGGAAGCGGCAGCGGGCCCGTGTGGTCCTGCACTGGGACCTGTACGGGTGGGACGAGGACCAGGTGAGCCGCAGCCAGGGCTCGGCACGAGCCAGGGCCCCGGGAGCCCACGCCTGCCTCTGCCGCCCCCGAGGCATGGGTCCCCGTGTCAGAAGCGTGCGTCCCGTGTCTGGGCCCCCGCCCCGTGCCTGGGGCCCCTCCCCCGTGGCTGAGGCCCCTTCCCCGTGCCCGGGGCCCCTCCCGCGTGCCTGAGGCCCCTCCCCCGTGCCTGAGGCCCCTCCCCGTGGCTGAGGCCCCTCCCCCGTGCCCGGGGCCCCTCCCGCGTGCCTGAGGCCCCTCCCTGTGGCTGAGGCCCCTCCCCCGTGTCCGGGGCCCCTCCCGCGTGTCCGGGGCGCGCCGCTCCCCACTCTCCGTGTCTGAGGCGTGTCTGGGGCCATCCCCAGGAAGAAGTGGCACTTGAGCTCATTAACTGCCCTGACTACAAGCTCCGGCCGCACCAGCACTCCTACCTGAGAAGCACTATCATCCTCGTCTTGTCTCTGCTCATGGTATTTCTGGGAGCCCGTGGTTGGGGGGGACGGAGACCCGGCCGGGGACAGCCCGCCCAAGGCCCCGCCCGCCCCCGCAGATCTGCCTCATGATCGGCATGGCCCACGTCCTGGTGGTCTACCGTGTCCTGGCCGCCGCCGTCTTCAGCAACTCGGCCTTGCCCTTCCTGGAGGACCAGGTGACCACGGCCGTGGTGGTGACCGGGGCCCTGGTGCACTATGTGACCATCCTCATCATGACCAAGGTCGGCAGGTGGGGCAGGGGGCGGGCAGGGAGGGGCGTCCCCGCTGAGGCCCAAGGTGAGCCCCGTCTCCCCTCCCCTCACGCAGGTCAACAAGAACGTGGCCCTGAAGCTTTGCGACTATGGTGAGCGCAGGGGCCTCAGCGCCGGCCTCCGGGGACACGTGGGAGGCCGAGGGGGCACTCTAGGCCGCGGTCCTGGAGCCCGGGGTGGGGGCAGGGGCCCTTCCTGCCGTCTCCATTCGCTCTGCCCCTGGAGGGTGGAAGCTCGCACCTGAGAGACAGGTGAGGGGTGCGGGCGCCAGGCGCAGGACTGCCGTGGGGCGAGGGACAGGCGAGGACCGGCCCGCGTCTCGTCCCAGAGAAGCCGAGGACCTTCTCGGAGAGAGAGAGCAAGTTCACCATCAAGTTCTTCACGCTGCAGTTCTTTGCGCACTTCTCCTCCCTCATCTACATCGCCTTCATCCTGGGCAGGTGCGTGCCCCCCGCGCCCCTCCCCGCTAACGGACGGAAGGATCTGCTCTTTCTGGTTTTTAAAGTACTTCGCTCTCGGAACAAGTGGAAAGTCGGTATCGAGATGCGTGGACGAGGGGCGGTGGGCCGCCTCGCCTGCCCTCGGGTGGCCCGCGCTGTCGCGGGGGAGGCTCCGCCCCTTCTCCCGGCCCCAGGCGTCTGGATCTCCCAGCCGCGCGTCCCTCCGGGTCGCCTCTTGCGTCCCCCGCGCCTCGGAACCCACTGCCTCCTCCGCCCCTGCTGCTCTGTCCCCTCTGCCGGGCGACCACCATCACACAGCAGCGGTCACATTTCTTCCAAAGACTCCTCTCCCCGGCACACCCGATTTCGGGCCCTCCCCGCCCTGCCTCTCCTTCCTCCGTGCCGGTTGCCCCCTCGCAGCCGCTGGCTTTACCTGTTCTCCGGAAGGACCTGCTGGCGACGTTGGCACTGTGCCGATCACCACCGAGGCCCACACTCTCGCCTCCGCCCAGACCTCTCCCTGCAGTCCAGACCCGCAGACCCGGCGGCTGCCTCTCGACATGCCCGCTCTGAGGTCCTGCCGGCACCCCAGCCGTCCCCTGTCCACCAGCTCGTCCCCGGTCTCGCAGCCTTGCCGTCCCAGGACACCCGGGACACGGCACGCACTTCCTGTTCCCTGCGTCCCGGGAACAGCGGCCCCGTAGGGAGAGGGCCTTGTCCTTGGCGGGGTTCCCAGCAGGGCAGCAGGCCTGGCTGTGGAGTCCACGTGTGTCGCATGAGGAGGGACTGCCACGCACACTGGGCTGGCCCCGCCCGCCTTCGGTTCCGAGGGCCCTCCACGCGCCCTGCGTCTGACGACCCGCTGCGGGCCCCTCTGCTGCGTCCTCTGGGGTCCTTTGGTTCGGAAGTCGGGTCTCCTGCACCAGCCGTCTCACGTCCTCTGCTTCTTTCCTCCCGTTCCCGCCCCAGCTTCCGGGAGGGGTCCCCACTCTGGTTCCTGACCCTGCAGTGGAGCGGCTCACCTCTGCCCGTGCCCCGAGCTCAGGGTGCTCCTGCGGACGCCGGCGGCTCCTCCCCGCCTGCTCGTGCTGCCTGGGCGCGTGCCTGACCCGCCACTGCCCGTCCCTCCCGCGAGCTTCATCTCCACGTTCCTTTACGGTGTCAGTTTTTCAGGCCGTGCTCAAAAGGCCCCCTTCTCAAGAGTAAGACCGTGTTCAGCTGTGATTTCCTTCAGATATTCATGGCTTCAACACTCAGACCTTTGACTCACGAGGGGTCTGTGGGCCGTGAGGGGCAGAGGCCGGTGGCCTGCGTGACCCCGACCTCACTGCAGGTTGCCGTGTTGTGCTTTTATTTTTATTTTTTAGGCAAAGCGACCCTGGGTTGACCTCACAGGCTGCAAGGACCCTGTCGGCTCACAATCCCTTACTTTTTTATTTTTCCCGCCTGCAGCACCCGGTCTTCCCAGGTGGTCTCCCGTCCAAGGCCTAACGGGGCCAGACCCTGCTTATACTGGGCTTTTCAAAAACGTTATTTTTTCTGTGTTGTGTTTACTGCCAGATGGGCCCTGCTCCTCACTTCCTTCTTGCTTGGCCTTTTTTTCTTTTTTTTTTTTTTAGTGTTTATTTACACGTTTATTATTCTAGGTACACTCTAGAATCATTCTGTCAAACTACGGCAGGATTCCGTGGCAGTTAGCTTAAGACTGCAGGAAACTCGTACATTTCGAGGGAGAACCAAGGCGGACACCACATTGCTCTTCCGTTACCGCCATCGCCATCGTGGACGAGGGCAGCTTACTGGCTTTGAGCAGCGCGAATTGGCGAATTGATTGCCGAGCCGTTGTGTAGACCCCAAGTCCCAAAGCAGTGTTGCGGGGCTGGCGCCACTAAGCGGCGGGCTCCAGGAACCCGGACGTGGATGTCCTCGCGGGCGGCTTTCCGTCTACACCCAGAACACAATCCCGAGTTTTCCTGTTGATAAAGAAGTTTTCGATTTTTAAGTTTTTTTTTTTAAACGTTCTGTAGTAGTTTTACAGTTTTCTTCACACGCGGGCCAGACTTGTCATGAATTTCTCTGGGGCCGCGTGACGGTTTGGGGGGCGTCTGTGACAGACACCTCGCGCTGGACCCGCTGCGCCCCGCAGAGCAAGCCGACCTGGGGGTCAGCTGCCTGCCTTCCCTCCGAGCACTTGTCAGTTGCTTTAGCGAGCCAGTCTTTCGGTTGGTTTATTTTGGTTTTCCAGGTACATAATCGTGTTTCCTAAAATAGTGATTTCTTCTTTTGCAAATTTCCACCGTTCCGGTTGTCAGGAGCTGTGCCAAGCGCTCACGGAGCTCACCGCTGAGCGCGAGCCTGACCCGGGGCTTAGTATGTCCTTTTTATCGTGTTATGGAAAGAAGGTGATTGAGATACAAAGCAACCCCAGTGCAGTTTCCGTGGGGGAGACCGAAGAAAGCCCGCCGCTAACAGGCCTTGTCTAGAACGCACGCCTGGGCCAGGGACCGGCTGAGCTTCCTCCTGCGCATGCGTGCGGCATGCGGCGTGCCGGGGCGGCGGCCTCCGCCTCCCGCAGCGCACGCTCCTTCCCTTCCCCGCCGCCGGCCGCCCCACTGCCCCTTCCGTCCGGCGCCACCCCCGCCCCTTCAGAGGCCAGGTGCTGCCCTCGGCCTTGCTGTCCTCCCCAGGATCAACGGCCACCCTGGGAAGACCGTGCGCCTGGCGGGCCTGTGGAAGCTGGAGGAGGTCAGTGTGCCCGGGGTGCCCTGCTGCCCTGTCCCCAACCGGCCGCCCCCCCAGGCCTGACCTCCCGTCCCTGCCCCGCCTGCAGTGCCATCTCAGTGGCTGCATGATGGACCTGTTCGTGCAGATGGCCATCATCATGGGCCTGAAGCAAACGCTCAGCAACTGCATGGAGTACCTGGGCCCGTGAGGACCCCCCTTCCTCGGGGCACCCCGCCTCCCCACCTCCCCGGGCCGGCAGAGGGGCCCCTGCACCCCTGCTCCCTGTCCCCACTGGGTTCTCGTCACCCCCAGGTGGCTGGGCCACAAGTATCGCTCAATGAGGGGCCACGACTCCCGGGACCCCGAGCTGAGGGACTGGCAGCGCAACTACCGCCTGAACCCCGTCAACCCCTTCAGCCTGTTTGACGAGTTCATGGAGATGAGTGCGTGGGCCGGAGCTGGGGGGCGGGGGTTGTGGGGGGGCCGTGGCAGGGGCGGTGGGGGGGCGGGGCCGGGGGCGGGCCCTCAGGCTGCCACCCCCGCAGTGATCCAGTACGGCTTCACCACCATCTTCGTGGCCGCCTTCCCGCTCGCCCCGCTCCTCGCCCTCTTCAGCAACCTCGTGGAGATCCGCCTGGACGCCATCAAGATGGTCAGGCTGCGGCAGCGGCTGGTGCCACGCAAGGCCAAGGACATCGGTCAGGGGCCCAAGGGGACGGCTGCACAGAGCGGGGCGCCCAGGCGTGGGGGGGGGCAGGGGTGGCAAGGTGCGCTGGGGCCACACCAGTCCCCTTGAAACACTCTAAGCAGCAGTGGCAAGACAATCCCCCTCACCCTGCAGACAGCCCCCCAGGCCTTCCCCCAGGGCCTGCCAGGAAGGGGGTTGGGGCTGGGGTGGGCACAGGCCCTGGAGAGCGCAGGGCTGGCCAGTTCCTCACAGGCTCCTCCCTCCCACCCTTGCAGCCCCCTTGGGGGCCCAGGCAGAGAAGCTGGACTCTGAGAACAGGGTGCTGGGGGCAGGACGGAGAGGAGGTGGTCTCAGTCTCCCAGGGTGGCCTCATCCAGACGGCCAGGTGTCAGGGACGAACAGAAGGAAGGGGGCCCGGGACCTGCACAGAGGGAGGGAGATGTGTGGGAGAGGCCCGGGTCTCGGTCCCGGTGAAAGGGTCCTGCCCGGGGGCAGGAACCCAGGAGGTGGACCCAGGGAGAGCTGAGGCATCTCAGAATAAGAGGGAGACAGGGAGACTGGAGCCCCTTCCTGTCCATGGCAAGGACGAGGGGTCAGGAGATCAGAGGCGGGGCTCTGTCCACCTCGGCCCTGGCCCCGTAGCTGCGATGGGTGCCATTGGCAGAGGTGTGACAAGACCCTGGGACTGCCCGGGCTCTGGCCTTGGGGGACGGTGGGCGGAGGCGCGCTGGGCTGTGCCAGCAGTCACGGCTGGGGGACCAGACGGCCTCACTGCACTGCTCTGGTCCAGGGACCTGGCTGCAGGTGCTGGAGACTATCGGCGTGCTGGCGGTCATCGCCAACGGGATGATCATCGCCTTCACATCTGAGTTCATCCCCCGAGTGGTGTACAAGTACCGCTACGGCCCATGCCGAGATGGGGCGCGCCCCAAAGTCGAGTAAGGGGTGCTGCCACGCGGCCCCCGGGGAACCTCACTGCCCAGACTCCCCGGGAAAGCGAGCCCAACCACGGCCCTGCCCCAGGGAGCCCGGGGAATGTTCCGATGCTGTCAGCGTTGCCTGGGGTGGCCCTGCGCTCCGGCACTGACAGGGACCCCGGTGGGGGGTGAGGGTCCCTGCACCAGCTGTGTCCTGAGTAGGCAGTACCACCACAGCTCCCTCCCATCAGGCCCCCTGTGGCACCCCCGCCCTCCAGGGGTTCCCCCAAGACACTCCTCAGCCCCTGGCAGGGAAGGCGGCTGGTGGCTGCCCCAGGTCCCTGCAGCCTCCCCCAGCGGCCCCTCTCCCACAGAGGGTATGGAGGAGGGGGTCTTGGCTGTGTCCCACACTGACGGTCCCACCAGACAGGAACTAGCTCCAGAGAAACACCTCCAAGGCCTGAGGAGCCTCACCCCGCGGCCCCCACCCCTCCCCACAGCTGCCTCGCCGGCTACGTCAACCACAGCCTGTCCGTGTTCCACACCAAGGACTTCCAAGACCCTGTCAAGACGGAGGGCTCAGAGAACGTCACTGAGTGCAGGTTTGACGCCTCCGTCCCCGCGAGTAACCTCCGAACTCCTGACCCCTGACCCAAGGCCCTCTGCACTCAGGTACCGGGACTATCGCAACGCGCTGGACTACAACTTCTCGGAGCAGTTCTGGATCCTCCTGGCCATCCGCCTGGCCTTCCTCATCCTCTTTGAGGTGGGCTGGAACGGGGGGGGGGGGGGGGGGCTGGGGGGTGCAGCCCGCTCCAACCCTCCTCCCTGCCTCCACTCCTGCCGGCTGGACACCCCAGTCAGCCCCTGCCCCCTCCGCCAGCACGTGGCCTTGTTAATCAAGCTCGTGGCTGCTTGGTTCGTGCCCGACGTCCCTCAGTCGGTGAAGAACAAGGTTCTGGAGGAGAAGTACCGCGGTCTCCAGGAGAAGCTGGGATGCAGGCAGGCGGGGCTGCGCCCGCGGGCCCCGCCCCCCACCTCCGCTCCCACCTCCAGCCCCAAGAGCACAGATGTGTAGGGGACCCAGAGCGGTCACTGGCACCCGGGAGCCGAGACTGAGAGCCGCCACCCCCACCCATGGCTGTGTGTGTGTGGGGGGGGGGCTGTAGGAAGGCCCACGTATACGTGGGTGTATGTGAGGGGTCCCAGGGTCCTGGGAGGGCCGTGAACATTTGGGGTGTCTGTGAGCAGCACACTTGTCTGATCTGTGAAACCTGGTCCATGTGTAGGACTCAGGCTTGGCATAACCCTGACTTGAACTCTGGTTGAGCACTGTCACCGTACAACTGGGGGGGGGGGGGCTTCTTATACAGTCACAACACAGGAAAACCAGCCGTTTCCTAGCCTCCCTCTGACTTCTGGGTCCCAGATCCTGCCCACTCCAGTCTGGCTCTTTGGGGGCCCTGACCTCACCTCTCTGACTCTGCTCAACCAGCAGAACTTTTTATAATAAAACCTCTGTGTCAACTTTTGGGTGGATTGTGTCTGTGCTTGGGGCTAGCTGGGAAACCAAGGCCCAGGTGGGGAGAGGTCAGGACGTGGTAGCCTCCCGGCCCCCTTCTGGGTCTCCACGAGCTCCTGAAATGAGGGGGACCCTTACTGAGGTCGTACCCTCCCTGTGCCTGGGGCTTGGGAGGGGTACTCTAGGCAGGCTTCCAGGAGGAAGAGGAAGAGCTGGGTGGGGGGGGACGCAACCACAGTGGAATCCCCAGTGGAATCTCCAAGGAGTCCCCCAGGCCACGGAGACTTTCCTGTCTGGTTGGGCCGGTTTGGCCTCTCCCCCCAAGCCTGTCGGCCTCGGTTTCCAGTAACTAAGCTGAACGCAGGACATCCTTGAGCGCCAGCCTTGGGCGCAAAGCGGGACATTTGGGTCCGCCCTCGGCCCTGGCTGCTGGGCGGGGCTGCACCTGTAGCTGCCGCTGGGGCTGTCGCCGCTGCGCACCTGGCCCAGGTGAGCCGCCCCGCCCCCGCGGTCGCATGAGCCCCAGGTCTTGGCAGTAGGTGAGTGGCAGGCTCGGACCCACGGGGGTGAGTGGAGGTCGCCGGCTTCCAGGAGCCTGGAGCAGGCCAGGAGCTTGGGGGGAATGTGAGGGTGCGTGCCCCGAGGAGCCTCTGGGCCGTGGCGGGCGCGGTCCTGCAGGAAGCGGCTCAGCGCCGGGCCGGCTGCCCGCGTCGCCCGGAAGCCGGAGCTGGTCTGCGTCCCGGCCCTTCGGGCCTCCCCGCTCCCCTGCCGAGGGCAGGGGCTTCCTCGTGACCTTTGCGCGGGAGAGGGAGGGAGAGAGCCGGGGCGCGCGGGGACCCCCCACCAACGTCCCACGTCCGCACCCCAGGCCGGAGGCCTCCCAGGGTGCTGGGGAGACGCGGAGAGACGCGCAGGGGCCGCGGGCCGCCGGGCGGGGACGTCGCCATTGGCGCGCGCCTGCCTGCGTGCGCGCCCCCGCCCCGGGCGCGCCCCGCCCCGCCCCCCCGCGCGCCCCGACCCCATGCGCGTCCGGGCCCGCGGGGCCACCGCACCTGGAGGGTGGGGAGCCTAGGGCCAGTCCACCCCTCGGAAGGCGGAGCGTGGGAAGTGGGGTGTGTGGCGGGGGAGAACCTGGCGTCGTGGGCCCGGGAGAGCAGGCTGGGGCCCCTCGGGCTGGGGGGCGGGCTGAGACTCGGAGGGTCTGTTCGCCAGAGTGCTTGAGCCGAGGGGGCTTTGTACTCCCCTTGGAGAGTGGGCCTGGGGGCAAGTGAGGCTGAGGATAGGCGCAAGCAGAGGGAGGGGGCGTCCAGACGCAGATGGGCACACAGCAGTGGCCAGCCTGGCAGAAGCCGTGGGGGGCTGCGGTGCTGGGCGGAGCGGGAGAGCTCAGCTCCACTTCCTGCCTGTGCTCCGGGCAGGTGGCTGACGACCAGCCCCAGGGCCCTGGTCACCTCTGGAGAGGCCATACCAGCTGCAGCTGCATCCAGCAGGCCCGGGTTCAGTGGGGAGGCTTCCCTCCCATTCTGTGGGACGGTCACCCCAGGTGGTGCTTGGGGATGCAAAGGGGTTAGCAGGGTTTGATCGGGGTGTAGGGAAGCAGATACTGCACCCAGGACGCTGAGGGCAGGGATGGGCCACTTTCTATGGGCATCGATACCAGCGACTTGTCACTGGGCCCTGAGTCCCAGGTCACTCGAGGGTGGGGCGGTGTCAGTGATAACCGGAAATGCTGGCTGCCCCCCACCTGAGCTCAGAGTCAGGAGCCTCTGCTGAAGCCCCGTTTGATTCCTTATCTGGAAAAGGGGGCACTGTGCTCCCATCCCAGCCTGAAACCAAGGTCCACATCGAGGGACCACCATGGGAGGTGGACAGGGCGAGGCCTAAAGAGCCCTGCTCAAGGTCCCATCATCGGCAGGAGTTTCCACAGGACCCCCGTCACCCTAGCAGGTCAGAGGTCAGAGGCCCATGGGCTGCTCGCTGCGGGGACATGGAGGCCCCCCTGCTTCTTTGGGTGGCACCGCGTGGGGTGTCCAGGAAGCAGACCCTCCTTGTGAGTGCAGAACAGCCCTCACGGGCAGTCTTCTTGCCAAGATGCCCTCGGGTGGCCCCAGCCTCTCTGCAGCGCCCCCACAGCCCGGGCCTGGCTTGGCCTGGGGAAATGTGGGGCCCGGGGGGCTGGCGCGGCCGGGGCGGCCAGGAAGGAGCCCTTGACTCACAGCTACAGGAAGAGCGGGGCAGGCGGGGCGAGAAGCACCAACTGCCCGCCTGCCGGGGCGGGGGTGGGTGCCTGGGTGGGGTTTAAGTTTAGGAGAGGATGTGACTGCAAGGCCAGGAAGCTACAGGAAAGTTCTGATTAAAACAAACAAAAGCCAGGTCCTCACGGTGCCCGGCGATGCATCTGAGCCGCTTCGCGCTGGGCCTGGGGCCCGGCTGAGCGGTTTGCTACCAGGCACACGTCAGTGACCTCAGTGACCAACATCCCCCCCCAGGAGGAAAGAGCCGGAACCAGGTGACTTCGTGCCCTCCCTCTTTGGCCGCACTGCCCTGCATGAGCTGTGTCTGCCTCCTCGGGCCTGAGGCCTGTCCTCGGAGGCAGGCCTGGCTGCGGGGAGCCCCGCAGCATGTGTGGAACGTCTGTGCTCGTGAGTGTGTGCTGCGTGTGCTGGGCGAGAGTGGGGGCCAGTGGGAGGCCGTGCGTGTGGCGAGGGGCATGCAGATGCTCGCGGCTGTGTGCCTGGGGCGCCGGCTGCTCCACCTCTGTGCCGCGCATGCCCGCGGTGTGTACCGGAGTGACGGAGGGGGGAGCGTGCACGTGTGCACACGGGCGACAGCGGCAGCTTCGTGCAGGTGCGTGTGGAGGGGCTGTGTGTGCCACACAGACTGCAGGGGGAGAGTGCAGGGGAGGCCTAGCCTCACGGGGCTGCGGGGGGTACGGGCCCACCGTTCCACTCTGAGCCGCACGGTGGCCCTGGGGCGGGTGGTCAGTCGAGGGTCCCTCCCGGCCCTCATTGGGAGTGGAACAGTGCTGGCGTCCGCGGGGCAGTCAGCGCGCGGTGCAGTCTGTGGCCGAAGTTACACGTTAACTCACCCTGTTCTTGTTTAACTTGCTCCCTGGGGATGGTGGCAGCCTCTGACCCACCCTGACTGACCCAGCACGAGAACAGAGAGCAAGTCCTGCCCAGGCGTCGGTCTGCACGGCTGAGGAGCCCGTGGAGCCTGGGGTGGCACCGTGCCCAGCCTGCCCGAGGAGGCCCTGGACAGACCATGGCAGGTAGAATGTCAGCGAGGGACAGGCACGGGCCCCTCTCACCTCCTGCACCTCCTGGCTCCAGGCCACCTTGCGCCTGGCTCTGCCTGCCCCTCCCCCATGCCCACCGTCTTCACCCCGTGGTGAGGTGGGCTGTGAGCCCTCATCTGCCCCAGGCCTCCAGACCAGGCTTGCAGGAGTGGGTGTTGCTTGGGGGCCGTGGCAGGGAGGTACGGGCTGCTGGGGGAACCCCACTGCCAAGGTGGCCATCTCTCCTGACTCCTGTAGTACTCCCCTTCTCGACTTTAAGAGGAGAAAGTTTGGGTCTCACGGAGGCAGGAAGGCTTGCCTGTGGCCGGCAGAGGGCCCTCGGACCCCTGGCCCCCAGCCCACGTGAAGGTGCTGGCATGCCCAGCACCCGAGTCCCCCACACCACTCCGCTCCCCCAGAAGAGGGGCAGGGCTGAGGGCTGCAGTGCCGGGCTTCTCACCTGGGGCTCCTGTCCTGGGTGGACGGTCAGCCAGGTGCTGGGCCCTGTCCGCCATGGGACTCGTGGGCAGACGTGGTATGCCCACCAAGCAACACGTGTTTTCTCCTGGCCCACAGACCACCTGCAGCCAGCGGGAGCCAGGCGACTAGAGCACGGCTAACCCACTGGGTCCTTTTTCTGCAGGTGTCTGTGACAGGGCCCCCGAATTCCTCTCTCCTTCTGGGAACCAGGTCCTGGGGCCTGCCCTGGGCAGTGTGGTCACTCTGAATTGCACAGCCCAGGTGGTCTCTGGGCCCCACTGTCCCCTGCCCTCAGTCCAGTGGCTAAAAGACGGGCTGCCACTAGGCAATGGAAGCCACTATGACATCCGTGAGGATACCTGGTAAGAGACTGGGGGGTCCAGGGTCAGCGACCATCCTGGATGTACTGGTGGCCAAGGGCCTCTCTGACCTACATCCTGGTCACACCTGAGCTAGGGAGTGACCTGGCCAGAGTGCCACTCTGAAAGCAGCCCGAGGGTCGAGGGTCGGTGACCTCAGGGACAGATGGCCCCTGTAGACAATGGCTTTGCAGACGGCCCAGGGCCACAGGTGCCTGCTGAGTCCTAAGGCCTGAATGAGGCACTGGCCATTGGGACCCAGATGCAGGATTAGGGCGACTGTCGCTAAACAGATCCACATCCCTTCTGGCTTCTGGCCCGAGGGCTGTCCAGGGAGCCCAAACCTGCAGCCTCTCTGGGTGAGTCCCAGACAGGTGGCACTCTGGGGCATCCACTCATGCTCTCGGCCCCCAGGTGAGAGGGTGGGGCTTGGTCTCCCCAGGGTCAAGGCCAACTTGTCAGAGATGCTCGTGTCCAGCGTCCTGGGGGTCAACCTGACCAGCGCCGAGGACTATGGGGCCTTCGCCTGCTCCGTCTGGAACGTCAGCTCCGCCTCCTTCACGCTTCGGATTGCTGGTGAGGGGGTTACACTGGGGCAGAGGGAGTAAGGGAGGCCTGGGGGGCAGGGCTTGGGAGCCTAGAGGGTGGTGAGTGCAGTGGCTCAGGCTGCAGCTCTGTCCTCAGGCGCAGCGGGCCACTTGGCGGCGGTACTGGCCTCACTCCTGGTCCTGCTGATCTTGCTTCTGGTGGCGCTGCTCTACGTGAAGTGTCGACTCAATGTGCTGCTCTGGTACCAAGACACGCACGGGGAGGTGGAGATGAACGGTGGGTGCGCGGATGTGTGCGGGTGGACGGGGTCAGCCATGGGGCTTCCCTGCGCTCTGCTCTGGTGGGGGGATGAGAAGGCCGCGGCACCCGGGGGCTCCAGCGCGCGCGCGTCCCAGGAGAGGGGACTCCGTGCAGCCCGGGAGGGCGTAGGGCCGGGTCGGCAGAAAGGGGGCATGGGGGCCTGTATCCTGGGGGCGGTGTTCTGGGCGGGGTCTGTATTTGGGGCCCTGTGCGCTAGTGAGGGGAAGGTTAGAGGACCCCCGGTGGATGGCCGCGCTGACCCGCCGCCGTCCCTCTGCAGACGGGAAGCTCTACGACGCCTACGTCTCCTACAGCGACAGCCCCGAAGATCGGAAGTTCGTGAACTTCATCCTGAAGCCGCAGCTGGAACGTCGTCGGGGCTACAAGCTCTTCCTGGACGACCGCGACCTCCTGCCGCGCGCAGGTACTGAGGCGCCCGCCCTTGCTGCCCGGCCCCGCCCCGCCCCGCCCCGCCCTCCCGTGGCCCCGCCCCTCCCGCCGTCGGCCACGCCCACACCGCCGGGTTCTCGCAGAGCCCTCCGCAGACCTCCTGGTGAACCTGAGCCGCTGCCGGCGCCTCATCGTGGTGCTGTCGGACGCCTTCCTGGGCCGGGCCTGGTGCAGCCACAGCTTTCGGTGGGTGTAGCGCAGGGTTTGGGGGGAGGGCCATCCGCACCCAGCTGACGGTCTCGCCCCTGCAGGGAGGGCCTGTGCCGGCTGCTGGAACTCACGCGGAGACCCATCTTCATCACCTTCGAGGCCCAGCGGCGCGACCCCGTGCACCCTGCGCTGCACTTGCTGCATCAGCACCGCCACCTGGTGACCCTGCTGCGCTGGAGGCCCGGCTCCGTGGTGCGGGCTCTGGGGTGGGTGGGGGTTCTGTGGTCTGGTGCCGGAAGGAGGGGCTTCCTTTGAGGTTCTGAGAGCCAGTGAACCGCTCTGCTAAGTGGCTGGGGGCTACCAGTGTTTGCACCCCCTGCGTGTTCACACGAGCTGACGACCCCACCCTGGCCCCTAGACACCTTCTTCCGATTTTTGGAAAGAGCTGCAGCTGGCATTGCCGCGGAAGGTACAGTACAGAGTGGCGGAGGGAGACCCTCAGACCAGGCTGCAGGATGACAAGGATCCCATGCTGATTGTACGAGGCCGCATCCCAGAGGGCGGGACCCTGGACCCGGAGCTGGACCCCGACCCCCAAGGGGACCTGGGTATGCCTGCAGGGGCCCACCGTTGACTCTGAGAAACAGCCTGGGGTGGAGGAGGGCTGCACAGGGCAGAGGAAGGGGCCCGGAAAGGGGAACAGGTGGCAAGGACTCCTCCGTGCTGTCTGTGGGTGGGCTGGACACCCCAGGGTCCCCAGCTGCCCCTTCCTGAGGCTCTTCGGCCTAAGGCCTCTGGGATCTCAGGTCACCACCCAGGAGGGTGAGCACGGAGTGAGCTCCGCAGAGGCCAGCTGTGGGCAGCCCAGCCTCAGGCCTGCTGGTACTCCCTCCCCAGGTGTCCGAGGGCCTGTCCTTGGGGAGCCATCGGCTCCAGTGCATGCAAGTGGGGTGTCGCTGGGCGAGGGCCGGGGTAGCGAGGTGGACATCTCAGACCTCGGCTCCCGCAACTACAGTGCCCGCACGGACTTCTACTGCCTGGTGTCAGAGGATGACATGTAGCCCCCGCCTCCGCAGGAACCGTAGGGTGCCAGTGACCGCTGGGAGTGGGGCCTCGAGCCCTCCCTGCCTGCGTGTGGCCCTGCGGCCCTTCGGGAAGGGGAGTGGCCCCAATGCCCCTCCTTGTGCCAGAAAATAAAGTCGTTTTAGGTCCCGCCTGGGCTTTGGCCTGTCTCCTGGGTAGTGTACCCCACACTCGTCTCAGGCTCTCCGGGACCCTCGACCACGGCTACTCAGTCACCAAATCCAGCTGTCCTCTCGACCCCTCCCTTTCTCCATCCTGAGGTAGTTCGGGCACGTCTCCTGCTGTAGCCTCCTTGGGTCTCCCTGCTAGGGGACATGCCCGCCCTAGCCCCACTCAGACCCAGACAGGACCTGGGGGGGCAGGCCCCTTAGAGGCTTCAGGTTCTGACATTGCAGAAGCCCTCTGCTGTAAAAATATTAGTGGGAATCCACAACCAGTGGCCTGGCTTGGTGAGATGGGGAAGGGGCCCAGGACTTACTAGACACCAGGCCTCAGATGGGTGGTGTGGGTCCCTGGTCAGGGCCCCCCCAGGTCTACAGGGCAGGGCAAGGAGAAGTGTCGGGTGTGTTTACCATTTGAGCACAGCCTACTAGGGCAGTCACGGCTGCCCCAGGAGCGGGCGCCATGCACGTGAATCCCCCCTCAGCCGTGTCTGTGCCTCAGGCGCCGCCGAGGCCTCTTCCATGGGCCCCATCGCCTCTACTCTTGGCCAGTTCTCCCCTTGCTGGACACTCCTGTCCCTGACTTGGGTCCCCTGACCTGGAGAGGCTTGTGCATTACCCCGGGGGCGGGTGTGGTTGTGGTTGGGGACATCCTGGCGTCCCTGGGGTCTGACCAGTCGAGGAAGCATGCAGAGTTGTGGCTGCTGTGTTCACAACCACCTTTATTGCCAGTGCTGGCTTTCCTGAGGCACTGGGCCTCAGCCACCCCCACCTCTGCCAGCATCACCCGGTCATCACCCCGCGCACCACAGCAGCCTCAAGCCCTGCCCCACTCCCTGCCCTGCAGAAGCCTAGTCCCCAGCTGTACCCCATCCCCTGTCCTCTCCCTGGTGCCCAGGCCCTTCGAAGTTGCAGCTGGGGCTCCAGTGAGCAGCCGCTGGGCACTCAGCCTTCTCCTCCAGGCTGGCCGGCAAGCAGCATGGAGCCGAGCCTGTCCCTCGGAGGCCGGGCTGAGTTGCGGTCCCCTCCTCCGGGAGGGCCTTGCCTACAGGCCCAGGAAGTCCTCCTTTCGATAGCCCTTCTGCAGTGAAAGGGGGCCGAGTGAGGTGGCATGCAGGCCTCGAGTTCCTCCCCGAGTGTCCTTCCGCGCGTCCTCCTCCAGGGCCATGCCCACCGCCCTGCCTGCCCTGGATGCGAGAACTTACCGCCCGGAAGTCGCGGTGCAGCTTGCTGTACTGCCACAGGTTGGCCAGGAGGCTGGAGGCCGCCCGGGAGGACTTCTCACTGTCGGGGCTGTGAGGCGGGGGCAGGGCTCAGCAGGGGAAAGGTACAGGCAGAAGGCGAGGTGTGGGGGGGCCGGGCTGGGATCAGGGTCAGGGGTCAGGCGGGAGTGGGGCCAGGGCCAGGCATCCGTGCAGCAGTCGGGGTCCCCACCTGTCGCGCTTCTTCTTGATGAAGACCAGCTTGCGCAGCCCGTCGAAGTACAGCAGGTCGCGGGCGGCAATGGGGCTGGCCACCACCAGGTTGTTGAGCACGGCTATGATGTTCACGAGCACGTCGGCCGGCGGGGCCTTCTCGCCCACGCTGCCCGGCAGCTTCTCAATCAGGTGACTCACCACCTTGGTGGCTGCGGGAAGCCAGGAGGTCAGTGTCAGCCCCACTCCCAGCCCCCAGGGAGTCGGTGTGCCCGTCTGTCCGCCCGGCTCCAACCGGCCAGAATAAAGACCAAGTCCAGGGCTGAGCCTGCTGGGTGGCGTGCGGGCGAGCCCGGGCTGCGGGATGCCTGACTCACACATCTCGTCCTTGTTCCTGGCGTTGCGGGACAGGTTTCGGATGAGGCCGGTCAGCGAGCGCAGCTGGTGGTGGTCAGCCGTTCGCACGCGGTCCAGCAGCGGGTTCAGGATGCGCTCCTGCTCCAGGGCCAGGCGGCTCAGCACGCCCGCCCACTGCAGGGGGGTGGGGAGGGGGGAGTTGGGAGCAGGCCCCTCGCCCTGCACCCGCAGGGCCCCTGGCGGGAGAGCTGAGGCGGGACTCGCCCCTGCGCGTCAGCCCCTGCGCATGCGCCTCTGCGCCTCCGCTGGCACCTCCCGGCCCCGCCTCTCGCCCCTGCAGAGCTGGATCCACAGCCTGAGGCCTGTCCTGCCTGGGACCCTGACCTCCGCTCCTCGCTGCCTCTCAGGCGTCCCCTGCTTTCTCGGCCTGCCTTCCTTCCTCTCACTCCGATGTTCTGGCTCATTCGGGCGGTGGCATTTGTCTCTCCGTCCCGTCCCCGACAGACCGTGCACTCCTGGAGCGCGGGCTCGCGCGCCTGTGCCTCCCGCGTCCCCCTCACCCTGCGGTCGCCGGCGGTGATGTTCTGCAGCGCGCCAGCGGCCGCCTCCGTCGTGTGCCGGTTGAGCTCACAGCGCTGGAGCAGGCGGTTGTACAGGCCCACGATCTGGGGGCTCCACAGCCACTCCTGGCCCTTGGGGTCCTTGGAGACCTCGGCGAAGGTGAGCGCGTCGGCCGTGAGGGGCAGCTGGGCGGGAGGGTGCAGAGGGTCAGCCGGGCCGAGCTGGCCCCTGCACCCGCGCGCCCCGGCCTGCGCCCACCTCTCGAAGCCGCCGACTCTGCGGCGTGAAGCAGCCCACCACCTCGCCGGGTGGCGCCCCGGCCGCGTCCCTGCGGCCCCGGCCCTCGAGCCGCTGCAGGGCCGACGGCGGCATCTCGTCGTACAGGCGGTAGGAGAGGTTCCTCAGCACGCACACGGCGTTCTCCACGCTCTGCGGAGGGCGGGCTCTGGTCAGGACGGGCGCACCTCCTGGCCCCCCGGGGCGCGGGCCGCAGCTCACCTTGTCCTCGCACTTGCCCACATCCAGGGCGTGGTTGATGTAGGCGACCAAGGCGTCCACCAGCCCGTGGCACTCGCGCATCTTTTGGCGAGTGGCCTGGGAGGCCGAGCTGAGGTTCCTGTGGATAGAGGCAGGTCAGAGACCTGCACAGAGACTCGGGGAAGAGCCCACGCCGGTCGGGCCGGAGCGCAAGGGCTGAGGTCCTTAGTGACCACCCTCCGCGCTGCCAGCTGGGCCCCGCCTCCAGGCACCTCCCGCTCCTAGTCCCTACTGGACGCTGCTGCTGGCCCTGGTCCCACTGCACTCCAAGTGTCCAAAGGAGGTTACGAATGTCCGATCGAGTCTCTGATTTTATGAGCCCTGACCCTGCAGGCCCCAGAACTGCTGAAACAAACGGGGCGGCCACATCGGGCAGGCCTGCATCTGTGCCCCGCTTGGTCTGCCCACGTCCCCAGCCCCCGGCCCTGTCAGCCAGGCCCCCCAGGCACCCGCTCTCTGCCTGGGGCCGGCATCGCGGCCTCTCCCCGCGCACCTGAGGAAGCCCGTGGCGTTGTAAAAGATCTCGGCCTCAGACGCGTTCTGCTGGATGAGGGGCGGCCCGCCGGCGCCCGAGAGGGGGCTCAGCACCAGGTCTGTGAGCTGCTCCAGCGTGTCTCGGGCCAGGCGGTCCTTCAGGTGGTCACTGGAGGACAGGTTCCACAGGATCCCTGGGGCAGGTGGGGCCGAGGCCGGGGTCAGGGGCCACCCGCCGACCCCCTCTGCCTCCTCTGGGGATGGTGGGAAAAGGCTGCAGCCCTCTCCCCGGGCCCTGCCCGGCACTTCGAGCCTCACCCAGGAGCCCCGCTGGGGACAGTGAGAGTGGGACCTGCAGGGTCACAGGGCTGCCGTCGAGCCTGGGGACACAGGCCCCGGGCCCCGGAGGCTGGCCACAAAGCCATCGTGGGGACCAAGGAGGGGGGTGGGGAGGAGGGGCAAGCGCAGAGGGGAAGGGGCAGAGGGCAGCGGCGGGGACAGCGGGGACGGCGGGGACCGGGCACCCGTGACGTTCTTGCGCAGCTCGCTGTCCTGCTCGCGCAGAGTCCGCAGCAGCTCGAAGATGCCGCTCTCCTCCACCAGGGCCAGCTTGTTGTCCGCGTTGTCGTAGATGAGGTTGCGCATGGCGCCCGTGGCGTGGCGCTGCACCTCCTGGTTGGCGTGGTTGAAGAGCTTCACCAGCCGGGGCACGGCCTGGAGGCTGCGGGCCTGCGGGCAGGGGCGCACCGCGTCAGCAGGGGGGGCGCACGCCTCGGTGTGCGCGGGTGTGTGCAGGCGTGTGGGCATGTGTGCACAGATGTGTGCAGGCATGTGGGCAGGTGTGCAGATGTATGCAGGTGTGCACAAATGTGTGTGTGCAGGCGTGAGCAGAGGCGTGCATTCATATGTAGGCATGTGCAAATGTATGCAGACCTCTCCCTGCTGCCTCTCCCCTGCAGAGGAGGCTCCGGACGGGACGGGGTCTGCCCAGTCAGCCAGGAGATCACGGAGGGGCGGCTGGGGACCAGCGGGCTGTGAGAGGAGGGGCCAGTGCGGCGGTCAGCGGGGTGGCGTGGGGCAGCACCTGTTTCTTGGCTGCAGCATCGCTGTAGCACTTGTGCTGGATGTAGGCGGCACCGAGCACCTGCAGATTGGGGTCTGAGGCCATGAGGTACTTAACTGCCGAGGGCAGGTCAATGTCATCGAAGCTGCGGAGACAGGGGTCAAGGGTAAGGCTGACCCTGGGGACAGGCCAGGGCCACGGCAGAAGCCCCTCCCTGGGCCAGGTCCAGCTCACCCGCTGCTGAGCCTCTGCAGAGTGCGGTGACCACTGAAGCTGTCCAGCCCACGCACATCCGGCAGGTGCCCAGCGTCGGCCAGGCTGAGGCTGAGGCTACGCACGGACGGCGCCCGGGCCACCGGCTCCAGGACACCCCCGGGCAGCGCCCCCGCGCCCCCGCGGCTGCGGTGGCCGCTCTGGAAGCGCTGCAGCGTCCGCATGGCGGGCGCGCGGATGGTCCGGCCGGGCGGCCCCTCAGCGGCATCCGGCCAGTCCGGGCCCCCCTGCCGGCCAGAGCTGGAGCTGGCCTGGCGCTCGTAGGCGAAGGCCCGGTAGGCGGAGGTGGCCGTGGGCTCCAGCTGCTCTGACACCACGCTGCAGTGGTCGTCCAGGCCGCCGGGCCCCAGCCTCAGCGAGTGCAGGGACAAGGTGTCGTAGTCCATCCGGCTGCCCGCCCCGCCACGCTCATGGTAGGACACGGGCCGGGGGGGCATGGCTGTGGCGGGCTGGGCGCCCCCGTACCCTGCCGCCCCAAACGTGCTGCCCCCATTGTGGGCAGAGCTCAGCCTCCGACTGGAGCTCAGGTCCATGGCCGAGCGGGAGGACCAGGAGGCTGGGCCGTAGGCGGGCTTGGCGATGGGCCGGAAGGTCTGCGGGCAGGGCGGGAGGGCAGTGAGGGGGCTGCGGGGCCCCCACCTTTCCCACCGCCTCCCCGACATGACCCCAGAGCTCAGACTCTCCCCGCTGGAGCGAGTATCACTCACCGAGGTGCTGTCCCCACTCGGGCCCTGGGAGCGTGAGCTGAAACCCGTCTGCAGGGTGTGGTACTGGCCCCAGGACGTGCCTACGGGCAGGGACAGTGGTAGCCTGGCCGGGGCCAATGGCACAGCACGGGCCTCCTGTCCGCCCCCCGCCCCCGGCACGGGGCCCGGCCACAGCCTCGTCCACCTCCTCTGACGTCAGCCCTGGTGGCCCCTCTCCCCCAGCCGCCTGCTCCTCTCGCTGTGCCAGGGCCAGACGTGTCCATCGCCGTGGCCTCCCGGGCCCCTGGGGAGTGCCATCCTGCACCAGCTCTCCGGGCCCCGCCAGGGCACAGTGCCTGGGCCTTCCTCCAGGAAGCCACACTGACCTGCGATCCCCTCCTGTGCTGTGGTCACACTGGAGTGAAGCTTTGCTCACTGAGGCCACAGTGTGCCCTGAAGGCGGTCCCCTGTCCCACCTGGCAGAGCCACACCCACCCCATCCAGCCACACACACACACACACACACACACACGGAGGGCCACGCGCCTGCCTGATCTGCGGAGAGTGGACAGACGGCCGGGTGGAGGACAGAGGATGGCTCTGCTTGGCTGAAGGGTGCGGGGTGAAGTGGACGGAAGGCCCCAGCCTCTGCCTCAGCCCCATTGGGTTAACGAGGCTTCTGGGCAGGGCTGTTAACCCTTTGACGCTCATGAGGCTTAGCCTGGGAGGCACACCCCAGCCTGGGGACCTTACCCCCACCCCAAATTATAATCCTCCTCCCCTAATTGGCAGGTAGCCACGGTGGTAATTAAGCCCTTTCTGCTCCATTCTCCATCCCGTGACCCCTAGGCACCAACCAGGCCACCGGCAAGGCCATGACCCAGGCAGGGGGGACCCAGGCTGCCCGGTGGCCCCTACGCAGGCCGACCCTCCCGTGAACCCCTGCGGACTCATGCACGCACACGCACACATGCTCACATTCGCACGGCCTACACGCACGTGCAGGCACACCACCGTGGAGCCAGGATCCCCGCGGGGCGGTCTGCCCGGCACCGAGGGGCCCCGCCCCGCCCACAGGCCTCACAGACACTATGTGGGCCGCTGCAGCTGCCCTGTGATTCCACAGGGGACCTGGTCAGCTGGGCAGGAGGCGGCTCAGGCCCAGGATTCCCAGACCCCGCCCTCGCGTCTCCTCTGCTCTTTCCCATGGGCTGTGGGGTGGGGAGGGGTGCCGGGGCCTGGGCGTCTGTGTCTCACTGGGACTGGCGGGTGTGTCTGCATGTCCCCGGGACCATGTGTGAGCCCGTGGCCCAGGGGACTGTCCGTGTGCATGTTCCGGTTGGCAGCCGGAGATGGGCCTGGCTGGCCCGCCACGTGCTGACCGTCCTGCCGGCCTCCACGGGGGTCTCTGGGCTGAGGGTACAGGTGGGGCCCAGGCAGGCGGGTGAAGGGGACGCGGGGTCCCCGTGGGGTGGTAGGAGGCCCCACCCATGGCCTGCCCCACACCCAGGGCGGGGTGGGTGACTCAGTGCAGGCCTGTGAGTCAGGGAGCAGGGCCCAGGGCAGCCGCACCGCGGCCTCTGGTCCGAGCACCATCGCGCCCGCCGACGCCATCTCTGCCCGCCACCACCCTCCCCACCGTCCGCCGCCCACCCCGCCGGCATCTGCCTACCTCTGGCCACCCCAGCGACTGTCCCCGGCTCGGCTGTCCCATTGTGCCTCTGCTGCTGGCCCAGCTGCAGGAGGCGGGCGCGGACCTGCTCCTGGACGCGGGCAGCTCTCAGCCGCTCAGCCTCCGGCCCCTGCGTGCCCCGGCGGTCCAGCTGCAAGTCCGAGGGCAGCGCCAGGGAGCACACGCCGGCCTCCGGCTGCAGGGCCGACAGCAGGAAGTTGCTGTCCTGCATGGCGGCAGGCGCGCGGGGCCGGGTCCACCTAGCCCGGGCCGCTGCCGCTGCCTCCAGCCTGCAGTCTTCACTGTCTCGACTGCGGGGCCCCGTCCCCAAAGTCCCCTCCCTGCTGGCCTCACCCAGGGCCTCCAGGAGACAGCTGCCGGCCCAGCCCTGAGCTTGGCGGGCGGGAGGCGGGGACACCTGGGCCAGGTAGGAGGGAGGGGCCGTGGCCTGCTTAAGGTGGAATTTGGGCAGACGAACAGGCCCTGCTTGGCCCAGGTCCTGGCCTGGCTGCCCCTCCTCCCAGCTACCAGGACAGGGCAGCAGGGGTCCTGGGCCTGTCTGGGTTCCCAGCCTGCAGAGGCCACACCAACTCTATGGAATGGGGGCAGTGGGGGCGGAGGAGGAGGAGTGGGCTAAGCAGGCCCTACTGCCCTACTCTGAGCCACCTTCAGGAGTCTGAAGGGGAGGGCCTCCCCTTCTCTGGGGCCTGGGGGCTCTAGGCAGCTCCAGGACCCCAGCCAGGAAGCTTGGGTGAAGCCTCGGCCTGTGTGTCAGCATGAACGGCCACTCTTGAGGGTCAGGGGTCAGTGCTAAGGGTCAAGGTCAAGGATAAAGGGCTTAGGGTGGACCCAGAAGCCTGCTGGTAGATCAGCTCGCCCCTCAGGGTATGGCCGCCAGACCTCCATCCTGCAGACCCAGAGGTCGCCTCCAGCCCCGCCCCCACCCCCGCAGAGGCCTGGGAAGGCTGCCTCAGCCCTCTCTGGCGCCCCTCCCGGCTCCTGCCCCCCAGGCTTTGGTGGGGGGAGCCCGTCCTGACACGTGAGTCAGGCTCAGCCCGGCTTATGCTGGGAAGGACAGGCGGGGCTGCCCCAGGGGGCTGACTCAGGGGCCCTCCTCCCAAGCTGGTGCTGGAGCTGAGTTTTCAGGGAAGAGCCCAGAAGTCCGGAGAGTGGGAATGAGGGTTGTGTGTGGGGGGGGGGGGCGAGGCCCCACCTCGGGGGACTCTCCCCCAAAGCCTTCCATTGCCCCTCCCTCATCCAGCTGGACCAGCAGGCCTGGGGAGGCCTGGCGTGGATCCAGGAGAGGCCCCTGGTAGACTGAGTCGGGGTGATGGGTGAGGCCAGGAGGGCTGGAGGGGTAGGGGCCTCACAGACCTCCTGGGCTCCCCTAGGAGAGTCACCTGTGGGCCACCCTAACAGTCTGCTCACCCCAGAGCCTGCCTCTGGCCCTCTCTCCTGTGTGGCCTATACCCGCCCCCCCTCCCCCCGCCCCGCAACATCTGCCTTGATCAACAATCAGTCCGGACAGAAACTACGTGGTCCCAGATGGGGTTGGTGGCTGGGGGCAGAGGCGGATGGGGGCGAGGTCAGTGTGGGAGAAGGTGGCTGGGGACAGCGGCTGTCAGTGGGGGGGGGGGGTTAGCGGGACCCTGGAGAGGTCGGGTGAAGCCTGGGAAGGCCTCTGGGCTGGAGGGGTGGGGGACCTACCCTGCTGGCGATGGGGACACCGAGGGCCCCCAGGCCCATCCTGGAGGCTGCTGCCGGCTCAGGGGTCCTGGGCTCCATCCCGGGCCCAGCAAGTCTGTCCAGGGAGGCGGCCGTGCGGGCAGGACTGTGGGGGCACCGGGGGCGGGCTGGGAACACCCAGCTCATCAGACCGGTCGCGTCCTTGGGAGACGGGTTTTGTGTGGAAAAATCCCGGGAGACAAGTTTGTGCGGCGCCGGGTGAGCCTGGAGGCGCCCAGGCTCATGCTTGGCACGGGCCTGGGGCCCGCCCTTCGCGGGGGCCCACCTGGGCCCCTGGAGGCCGGCCCGGCACATGGCTGGGGGCAGGCAGCAGGCAAGGGTCTGATGGGCTTGTGCGGAGGCCCTGGGGAGGGGGCTTTGGTGGGGTCGCAGCTATGGGAGGAGAGGAGGCCCGGGCAGGGGACGGTTTTCAGCAGCCTGCAGGGTCCCTAGGGCCAGTTGTGGAGCTTCCCTCTCCTCTTGGCAGGGAGGGCTGCAGGTGTCCCAGAGCTGTGACCAGCCTCCCTGAGGACGTGTGGACCCCTCCCCACTGTGGGCCTCCCACCTCTGCAGCTCGGTGTCCCAGGTAGACCAGGGCCAGGGAGACCAGCTACACGGTCTGGGCCCCAGGCTTAGAGCCTGCCCAGCCCCTGGACCAACCTTCTGCGTGGTCCTCCCCTCCAGGCCCCGGGGTGTGAGACTCAGCAAGGCTCGGAGGTGGGCTTCCAGAGGAGCTGCGTCCGCCCGAGAGGCGGGAGTGAAGATTCACTCCGAGGGCCTGGAAACAGACCAAAGGGCCCTCTGTGTGGCAGGACCTAGAAATCTGCATTTAACCCCCCGGCCTCCCCCACCCCCCCTGGCTCTGACGCACCGTCAGGGTGAGAACCTGGAACCCCAGGGCCATGAAGGGTGAGTGGGGGGTGGGCGCTGGGGGGCAGACCCGGAACTCTGCCCCGGGGAGTCCCCAGAAGGGCTCTGGAGGCCTGAGGGGGCGAGTTAACATTCACACCTCTCCATCCGTGTGGGCGTGAAGGGTGGGCGGGGCGCACACTGGAGGAGGGCGCCCCCAAGCGGCTGTTTCAAAAGTCTCTGAAAGAGGGATTGGGGATAAAGAGCAGGGGCTGGGCGGCCCCAGGACCGAGGGCCAGAGCCGGGGGAGGATGGAAGGGGGATCCCGAACCTGGCTTTGGTGACCAGGAGCCTGGGGGAGTTATTAGGCGCAGAAGATGGGAAGACAACCTTGAAGACATCCACAGCAAAATAATATTCAAAACAGCTTTCGGGAGCATGCGGGCGCACGGAGGGGTTAGGTAGCCGCTCGGGGGCCACACAGCCTGCAGGTGCGGGGTCGCGTCGCCGCGGCGCTCTCGCCGGGGGGCCCCCCGGAGGAGCAGGACCGCGGCCTCTCGCCCGACTCCGGCCCCCGCGCATCCGGGCGCTCCCTGCCGCGCCCGCGCCCTCTCGATCTTCCAACGCCCGGTGGCCTCGGCTCCCGCCAAGTGCGGCCCGGCAGACTTGCCCACCTCCTCCACGGAGCCTACCGGGATTTGCGCCATAGGCTCCCGCCCATAATCCTCGGGGACCCTGGGCGGGACACACGGGACCTGGCCTCCTCTGCGCCCCCACCTCCCGCCTTGAGACTTTGGCTTGGAAAGCAGCTGAGGGGTGCGCGTCCCAGTCGCCCGGAGCGGGCGAGGCACCCTTCATCCCCACTCCCGCTGCCCCCCGCGCCCCCCGCCCCGCGCAGTCGTCCCGTAGGTTCGTCGAATGCCGATGGGCTCTTCCCGGTCAGGGCGACCCCCGCGGAGGCGAGGCGCCCCCGGCAGATGCGGCGCGGCGCGGGGCGGCGGACGCGCTGGCCTCTGAGCCGCTTTCGCGGCGCCCCGCGCGGGGAGGGGGGGCCTGGCGGAGCCCCCGAGGGGGACCCGCACGGGCAGGGCGCGGCCGGCGCCGGCGCGGGGGTCCCGGGCTGCCGGCGGGCGTGACCCGCGCCAGCCTCCGTCGGGACAAGGGGTGAGCACGCCGGGACGGCGTGCGGGGCGCGCGCGGCGGCGCGAGCAGCGGCCCGCGGCGAGTCCCGTCCCCGGCGGCGGGAGAGCGGCCCCCCCCTCGTCGCACGCCTGCGCGGGGGGCGCGCGGGGGCGCCCGCGTGCCGGGCGGGGTGCGGGGCGCCGCGTCGCAGGAGCCCGGGAGCGCGGATGGGGAAACCGAGGCTCCGCGAGTCCCAGCCCCCGCCGCCGTGCGTGTCGGAAGCGGTTTAACCCGTGCGGTGCCGCGGGCCCCCGGGCCGGGACACGCCCGCTGCCCGGGACGATGCCGGGTTCCACGCGGGGCTCTCGCTTCCGCCCCTCAGGACCCCGCGTTTCGCTGGCCCGCGCAGGGGGCGGCGGGGGGCCGCCGCGCACGCCACGCGCCCACGCGCTCTTCACCCGCGAGGCCTGGCGACCTCACGTGCACGTGTCCTGGCGACAGTGTCTCGGGCCAGGCGTTCTGGCCGGCGCGCGCTTCGGGCACGTCTCCCTCGGGTGCGGGTCTCCCGGCCCGCCTCGCGTCCCGGACTGGGTTTCCAACAAGGGCCGTTCTTACCTGTGAAATTCCTAAAGGGGCTTTTTTATTTTGCTCTTCTGTCCCCCACACCCAAGTGTTGGCAGATAATTTCCATTTCCTTTGTTTTTTACCATTGATCTTTAAGAAGTCTTTACTTTTTTAGAGCAGTTTTAGGTGCACAACAAATTTAAGAGGACGGTGCAGAGATTGCCCTGTCCCCCAACCCTCCCGGCCACAGGCACAGCCTCCCGCACTACCAACACCCCCCACAAGACGGCGCCGTTGTCACAACGATGAGCTGCACTGAGCCTTCATCTCACCCGGAGTCCAGTCTGCGCCAGGGTCTTCGTGCTGGTTTGGGCAAGTGTACTCCCCACTCTAGCGCCACACAGAGCAGTTTCACTGTGCTACGGATCCTCTGCGCCCCGCCTGTTCGCCTCTCCCTCCCTCCCCTCTGCCAGCCGCCGACGCTTTACTGTCCCCATAGTTCTGCCTTTTCTAGAATGTCCCATACTTGGAACCACAGAGTCTGCAGTCGTTCCAGATCGGCTTCTCTCACTTAATCACATGCCCTTCTGGTTCCTACGTGGCTCTTCATGGCTCATAGCTTGGAATAATATTCCTCGTCTGGAGGGACAACGGTTTGTCTATCACCTGCTGAAAGACATCTAGGCGACTTCCCAGTTTGGGCAATTACGAGTAAAGCTGCTCTAAATATCCGTCTGCAGGCTTTCGTGTGGACTTAAGTTTTCAGCTCCTTTGGGTAAATACCAAGGAGCATAGTTGCTGACTCACATAACGCAGTATGTTTAGTTTTGCGAAAACTTGCCAAACCGTCTTCCATGCTGCCTGTACCATTTTTGGGTTCCCACCAGCGGCGAGTGAGATTCCTGAGGCTCCATGTCCTGGTCAGCACTGGGTGGCGTCAGTGCTCCGGATTCTGGCCGATCTAATGGGGGGGGCGGGGGGAGGGGCTCGCTGTGGGTTCAGCGTGCGTTTCCCTCACGATGGGCAGCCGTGGCCTGAGGAGCGTCTTTTAACAGGCTTATTGGGCATCTGTATGTCTTTTTTGGTGAAGTGTCTGTTATGGTCTTTGGCCCATTTTTAAAATGAGTTATTTGTTTTCTTATTGTTGAGTTTTAAGTGCTATTTCTGTATTTTGGGTAACACTTCTTTATCAGATGCGTCTTTTGCAAGTATTTTCTCCCAGGCCGTGGCTTGTCTTCCCATCCTCTCCTGATTTTGTTTTATTTTGCTATTGACTTAGTCATTTTTCCTGTCCTCTCATTCTCTGGACATGCTCTTCCGCAGAGGAGAGGTTTGCAGTTCCGCGGAGTCCAGCTGGCCGGTCATCTTCCGCGAGCGCGCCTGTGGCACCCCAGTGCTCCCCCTCGCCGTGGCCCTCTCGGTGTCCTCCTACTTGGCCTTCCAGGATTTTATAGTTTCGTGTCTTACACTTAGGACTGTGGTCCATTTTTGAATCGATACATGTTTTTTTTGTGTCTGCATGTGGCCGTCCAGTTGTTCCGGGACCATTTGCAGGAAAGACTGTGCCTGCTCCATCGTGTTGGAGAGCAGCTGACCGCAGACATGGGTCCGTTGCTGGGCTCCGTGTTCTGTTCCACTGACTCATGCGCGTGGTCGCTCAGCTCCACCACGCCGTGTGGGTCCTCACGGCTCGATAGTCAGTCTTGAACTTGGGTGTGGGCTGTGCTGGGTCTTTTACCTCCTTGTGGTCTTTAAAATCGACTTGTTGATGTCTACAAAATAACTTGCTGGAATTTTGATTGGGATTGCATTGAGTCTATAGATAAAATTGGGAAGAACTGAATCTTAATGATATTGAGTCTTTCTATCCATGAACATGGATATCCTTTCATTTGTTTAGTTAGTCCATTCATCAGAGTTTTGTGGTTTTCCTCATACAGATCTTGTTCAGATTTTGTTAGGTTTATGTCAAAGTATTTTGTTTTCTTACGGTTCTGATGTAAATGGTATTGTGTTTTAAATGTCCAAGTCCGGTTTCTCATTGCGGGCAAACAGAAAAGCCATGGACTTTTGTGTATTAACTTGGTATCCTGTAACCTTGTTACAGTTCATTAGTTCCAGGCGGTCGTTTCTTTTTCTTTTTTGTTTTTGCCATTTCTTTAGGATTTTTATATAGATGCTCATGTCATCTGCAAACAGAAATAGTTTTATTTCTTCCTTCTCTATCTGCATGTTCTTTATTTCCTTCTCTTGTCTGTCGCATTAGCCAGTACTTCCATTATGATGTGGAAAAGGAGTGACGAGAGTTTATGACTGATTTTTAAAAATTCCCTCGAAGGCCATTCTGCCCTCCTCCCCTCCCCCACTGCACCCTTGGTAGCCCTCGCCCCAACCTCAGGGCTTCGCTGGGGTGCCACATTTCAGACTTGCAATCGCAGCGTCGCGCAAACTCACTATCTTCTTCCCTGGCTTTACTGTGCTCCCAGCCGACACGCGAGAGTTTGTTGTTTATCGCCGGCTCCTCCTTGCTCTTCGCCGGCTCCTCCTTGCTCTTCGCGGGAACGTACGTTTCATGAAGGCATGGATTTTCTGCCCGTTTGGTTTACTGCTTTGTCCTCAGTGCCCGGCACATAGTGGGTACTCAAAAAATAGTTGTTAAAATGGATGAATAAATTATGGTTTATGTATAACCCTGATTACATGGAATTTTGTCTGAAATTTTCTTCTGAGTCCTCAGGGAATTATTTTTCTGATGTGTTCACTTTATCTGCCTGTAGCTTACATCTGTCTTTTCTTCTTCAACTTATAAAAAATTTAACTTTTCAATTACAGTTGACATTCAACATTATATTAGTTTCAGGTGTACCACGTAGTGGTTAGACAGTCATATAATTTACCAAGTGATACCCCCGATTAGTCTTATACCACCTGGCCCTGTACGTAGTCATCACGACATTATTGACCACATTCCCTATGCTGTACTTTATACTCCCATGACTAATTTATAACTGCCAATTTACTTTTTAACCCCTCTACTTTTTTTGCCAAGCCCCCCAACCTTCCTCCCATCTGGCAACCATCAGCTCGATCTCTATCAGTTTATTCCTGTTTTGTTCATTTATTTTTTTTAGGTTCTATGTGTGAGATCATATGGTATTTGTCTTTCTCTGTCTGACTTATCTTGCTTAGCTTAATACTTTCCATGTCTATCCGTGTTGTCGCAAATGGTAAGATATCATTTATTTTTATGGCCAAGCAATATTTCGTTGTGTATACGTACCGCCTCTTCTTTACCCAGTCATCTGCTGATGGCCACTTCAGTTGCTTCCATATCCTGCCTGTTGTAAATAATGCCACAGTGGCCATAGGGGTGCATTTGTCTTTTCACAGATGTGTTTTGGATTTCTTTGAATAAGTAGCCAGAAACGGAATCACTGGGTCATAAGGTAGTTCTGTTTTTAATTTTTCGAGGAACCTCCATACCGTTTTCCACAGCGTCCGTACCAGTTTGCATTCCCACCGAGTGCGCGTGAGGGTCCCTTTCCTCCACGTCCTCTCCAATGCTTGTGTTTGTTGATTTTTTGATAATGGTTATTCCGATAGGTGTGAAGTGGTGTCTCATCATGGTTTAAATTTGCATTTCTCTGATGATTAGTGATGTTGAACATCTTTTCCTATGTCTGTTGCCCATCTGCATTTCCTCATGGGAGACATGTCTATCCAGGTCTTCCGCCCATTTTTAAATCGTGTCTTATTTATTTTCTGGTGTCGACCTGGTGTTTGAGTTCTTTATAAACTTCCGCTGTCACCCCTCATTGGATGTATCGCTGGCGGTAATCTTCGCCCGTTCGGTAGGTCGTCTTTTTGTTTTGTTGATGGGTTCCTTCGCGGTGCAAAAGTTTTTAGTTTGATGTAGTCCCATTTGTTTATTTTCTCGTTTTCCTTGCTGGAGGAGAATATTGCTAAGAGTGATGTCGAAGAGTTTACTGCCTATGTTTTCTCCTGGGATTTTATGACTTCAGGTCTTACATTTCAGTCTTTAACTTAATTCGAGTTTATTCTTGTAAACTAGTTTATTCTAGGGTTTTTCTTTGTCACGCATTTGTCCAGTTTTCCCACCATTTATTGAAGTCCCCTTCCCCTCCCTGACCCTCCTCCTCCTTTCGTGGTGCGCATTCCTAAGTCCAGAGCTTGTTCTTTTCTTATTATGCAGCACCAGTAACTGGGGACAATCCCGTCTGAATAGGGTGCTTAGGGAAGAGTGGGCAGTTTGGGCTGGGGACACCTGCTGGCTTCTGAGTAGGCATGTGGCCCATTGGTGGTATCCTCTGCCCTGAGGGCACTGTCCACCTTGAAACAGCAGGACTTGTGGCGAAGCCCACAGGTCACAGGTGACTTAGTGTTTATGGATACCCGGCTGCTCTAGTCAGCATCTCAGAGCTAAATGCCTCTTCCCTGTCCCTTCCAGCGGGGCTGTCTCTAGAATCTTCTTGAGGCCAGATCCAAGTGTCCACCTGGTCTCTCTCATCAAAACCTCCCCTGCTGCTGTGTCCATGGATCATGAACCTGAGTGAGGTATGACCTAAGGATATAAGTTGGGTAAACCGCAAGGGGATAGTTCGGGCTGCTGGGCGGATGTGCGGCCTTCCTGCTGAACATGACTGAGCAAGTGCCCGGGACAGAAGCTCCAGGATACTCAGGTCCTAAGCCCATAGCAGGCGTGCTGAAGTAAAGGGTGTTGACCCAGAGGGCAAATCACCCCAGCGCTGCGTGGCTGGGCCCACGGCAATCGCAGGCGGCCTCCCAGGAGGGAGGCAGGAGGGCTGGGACCAGAGGACGTGAGGATGAAGTGGAGGCGAGAGAGACACAGGGAAGAGGGACGCGGAAATGGTACGACGACTGAGGAAGAGCCGGGAGCCAGGACGTCCAGGCGGCCCCCGGGGAGGCCTGAGGGCACGGTGAGCCCTGCAGGAACCGGAACTCTGGGACTTCTTTCTCCTGAACTGTAAGCTGACAAATCCTTCTACGTTTGTGGGAACTCGTTATAGCAGCTACAGGGAACTCAGACAGGCGGGCACCCAGCCCCGGGCAGAGCACTGCCCCCTGTGCCACGAGCCCCAGGGAGGAGCTGGTCCTCAGGGGCGTCGCCCGGCCTTTGGATCAGTACTCCCGACCAGAGCTTCCCTGCAGGAGCAGTAGTCACATGAGCCCCGCATTCTGCCTTCAACTAGTTTGAGTTTTCCGTGTCTGCCAACTCGAACCTAATTGTTACACCCTCCCAAACCTGGTCATAGGACACTCGCCCCCCAGGGTGCCCTCCCCCTCAGAGGAGGAGAGGGTAGGGCTGACATGCAAGCTCTGTTCTCAGGTGACCGGGGCTGAGGACATGGCATATTCTTTGCTGGCAGGTGGGGAGGTCCCATGGTGGGTGTTACTAGTGGCCCCTCGAAGCCGGGCACAGGGTGGCGAGGAGGGCGGAAGCCCCTCCCCCTGCAGGGCCGCGCGCAGAAGCTCAGAGGGAAAGGGCAGGAAGGGGGCGATGGTCTTGGAATGGGGGGGGTCAGTGTGGCCTGCAACTGCAAGTCAGGAAGGGCATCAGGAGCAGGGACAGTACCCTGGGCCACCCATGGGTGCAGGGCTCTCTGCCCATCGCTGAGGCCCATGCCTTCCCTCCCAAGAGAGCCAGGCAGAGAACAAGTCAGCACTAAAAAAAAATATTTCATTTCATTTTGAATAAAAAACGGAAGAGACAGAACTCTCGGAAATCCTGGAAACAATGTCATCGCTACGGCAAAATTTCACAGAAATCACCGCACAGAGTGTGGGGGCGCATCCTGGGCCTGCCGCGCTGCGGTGCGCCCTGCCAGGCGCGCAGCACCAGGTCGGGCCGGGCGGGGCCGCCGGCGCTCACGGCCCCGGCGCGCGGGCGCCCTTCCTGCTCCGCGCGCCCCACATGCCGCGCCGCGAGTGGTGGTGGTGGTAGAAGTTGCGCAGGCGCAGTCGCTCCACCTCCAGCCCCGCCTGCAGGACCCTGGGTGGGTGGGACGGCAGAGCGCCCTGAGCCCGCGGGCCTCCGAGAGGGCCAGCGCCGGGGTGGGAGGGGGGGCGGTGGCCAAGACTGCAGTCCTCACGCTAGGGGTGTCGGGGCCTCCACAGGGCCGCAGGGGGTGGGGCGGGGCTTGGGAGCAGAGCCAGGCTGAGCTGCCCCTGTCCGGCAGGGCCCGGGGCAGGAGGTGGTTTGGGGGTGGGGCCTACAGGACAGGGAAGCCTCCATCTCCGAGCCGCGGTCACCTGTCCAGGAGCTCCCAGTCCTCGCCGCCCCACTGGTCCCGGAACTCCTGGGTGTTCATGCCCCCGACGCGGTCGAAGTCTGACTTGTACATCCCGAAGAGGCCGAAGCCGTTCACCTCCCAGTATCCTGGCGGCAGGGGGGCCCTTCAGACGCCAGGCCACAAAGTTCCGCGACCTCAGGAGGGGCTCCCATCGCCGGGGAGGCTGTCAGGGGTCGCCCTTCTGTGGTGGTCATAACTGGGGGCTCTGCACGTGACCGCCGTGCTGCAGGGGGTTGCCCACGGCTGGGCATGACCCCAGGCATGCATGGCTGGGTGCTCTGGGGGGTCCTGGGCATTACCTTGGAGGTTGGGAGAGGGCTCCGGGGGCCTGGGCGTGCCCCTGGCTTCGCGCGGGGGTGGGGGGGCGTTACCGTGGGGATCCCCCGGCGAGCTCCCGCAGGCCAGACGCATGACCACGGGCGCAAAGGCCAGCCTGCCCTCCACGCAGTGCTTGCGAATGCTGTCCAGGATGCTGGGCGGGAAGTGGATGTGCAGGTCGCACAGGAAAACGATGCTGCTGGCGTCCTGGGGGCGGGGGCGGGGGCGGTCTGAGCGCGCCCTCTCCTCCGAAAGACGGGTCCCTGCCCCGGCGCCCCCATCTGGCTTCCCTTGCCGCCCTATCCCGCCTGGGTACCTCCACGGCGTCCACGCCAGCTTGCAACCCTGCCGAGCGCTCGAAGTTTCCGGTTCTCCTCAGGTATTGGTACCTGGGGGGAGGGGACAGGTACCGACCCCTGGGGGTGGGAAAACCCACCTCCCCGGGAGGGAAGGCAGGCTGGACCCCACAGCCGGGGCAGGGTACGGCACCCGTACCGGGGCAGCCGCGACACTCGCAGGGCCTGCTCCACGTCCATGTCCTCGCTCTCGAAGTCCACCAGGATGACGCTGAAGCGCGAGTCCCCAGTGCGGGCGTGCAGCGTGGCCATGTCCGCCAGGAACTGTGCCACCCAGCGCGCCTGGTTCTTCACTGGAGGAGGATGGGACCGCTGAGCCCGGCCCACCCCCGCCTCGCAGCTCCCGGCCCAGGGCCGTGGTGTCCCCCGCCCTCCACAGGAGGCCTGGAGAGCCGCCGCCCAGGCCCGGCGGCGCCGCGGCTCTCCCGCGCACCTGGCACGATGAGGTGCACCATCACGTCCTGGCGCCAGGCCAGGTGCAGCGGCCGGCACAGCTCCGGACGGCCGTCGGGGCGCGCGGAGGCGGCGGGAGCGGGCTCGGGACTCTCTGCGTCCCCGTCCGCGTCCCCGACGTGGGCTCCCGGCAGCCGCAGGAAGACGTACTCCGACAGGCGCCGGCGGCCGCGCCCGCGCTCCTGCAGCTCCAGCTCCAGCAGGAAGCGGCTCCCGCGCGCCGAGTCTCGGCGCTTCTCCACGTTCACGATGCGCAGCAGCGCGAAGCGCCTGCGAGGCCCGGCTGCATCAGCCGAGCCCGCGCGCCCCGCGGGGAGCCCCTCGCGCACCCAGGCCTCTGTCGCCTGCTCTGCGTTTGCCCTCCGCTACCCTCTGACACACTCAGAGCCCTGCCACAGCGCCCACTACACACATGGCGAGGTTCCCGTCTCACACTGACATTCCAGGACCTTACGCAGTCTAACTTGTGGCCCTCAGATACCACATACCACAGGGGCAGACCTCCGCTTCCAGGGGCCCCTCGCGGCCCCTGCTGAGACCTGACTTCCTGGCCATCCATCCACTCCGGCCTTGGCGAGGCCTCCCCTCACCCCAGGAAAACAGGGCTCTGCCCTTAATTAACACGGATCTGCCTCCTGTAGCATGTGCTCCCTTTGCAGCCGGCACCCCTCACTCTGGGAGCCCACATGACCCCCCAGGAGTCCAGACTCCTCCCTTCAACCCCCACCATCTCCATCATGCTCCCCAAAAGTCAGGGACTTTCTGCCCCAAATGCTCTGGGTCTGTCTACACTCTTGCTCCTTAGGGCCACCCACATCCTTGCACTACTTGGGAAGGTGGGGCCACAGTCATGACCACCCCACTGAACAGACAGCCTAATGCCCATAGGACAAGGAGCTGCTCTTGAGAAGCTCGGAGCCAAGGGTGGGCTTGTCCTGTCACCTCGAATCAAATCCCCCCACCCCGCCCCGAGTCCAGACCTTCCCATCACTGCCATAGTCCCGTCGAGCCCACTGGTCATGGTCTCCAGGGCTCTCTTCCCACCGAGTCCCCTCCCAGGCAGTGACATGCCTGCCTTCAACCCAAACAGGTCAAAGCCCTGGTATCGCAGGCTTGGAAAACGGGTTCTGAGAGTGGCTTGCACGGCCCTCGACCGTCCCTCCCCCACCTTCTGCCCACCGGCCCTGCCGGCCCCGGCCTCGCCCTCGGCTGTCACTGCTGTCCGTGTAGGCAATGCTCCTCCTTCAAGCCTGGGCAAAACTTTGAGAACTTCCCAGAACTCCCTTGAAGCCAAACTGGGGCCCCTACTCTCTGCCCCCCACCTGCTTCGGGTGGAGCCAGGACTGGATTCTTGGGGCCTGGGGGAGCCATGGGGCCACCGGGGCAGGGACCCTGCACCCCTGCACTCAGGTGGGGGCCCCTCTTGGAAGACACAGCAGAACTGTGCCAGGAAAAGCCTAGTGGCTCCGTCTTAACTTTGGGGGTGTCTACTTGGAGGAGAGGCCCGAGCAGCTCTGAGGCATTGTTCGGTCCAGGTCCCAGGTAACAGGGTGGCGTTGAGAGGTGTAGGGCAGGGGTGCCAGCCCCGGCGGGGGTGTGTGTGTGTGTGGCGGGGGAGTGAGGCTCCTAACACCAGCCAAGGGCCCTGGGCAATGAGGGGGCCCAGGGAGGAGAAAAGCTCCTCCCCTGGGAGGCGGGGTCCCCTGGCGCGCACGTACCCGCCGTGGCGCGCGTTCAGCCGCTCCATGTACTGAGCCACCACGTCCACGGCCTCGGCCTCGGGCAGCTGCAGGTTCCCGGACACGTTGCAGCGCAGGTCGTTCCAGTCGGAGCGCAGCTGCTCGAAGTCCACGGCGCCCACGCTGAACGTGCGCTGCCAGTCGATGGCGTCCTCACGCCAGCGGCCGCGCGCGGGCTCGGCGACCTCCGCGCTGTCCTCAGATGCGGCCCCGTCACCCGGAGCCTCGTCATCGGCTCCCTCCTCCTCCTCCTCCTCCTCCCCGCCCTCCCTGGGTAGCTGGTGCCTGGACACCTGGGACAAGCTCAGGAAGGAGGTCACGGGCTGCATTTCAGATGACAAGTTCAAGTCCACCGTGGGTACCGCCAGTCCCAGCGGCTGTGCTTGGCCCTCCTGGCTCCCCTGGGTGGCCGGCACCCGGGCCGGGGGCCTCAGCTCTGTGGCCTGGGAGCTGCCGGTCCTGCGGTCTTGAGGCCTGGGCGGGTGTGGGGGCGCCCGCAGCTGCACCCTGGGCAGGGGTGCGGGGCGCAGGAAGACGCCGGGGAAGGGCAGCCAGGGTGGGGCATGCGGGCTGAGTGGTGCCATGGCCCGGCGGGGTGCCCGGAGGCCCGGCTGCACCCGCGTTACATACACCTTTGGGGGTGGAGGCGCGGCTGCGGCACGGGGGGACGGGGCACGGCCCAGGAAGAGAGGCAGGGGGCGCTTGGACCGGGGGGCCCAGCTCAGCGCCCGGGAGCGCCTGGGGGTTGGCTGGTGCCAGGCACTGGCAGGAGTGGGCGGGGCAGGGGTGGCTCCGGCCTCAGTCGGGGCGGGGGGTGGGTGGCTGTTCTGCGCAGGGGGCGCCTCTGTGGGCTCCGGACCGTCCAGCAGTTCCCCCTGGTCCTCTTCGTCCAGAAAGTCTGTGGGGAAGCACCGTTCAGCTTGCCACGCCCAGGTGGGTGCCGGCTGGGGGCTCCCTGGGGACACGCGGGCACTCACCATCCGGGCTGAGGAAGAGGAAAGCTCTGCGCTGCACCTGCTCATCTTCCTTCCCCTTCTCCTGGTCCATCTTCATGTACTTATAGAACCCAAACCTGCGGGGGCGGGGCATCAAAGCCGGCTCGCGGGAGGCCCCGCCCACGCCCCGCCCCCCGCACGCCCCCGCACGCCCCCCCCCCCGCCCACCTTTCCAGGTACAGCGGCGACTCGCGGTAGAAGCACTTGTTGTCGGTCTCCATGTGAGTGAGGCGCGTGTGGTCATTGGGATAAACGAAGGACAGGTACACCTGGGGCGGGCGAGCGGGCTCAGGGCGGGGCTGCAGGGGCTCAGGGGACCGGGAGGGAGGGCCCAGGGCACTTACGAACTGCAGTCCCTGGTATCTGGCGATTGGGAAGTCCTTGACCACGTAGGTGGGGGCGTAGGCGCAGGGCTCCAGCACGTCCTCCAGACTGGCAGGCTCCACGCGAGGAGCTGCAGGGTGGGTGGTCACAGAGTGCTGGCCTGGGGCCCCGCCCCCCTCCCCCTGGCCCCAGCTCACTGAGGAAGAAGGTGTCTCGTGGGTCTGGTCTCAGCATGTCGGCTCTGGGCTCCTCCAGCCGCAGGCGCCCCCCCACGTGGCTGGCGGGGGACTGAGGAACATGGGCGACGTGATCCATCTTCAAGGCTGACTCATCTGGGGACAAGGGGGTTCGTGGGGTCCCCAGGAGTGCCCAGATCCCTCCCCACCCACAGAGACCACCAGTCAGGAGCCCACCCCACTCCCAAAGAGGCACCAGCCCCACACCTGTGTACAGGGAGACGTGAGCAGAGCCTATGACCTCGAACTTCAGGCCTGGCAGGAAGGCGCGCCACTGGGGGGCGGAGAGGGTGGTCAGGGCCGAAGGGTGGGGGCAGGCGGGACACGGCTGGGACAGGAAGGAGGGGTCTTCCCTGACCTCAGGGTGGGGAAGCAGTGAGGGGACCCGTTCGGGATGCTCCGTCGGGGGGTGGATGTGGGGGAGGTCCTGAGAAGGGAGGCTGGGGGACTCTGGTGGCAGTTAGGACACCCACGCTCCCTTCGGACCTTCCCGACATCCTGAGCGCTCCCTCACCTGCTGGTTATGGCCTCTGTCCCCACCTGGTCCCCAGTTCTGCAGCTAGTGGTCGCAGCTGGCTAGCACCCCATGTCAGCTCACTGGGCCTCCCCATTTCCCCCCGTCCTGTGGCTGCTCCTACGTCCCCTTTGCAGACTCTGTCCCAGGCCCTCCTTCCTTCCCAGCTCATTGGGGCCTCTCGGCTACCCCCCCCACCCAGCTTCTGCAAGATCACCCCAAACCTGCGTCCGTAGCCTGCACCTTCTGCCAAGTTGAGTTTGGGTGACAGCCACTGCGTCCACCAGACACATGCGGCACCCCAGGGGCTGGGCTGAGGACCCCCTGGCCCGCACCCGGCTAGGCTCAGGCCCTGTCCTGCCACTTCCTGCATCCCCACCTCCCTGCCAGGGACCGCGGATCAGGTGACCCCCGCCCCCATTTCCCTCTGCACAGGGCAGAGGGTTTTTCCTGAAATGGGCATTCCATTGCCTCATTCTCCAGAGGCTCCCGATCTGTCCAGGTGACGCTGCAGGCCCTACCGTCTGGGCCTGAGAGCCCCTTGGAGACCCTGGGTGGTTCTGTTCCATTCCTCTGCACTCGCCGCCCCCCACCCCCAGATCTCCCTGTGCATGTCCTCCACCCCTCAAGCCTCTACTCCAGGGCCACTTCCTCCAGGAAGCTTCCCTGCGCCCCAGCAAGCAGTGCGGACCAGGGGCTCCTGTCCCTGAGTGGCTGCTTTGTCACTAGACTGGAAGCTCCTTGGGGGCGGGGTCCATACGCTACTCTAGGGGGGGAAAAGGAGGGGGGCGGAGCAGGGGAGGTGGGGGGGGCACACTCACGCCCACTTCCACGTGGTCCGAGCCACGGTCATCCTGCTTGTGGAGCAGCTCAAAGTAGTACCGCCGGGAGGCCATGAGCCTGGGGACACGCGGGGTCAGGGGGCGCACCCGCCGTGCCCCGGGGACACGCGGGGTCAGGGGGCGCACCCGCCGTGCCCCGGGGACACGCGGGGTCAGGGGGCGCACCCGCCGTGCCCCGGGGACACGCGGGGTCAGGGGACGCGCCCGCCACGCCCCGGGGTCACGCGGGGTCGGGGGGTGCGCCCGCCACGCCCCGGGGACACGCGGGGTTGGGGGGTGCGCCCGCCACGCCCCGGGGACACGCGGGGTCGGGGGGTGCGCCCGCCACGCCCCGGGGACACGCGGGGTCGGGGGGTGCGCCCGCCGTGCCCCGGGGACACGCGGGGTCGGGGGGTGCGCCCGCCGTGCCCCGGGGACACGCGGGGTCAAGGGGATGCGCCCGCCGTGCCCCGGGGACACGCGGGGTCAAGGGGATGCGCCCGCCGTGCCCTGGAGCCCCAAACAGACGGAGAGCCCAGGGGAGGGGGGCTCAGGGCAGGCCCCTCAGAAGCATGGCGGCGTGGCAGAGGCACAGGTGCAGCGTGCCTGTGTGTGTGGAGCCACCCACCTTCACACATGCAAACACACCTGTGCACGCATCACTCACCGCCTGGGCTTGGAGACCTGGGAGCTGAACTTGGTGAATTCTCCGGGCGCTGTCCACTCCGAGCCAGTCTTGGAGGCGATACAGAAGGGGGGTGTGTGTGGGGGGTGGGGGGCTCACCCACTCCTTGAGCACGCCAGCCCTGCCCAGTCTCTGTTCCTAAGAAGCTGGAGGGGACAGGGGACCGAGGCCACGGGAAGCTCAGGTAAGACAGACGGGGTGTGGACGGAGGGGACGGGCTGCCGAGCGGGGTACCTTGCCCACGTAGGCCACCAGCCGGGCACCTGCAGGGCTCTCATTTGGGCTCAGCCAGAATTCAGAGTTGTCATCCGAAGCCACAGAAAACTGGACGTCCCCTAGGCCACAGGACAGGAGCTCAGGGCGGTGCGGGCCCTCCCTCGCACCCCCGCACCCCCCGCACCCCCTCACCCCCGCACCATCTCTCGCTGGGTGGATGAAGCCAAAGAGCCGGAGGCCGTAGTTCTTCCACTTGGGGGACACGGCCAGCTTCTTCACCGTGGTGCGTGTCTGGGGGCAGCGAGGGCTGGCGTCAGGGCCACGCCGCAGGGCGGGGGGGGGGGGGGGGGGGGGGGGGCAGCCCCTGCCCGTGCCACTCACGTGAGGAAACAGCGGGAAGTGCAGGTTCCTCCGCAGGTGGCCCACAGCGCCCCCGCACCAGTCCTCGAACACGTGCAGGTTCACCTGCCCCTTGTACTGCGGGGAGGGGGTGCTTACCCTCCGTACAGCGCCCCCCCCCCCGCCCCCCGCCCCCCGCGGCGCCGGCCTGCGCAGCTCACCTCCTCCCGCCACGGGGGAGCCTGGTGGGTGAGGTTAAGGGGGGGCGGCCTTCCCGCCCCCCCAGGAAACAGCGTGTGCCGGTCCCGACCTTCGGGCTACAGGAGAGAAACAGACCAGGGTCAAAGCTGAGAGCGGAGGGCGGGGCAGGTCTTACGACCACGCCCGCCACGCAGCGCCCGTGCCCACCCAGACGCGGGCCCCGCGCCGCGCGAGCTGCCCCCGGACCCCGCACAGGTCACCGGGGCGGCCCCATCCGCGGCCCTGCTCACCGCCTGCTCCTCCTCACGGCTCTCGCTGGAGTCCTCTGTCCTCTGCGTGGACAGCGCAGCCCGGACGCCTCCGCCGTCTGTCACACTGGTCAGCTTCTCGCCATCTGTGGGTGGCACGTGGGGTGTAACTGGGGTCCAGGCACCCGCTCCCACATGGCTGGGGCAGGAAGGCCAGGGGTGTCGCCCCCCTAATGCCCCCTGAGCTGCCAGATGCCCCACCCTTCAGCTGGACAAAATCTCCACTGGGCCCCTCCCCACAGCCCAGTGCAGGGCAGGGGGAGCCCCAACCTGAACCCTCCAACAGGCTTTTCCTAGACCGACCGGTGGGACGAAGCAGCTACACGTGTGCATTGCTGGTGCACGCCATGCACACGCACTGCCACCCGGCCGTCCTCGTCAGTGACTCTGCCTCCAGGAGGGCCCCAGGACTGCCCGTGCCCTCCGCACTCTCCCACGGGCTGGAGTATTTTGTCTGCCCCCTCATCAAAGCTGAGAGCGAGGGCTCGGGCCGGAGCTCGCTGTCAGCAGAGGCAGCGCTGCGGTCTTGAGGCCGAGCCAGCCCCAGCCAAGGCACATGTGCCCTAGCACCAGCCCGGGCGGGGGGAATTGTGGCCCCCCGCCTCCCCCCTCGCCCCCCCCCCCCCACAGGGAGGCACAGGCACACAGGTCTGGCTGCTGGAGGATGAGGCCGAGGTGGCCCCAGAGGGAGACTGTCCCCTGGGGAACCCGTCCCAGGTCTGTCTGTGGACATCTCCAGAGCTTGGTGCCCCTAAAACCTCCTTGCCTGGGACAGACCACCCTCGCACCCCCGAACCCATTCTACTTCCCAGACTTCCTGCCTAAGCTGTGGACCCAAACACCGCCTATCCCCCGGGGGTTCCGTGTGCTGGGACCCGAGCCTCTGCAACCTCTCCGCCCGTCCTGGAGGACCCACCCAGGAATCCCCAGTCCGGGAGCCCCCTCTGATCCAGGGCCAAGCCTGGCCTTTGACATCCATGCCTGCCCCTCAATCCAGACCCCAGGAGCTGGACTGCTGTCAGGACACAATTGTCCTGGGCCCCTTCTCAGGAAGGGCGCTGTCTGCCACCTGCTCCTCCTTCTGCCCCAGTCACTGTCCTCCGTCTAGCTGGGAGGTGGCCCCGGGGGCTCCAGGCCAAATGCCCCGATGCCCACTCCCAGCAGCTTCCTGCAGTGGGGTCCCAGCCCAGGCCGCCACCGTGGCTCTGCAGGGCCGAGCCCCAGCACGGCAAGATCCAGACAGGCTCCCTGCCTCCCAGCTCACTGTCCCTTGTGGACCTCCGCTGGCACAGGCTGTCGGACACCAGAAGGGTAGCCCTCCTGCCCCACTGCAATGCCGTCACCCCGGTGGAAGTGAGGACAGCACTGAGCTGACCCTCAGGAGGCTCAGGTGTGTCCGGCGCTCAGCTTCACACAGCCCTGCCCTGGAGGGAGCCTAGGGGGTGACCGGCAGGGCTGAGCCTCCTCCTGCAAGGTGCCCGATCTCCCAGGGCGCGGAGCAGTGAAGGCAAGACGACCGGTCTTCCAGCTCCAGCGGTCCAGCTGAGAGCAGAGGGAGCCTCAGAAGTGGGGTTCCCACGTCGCCAGCCCTCCTGGCTGAGCTGGACTCCCTGGCCCCTCAGGAAGTCAGGCTGGGGAGGACTGTGGCTGCTCCAGAAATCCACGGGCTCCCGAGGAGGGGGCTGGCTTTGCACTGTGGCGCATGTGGCTCTGAGTCCTGCCTCATGTGCTGATAGCTCGAGGTTTCTCTGTTAGGGAGTGAGAAGTGCTGGGGGCCTCTCTCAGGTGTGGCAGCCGTGAGGTGTGTGGACTCTGGGGGGTGGGAACAAGCCCAGACCCCTGGGGTCTGCGGGGCCAGGCGTCAGAGACGTGAGGAGAGCCAGAGGGTTCTGGCGAGTGGGGGTAGGAACAGGACCGAACAAGATCTGGACCTTGGGGAGGGGCCCCAGGTGTGAGTCAGTCATTATTCTGAGTCTTTGGCAAGCAAGGCTCTCCCCTCCCCCAGCCGAAGGACACCCCCCTTCCCCGAGGGGGTCAGGGCAGCCCGGCTGGGAGCGCCTCTGCTCCGAGGTGTCATTCCTCCTTCCCAGGTCCCACCCTGTCCTTCCTCCTCTTCGTCGTGGGTTTCACCATGCTGTCCCCCAAATGCCGTGTCTAAGGTCACTACTTCCAAGAGACCTTCCAGGAGAACCCCGGCAAAAGCAATGGGACCCCTCCTCTGCTCCCTCCCACAGTGCCCCGGGACCTGACCAGCTCCGTGGGTTCCATTGGGGTGTGAGCTAAGGGTGCCTGGGAGTTCACTCCCGGCAGTTGAGGGCTCCCCAAGCTGGATCCCCATCACCAAGCCTTCCCCCCAACAGTCCTTGCCCACGGGTTCACTTAGGGCACCCCCTCCAGGAAACGGCCCAACTGCACGGGTCAGTTCCTTCCTGCCCGCCCTGGGTGGGGAGGCTGGATCCCCGCCCTTCCCCCATCCCCAGCAGATGGGGAAACTGAGGCTCTGCTAAGAACATGGGCAAGCGGTGGAGAGAGCAGTCAGACTGGGCCTCGGGAAATCCCAGCGCGCTGGGCCTAGGGGCGCGGTTCAGTCCGGGAGACCCCCATTAACCCCGTCACTGCCAGCTCAGGCCATGGGAGTCCGCCCAGGCTCAGGGACGCTCCCCGAGAGGGCCGCGACCGTCACTGCTGACGTCATCCGGCGCCCGGGCCCAGCCGAACCGCGCCCCCTGCCCCGATACTGCCGAGCTAGGAAGGGCGGCCGGGGTCTGCGGGCGGGTCTGACCCGCCGAGAGCCGGGCGCTGCTCGGGGCCCTCGCCGCCCCCCGCCCCAGGCGCGCGCCCCTCCCGTACCTCGCCCGTAGCCCAGCCGCTGGCGCAGCGCGCGGCCCTGGCGCACCAGGCTCAGGTGCACGTACGTGAGCCAGGCGGCGCAGGTGAGCAGTACCAGCAGGAGCAGCAGCTTGATCTGCTTGCGGATCTTCTTCACAGGGAACCACGGCATCGCGGCCGGCCGCGCCCCGCCCCGGGCCGCGTTCAGCGGCGCCGCTGCGGCCCCCGGCTCCTGCGCACCCCGCGCCGCAGCCCCCGGCCCCGCATGGCCCTTTGTCCGCCGCCCGCGGCCACCCGCTGCGGTCGCGACCCCAGGCTGCCCTCGGCCGCGGGCCTGGGTGGGCGGCGGAGCGGCTCCGGCGGCGCCCCCGCCCGGCCCCGCCCGGCCCCGCCCCGCCGCTCTGGCTCCCCGGTCCTGGGAGCCGCGGCGGGACCGAGCAGCATCCGCGCTGCGGTGCTACCCACCGTGAAACGGGCCGGCAGGCGCGCGGCGCGAGCCAATCGGGGCCCCGCCGGGCCGCGGGAGCCAATCCGCGGCGCGGGGGGCGGGCCGGCGCGTTAGGGTGTGCCGGGCGCTCGGCTCCACGCAGCGCGCGCGCATCCACCTGGGCGCGCCACCCGCGCAGCGCGGGCGCGGCGCCGGGATGCGGAGGGAGGGGTCCGAGGGCGTGTGGCGGCGGGGAGGATCTGGGGCGCGGGGCCAGGGGGACGCGGGGCGGGGAGGTGCGAAGGACTGGGGAAGCGAGGACACGGGAACGCGGGTCCGGGGGTGCACTGAGGACGGAGCGGCGTGGAGCACCGGGGCACGGAGGGACAGAGGAGATTCTCCGTGGGACCGGGGACTCGGGTTGCTCTGAGGATGGCGTGGGGAGAGGACGGGCCAGGACACAGGGGGATGGAAGGTGTGGAGGACTGGGGGACACAGGGACCAGGGGGCGTAGGGATGGAACCCCAGCAAGGCGCCGGCTTTGGGTGGGCGGCAGTGGGTTCACTGGGGGTTTGCGGAATGTGGGGGGAAGGCCAGAGAAGGGCCAGCTTGGTCTTGGAGGTGAAGCAAGCCTCTGGAAAACAGTGAAACCAGAGGAACGGCGCTCAAAGTGGAGGAGGGCGAAGGGAAGGTCAGGGAGAGAAACATGCGGGCAGGTGAGGCCATGGGTGAGCGGGGCTGGGTGTGTGGGCTCCGCGGGCTGTATAAAGGCGAGGCTGAGGGTCTCAGCAGCACATGGCTTTCGCGCTGAGGATGAAGAGCCACCGAGGCCCTTAGCTTGGGGGCCGGAGTCTCGCCGGGGGAAGCTGGTGGCCTCCACTGAATCAGACACTCAGCGGGCAGGACCAGCGGAAGACCGCGAGGCGGGGAGTGTACAGGTGGCTCCTCCCCTTCTGATCTGTGCGGGGGGTCCATGGGGATGGGAGGGGACTGTGGGGCGGTGCCGCGGTGCATCCTGGACCCTTCCTCAGCGTGTTCTCTCGCTGTGCGGCCGCCCAGCGCTGACGCTGCAGAACAGTGGCTCGCGGCCCTCTGCGGGCTGGGCACTCGGGCCGCCGGGACGGCTTTCTTCTCTGCCTCGTGATGTCACAGGCCTCAGGTGGGGAGACGTGAAAGGCCGGCGGTGACGCCAGTGGCAGGGCCGCGTCACCTGGACAGTGCTGCCCGCCTGCGCCAGTGCACGGGTGGAGACGGAGGGGCTCGGCCGGGCCGCCCAACCGCAGCCCCTGGATGCGGCCACTCCAGGGTGGTGGCCTTTGGGCTCCGGCACACAGGGCAAAGCGCCTCATGAGTCACGTTCTCCGTTCTGCCACATGCGGTCACGGGCCTCCCAGGCTGGAGGAGGGGGAACGGACGCCGCCCCGTCCTGGAACGCTCGCCCGAGAAGCCGCAGCCCCGCGCTCACCCCGCCAGGCCAGCCCTGCCCTTTCGTCTTCACGCCGGGGCAGAGAGTCACGGCGGCCTCATGCCCTCCTTGCTTCGAACCGCGGTGCCGTCTTTCGGACGCGCCTCCCCTCGCCCCCCATCTCCTCCCTTCCCTCCTCCAACCCACTTTCTGTGGCGTGTTCCCTGTGCATTCGTGAGAACACACACCGAGTTGTGTATGTTTTTAACACTGTATTCACAGTACTGTGCTATCGACCTGTTTCCTACATTTCCTCCCCGGCTCACATACACGCATCCGTGTGGCTGCGTGTGCACTCCGAACACCGCCAGCCCGGGCGCCCACTGCTTCCGTCAGCAGACCTCGCCTGGGGCCTCAGGAGCCGAGACCGAAGGGGCACAGTACTGAACAAGGCAGGTAAGGTCCCTCCTTTCATGGGCTTATGTTTTTGTAAGCAGAGACAAAAATGTGCACAGATAATGGTTTCGGATGGTGGTAGGTGCTGGTAACGAAACGAGACGGGGGTGACCTGGACTCGCTGCAGGGCAGGTTCTCTCGCCACGTGGCCATTCTTTGGGGCAGGGACCCTGACCTAAGAAACAGACACGGCTCAGAGAGCAAGCCCTGGACAAAGTGTCTGCGATGGGCGAGTTCCCCTTGGCCTGCAGACCAGCGGGTGAGGCGGAGGGCAGGAGGCAGTGAGCGGCCGGCTGGGGTCTGCTGAGCACATCTGTTCTGGCCGCGGGCGTCCCCCACTGCCATCTCTCGGACTTCACCCACGTCCTAGCTTAAACGAGCTGACAGGAGACACACCGGCAGAATCTCCCGCCGACAACGCAGTGTCGGAGAAGCAGGCCTCTGCCTAATATGGTGCACCTGCCGGTGACGACGCAGACTAACTCTCCAGAAGGGGCTGAAGGGGAGTTTCTTAGTGTTTTACCCACCTTTGTGCGACCCTGATTCTGATGGAGTCACATGCTTGGTGAGGATGCCGGACATGAGATGCAGAGGTGCAGGGTAGCTTAGCAACGGCTTCTGCTAGAAAAAAGGAGAGTGGGGAGGAATGAAGGAGAAAAACCAGTCAGAGCGGTGCAAACACCCATGCCCAGATGGCAAGGACAAGCGTCTTCAGGTGTGCTCGGAACCCGCCACGCCCATCCCGTGTTCCCTGTGTCCTGAGCTCACTGCCGTTCTGTCTGGTGGAGTGACCCGAGCCCCACTTCCCAAAGGGGCTGCGTGTGTATCGGGGATTCTGGTGTACAGTGGTGTTTACTCCAGGATGGAGAGTTAGGCAGACAAAGCCAGGGGACCCCTTCCTCCCAGGCTCCTCGCCCTGCTCTGTCAGGGAAACTGCTTTCTCAGGGGACCGTTGTGTCGGTTAGCTAGCAACTGTCTGTCGAGTCCCTGGTTGAAACATTTAATTGCTCCTGCAGGGCCAGTGGGTCCACCGCCCCGTGTGGAAACACGAGGCTCTCCGTGGAACGGCCTTCGCCCGCTCGGTGGTCACCTGGCTGTGGGGCGGGGCTCTGGCGCCGGGCTCGCCGTCCGCTGCCACTGATCCGTGCGTCTAGCCTGTGGCCAGACCTCCGGGGTAAGTCACCCAGTGCCAGGCCACCCGGCGGCACTGAGTTGCTGTCAGCGAACGCGGGCATCTCTCGTCCATTTCGGTCCTTGCTCCCTTCATCACGGCCCGACGGAGTCTCCCTGCAGAATCTCGAGGTGTCCCGCGACTCACGCCCGCGCGTTCCACGGTCGTGGTGGGGATGCGACGGCGTTGCATGTTAGATGTCAGGGCTGCACGGTGCCCGGCTCGCGTGCCGCGAAGCGCGGGCCTCGTACACGACCTCGCATCCTGCAACCTTGCCACGATGGCTCCCTCGTCCCGAGAGATTCCCGGTGAATTCTCCGGGTCGCCTGCGCAGACAGGCGTGGCAACTGCGAACGAAGACAGTTTTATTTCTCAGCTCCCGGCGTGGACATGTTTCATTTGCTTTTTCGTCTCCGTCATCCTGGACCTGCAGTACAGTGGCGAACGGAGGCGACGAGGGGCAGCTCTGGCTTGCTCCCGACCTTGGGGGAGCATCTGGTTTCTGACCATTAAGTACGATGTCAGTGTTTCGGCAGATGATGTTTTTCGAGAGAGGAGGTGCCCCTCTCTTCCCAGTCTCGTGACCGTTTAATCAAGAACGGGTGTTGGGTTTTGTCGGAGACTTTTTCAGAATCGAATGATGCGGTCACGCCGTTTTTCAGTCTTAGCCTGTAGATGTGAATGACGTTAATTTCTTCAAGACCTAATCAGCCGGCACCCCTGGAATCGATCCCACTTGGAAGAGGCACAGAATTCTCCTGTGCGTACGCCGCGCCGTTGGGTTCGATGCGCACGTATTTGGTGGAGGACTTTGAAGTTGTGCTCCTGAGAGGAGGCGCCGTGGGGCGACCCGTCGTTTCCCTCTCTCCTTCTGTCCTCAGCTGGTTTTGGCCGTATCGGGGTCACGCTGGCCTCAACACGGGGTGAGAAGCGTTCTCTCTTTTCTTTTCTCCAGGAGACACTGTGGAGAAGGAATATCATTTCTTCCTGAGACGTGCAGTACAATTCGCCAGGGGAAACCCCTGGGCCAGCGGTGCTTTCTTGGTCCAGAGGTCACTGATTTTTGCGCCAACTTCTCCACCCGATGATATAGGCCCACTTAGCTGACCTCGTTCCCCTTGTGTGAGTCCCGATGGATGACGTCATTCGAGGAACTGGTCCGTTGGTCCTGTTATTGAATTGGTGGGCGTGGGGCCGTCCAGCGTCCTTCGTCACCCCTCGCTGTCCCTGGCTCTCTTTCGGGGCTCCCTGCAGTGACCTCTGGTTCCTCTTTTTATTTCTGCTTAGGCTGGCTAGAGGCTTACCAGACTTGCGGACTTTCTCCTCCCCAGATAACCGGCTTTTGGCTCGCGGAGGTTTTCTGATGATTTCCTGAGTTCGATTTCATGGGTCTCCGTCCCAGTCGCTATTATGTGTGTCCTTCCCTTGGCTTCGGGCTCACGTCCCCTCGTTCTCTCCGAGCCCTAAGACGGAAGTGTGGCTTATGGATCCCGGTGGGTCCACCCTAACTCACGCCACACCACGGACGCCCTCTGAGCAGGATGCCCACGCATTGGGGCAAGCTGGGTTTGCATTTCCACTCCTCTAAATTATTCTCTCGTCTCCTCCAGGGACTCCTGTGAGATTCGCGCCCCAGTGGCTCACGGAGGCGCCGCGTGAGGCGGTCGAGGCCGGGGCTGCGTGGAGACGAGGCTGACGCGGCTGGGGAGGCTCCCAGGAGCCAGGCCACGGTCAGCGCGGGGTCACGTGTTCGGGTGTGGGCCCTGCCGCCTCCCCCTGGGGGGCGGGCTGCCTGCTGGCCACCATTGCCTCTGACGATGGCCTTGGCCCCCACGCCCCGACCACATCCTCTCCTTGGACGCACAGGGTGACCCGGTGGCCGACAGACTCCTGGCTCCGGGTGGCAGGGCGCGGACTGTCTCCCAGCCTGGACCTCCAGGCCAGGGACAGCAGTCAGGACCCCATCTACCGGGCCGGCGAGCCGGCACGGCCCTGAGGTCGGAGGTGCCAGCGCGCTGGGCGTGGGTCACGAGGGACGCTGTCGTCCTGGGGCGTGTCCGGGCTGAGTGGGGAGCGGCACCTCCCGCTGTGCTGGGTTATTGCCACCGCCAGGCCCCCAGAGAGGAACCCAAGGGTCATCAGAGGGGCCACCTGCACCCCCTTGAGACTCGTAGGGTCTGAGTCAGGACCCGGGGGACGGGCAGAGGTCAGCACCGCGGGCCACCTCACCCTGATCGAGCCCTTGTGGGACGGGAGGAACAGGTGTGGTCCCGGGCCCTGGCGCCACGGCGGACCTGGGGCAGGGTGGCCTGCTCCCTGACCATTCCGGCTCAGGCAAGGGGACGGTTGTGGAGGGTGGCTGTGGCCGTAGGCCCTGTGCACTTCCATGTCCTGCATGTCCCTGCTGAATGGACACACGGCAGGCCCTACTGTCCAGGGCCGTGTCACCGCCTGGAGCCGCACTACCACCAACTGACTTCTCCCAGGGGGAGGGACTGGCAGTCTGCTGCTGGCCCCAAGACCCTGGGTCCCTGGGCTGTGACGTGACCCTTCCCGCGTGTAGCCTGGGCCACGGGCCAGGGACCTGCGGCTGCCAGGTGAGGCCGTGCGCTTTGCCCCAGAGCCTGGCTGGGGCCTCCCGGGGCCTGAGAGCGGGGCCAGCTCACTGTCGGCATCCTGGGGGCAGCCCGCGCCCTGGGTCCGGGGGCCACACACACTGGGCCCCAGGGCCGCCCTGCCCCGCGCCCAGATCCGGTCTCGGTCGGCTTCCCTCCCCACCTCCTCCCGTATCCCTCACTGGAGGGGCTCCCGGCCCGGCCGGTCCTCAGCGCGGGGCCCGAGCACCGTCTCCTCCAGCCGGAATGCTCCGCAGCCTCTTCCCTGGGGCCTCGGCGCTCCCTGGAGCCCGGCGCCCCCGGCGGGAGGCTGCAGGCCCTGACCCCGTGACCGTGGCGATCCGCCCGCGGCGCCCTGCGCGTCCTCGCGGGGCGCATCCGCACGTGGTCCTGCCTCCTTTCCGGGTTCATCCGCGCAGCCCCTGACGCTCCCTGAGGCCCGGGCCCACTGGCCCTGCCCGGCGTGTCCACACTGCGGCGGGGGCGGTGTTCACGCGCCGTCCTCGTGCGGGGGCGCGGCGGGCAGGGCGGGGAGCGAGCCGCGCGGTTTTCCTCGCTGCCCGCAGCGCCCCCCGCAGCCCGCTCTGCCCTCGGTCCGCCGTTCCGAGAACCGAGGTGCGCGCGGCCACCAGCCGCAGCTGAACCCGCGAGCCCCGAGCTAAAGCGAGTCCTGATTCGGGCTTCGGTCTCAACGGAAGAGCGAGGGGGGCAGACCAAGCTCCGAAGTGGGGTCCTGTGGGGTGTAAGGCCCCTCAGCGCCCTGGGACCGGGGGACCGACTGGGGCGGCCCGGAGCACGCTCCTCGGGGAGGCCCCGCCTCATACGGCCTCGCCCCCCCCCCTCTGCCCCTGCGCCCCGCCCGCGCCATTTCCCGCCGTCGCCCTGCGCCGGGGCGGCCGCCAGGGGGCGACGCAGGCCCGCGCGCGGCCGGAGCGGCCGGGGCCTGAGCGGGAGCGCGCGGCACGGAGTCCGGCCCGCGGCCACGGCCTCGCTGTCCGGCGGGGCCCAGGGCGCCCCGCGTGCCCGGTGGCGCTGCAGGGCTCCGGGGCCGCGGGAAGCGCCGGGACCGGGGGGGGGGGGTTGGGGCGCTCGGAAAGAGCCCGGGCCCGGACGCCTGACGGGCCTGGTGGCACGGCGGGGGCGGAACAGGCTGGCTCGCAGCCTGGGGTTAGGGGTCGATTGCCACATCCGACGCTCCCCGCCTTCCCGCGGGAGATGTTTTCCCTCCGATTCCCCGAAGTGATGTGTGCGGGCTGGGTCCAAGGCCGGAAGCGGCCGGGCTACACCCAGATTTGGAGGGGCCCGGGCCCCAGGAGCCAGGTGCGCCCTCCAACCAGCTGAACTTAACCTGAAGGCGACAGTGAAAATCGACAGTGAAAACCCGAGTGAGGAAGTGGATGGGATTGTGGGTGCCCCCCCCCCGCCCCGCCCACGCAGCCACTCTGCACTGATATCCTGCTGAGAAACAGCTAGGGGGAGCAGAGAGAGGGAAGGTGTCCTCTGCTGAAGCCTGTGACCCCCGCCGGGCAGAGCCCAACTCAGAAGGGCGGCCACAGGGACATTCCCTTTGGGTGTGAGCCTTGGGCCACCGCCCTCCAACCTCCCCAGCCGCAAGGCGCCTTCTGCAAACTTGCCCTGGACCTGCCACCCCTCGAGCCTGCAGGAGGGCACAGGGGCAGGGGGGCCCTCAGACCTGCTTGTGAGTGAGCATTGGGATGGAGTGGGGGGCATCCCGGACCCTCTAGAGCAGGGCCAGCTGCAGAGGAGGAGCCCGGAGACACTTCCGGTGGCCTGCACTCCCCCCTCCAAACTGTCCTTCTTCCTGGCGACCAGCCCCAGAAGATGGAGACTGGACTACCGTCCAGTGCAGTCACCGTGGCGTCTTCCTCGGGGCGAAGGTCAGGCCCGTAGGGAAGAGCCAGGGCCCTGGGCCCGGCCACGCTCTCAGCAGGTGTCCTCTGGGCCTCTCCAGACCCCTGTGGCGGATACCCTGGCACTGTCCTTGACCCCGACCCCGGGGTCTGTGTCTTCTGGAACTGTGCAGGCTCACTGGTCAGCTCTCGGCGGGGTGAGGTCCCTCAGGGAGCGCATCTGCATGGCCCAGAGAGGCAAGCGGGGCCCTTCCAGGCCTCCAGCAGCCCCGCCCGCCTTTGTTCTCTGGGCTCTGCCACCTGAGGCTGGGCTCTGGCCAGGCCCCCCCACCCCCCGCCCCTGCTAGGGAGAGTCGCCATCAGGAAGGGGAGGCCCCCGGCCAGAAGGGTGGAGTGGGGAGCAGTCTGCGAGTCGTGGGGTGGGGGGACAGCCTGCCCTGCCTTCTCACCCCGCCGTGGACAGGGGCAGTGCTCGTGACGTGGACTGCACCTGCGCACTGTTCTCCGGCCCGCCTCCCGCAGCCCCGTGTCCGGCGCGGCCTGACAGAAGCGGCACTTCCGACGGGGCCCAGCACAGAGACGCTCTGGGGCTGCGATTGCGGCACGTGAAACACCCGAGTTGGAACAGAAGCGCCTCCCAGCACCTTGCCCTCCGCGAACCAAGATCCCGAAGTTCGGGCCCACGAACACTCAGCTGCCAGGGAGGGAGACAGTTCCACAGAGGAGGAAAAGCGGACCTTGCCCGGAAACGCAGAGGTCGGCTGGTGCTTCGATGGAGCGCCACAGGATTTCAGCCCAAACTGGCCCGAAGCAGGCCTACCTTGGCTCGAGATGTGGGCCGGATTCTCGCCCTGGGGACCTGCCCAGACAGGGCCCGGACACCGGCATTTTGCAGGTTCCTGGCAGTTGCCTCTGGTCTACGATGAGTCAGGGACGAGGGCCCACAGTGGAGCTTTGCTTTAAGGATCCAAACAGGTTTTTGTTTCTCAATCTTTCTCCAGGTCTCTGGAGCCCCGCCCCACTGAGCCTGGGAAGGGAGGGGAGAGGGGGCGGGGCGGCCCCACTCACTGCTCTCCACCCGGTTTGCCCCTTAGGGTCTGGGGTCCATCAGCCTCCAGGGTGCAGTCTGAGGCCAGCATGCCCTTTAAGGAGGCCCAGCTTCCTACAGGTGCAGGGAGGAGGCCAGAGATGCAAATGCCAGATCAGCTCCACTCAGACTGCTCCGCACTGATCAGCCCCGCGGCCCGGCCAGGAGGACAAAGGGTGATGTCCGTCGGGGTTGCTAACGCCCCATTTCCTACGCTGGCAAGGGGAGACAGGAGGCACAGAGTCTGGGAGTGGCGGCCCCACATAGGTGAAATCACTCAGTCCCTGCGGCTGGGAACAGCGGGCGGGCCTGGCTCGCAGCACACGCGGTGCGGTCACACTGTGCGGCCGTCCCGCCATCGAAGGGAAGCAGATAAACAAAGTCCACAAGCTGCGATTCCTAGAAACCAACAATGGCACGTAAACCGAATTCCCCGGACACTGGGGTCCCTCCCCCTGCCCCTCTCTCGTACTCTATACTCCCTCGCTGGCCTCCTCGCTGAGGGGCTCTCGCCCGGGGCCTCTGAGAGGACACCACCCTCGCGGGAGTGGTACCCCCTTTTCAATAAACTTGCCTTTGACTCTCCTTTTGGCCTGGGTGTTGAATTCTCTCTAAGCTCGCTGCCAAAGGACCCTCTCTGCTCTCCTGCGGGGCTGGCTCGCCCCGCCCCACGCCACGCCACCTGGGTGAGCCGCCCCGGCCTGGCCTGCCTCACCAGGGTCAGCCCGGGCTTCCCGTCCCCAGGTCCACGCTCACTACTTAGGACGCGGTCTCTCCGCTTCTCAGAGTGCTTCCAGGCAGAGTCCCAGGGCTCGGGAGCAGGGGTCGGGGTGCCCGGGAGAAAGTAGAGACTGAGGCCCCGGGCCAGGCTGGTGTCACTCCCCGGAACTCACCACCCGGGGGCGGGGGCCCGATCGGCACCTGAGTGCGAGTCGGGAGGGACAGCTGGCCCTGGCGCAGCACCTCCGGGGGCCCGTGGAGACGGAAAGGGGACAGAAGGTCGCCGCCTGGCAGGCGTCACGGTGCCGACGGTCGTAGACGGGGCCACCCGTGGGCCCCAGAGCTGTGGCTCGGCGTCGGGGAGAAACACGGTCTACACGGCCTGAACGCGTCTCCCCAGCGTGTCCGTCACCCACAGAGGAGAGGGTGGCTTTACACGGAGGCGCCCAGCAGGCAGCCCCTGAGTCCCGACCGCGGGCGACACCGGCGGCCGCGCCTCGTCCAGGCCGCGAGCTCCGCGTCAGGGCGCACCGGGAAGGGCCCCACTTCTTTTCTGCAGGACCCGCGCCCCGGACACAACCTCATCCCGACCGGGCAACACCACGGCGACCTGCGCCGAGCAGCGCCCTGCACCGCGGCCGGGGACCCGTCTCAGGGCTCTGTGATTGGGAGACCAGGGCAGGCCGAGGGCCGGCCCCGCGGACACCGGACTCCGGCTCAGCAGGGACGTGAGCGGACATGCTGGCGGGGTCCACGTGAGGCTGGCCCAGCGAGCCGGGGCTCCCGAGGGCTCAGAGTCTCGAGGCAACACCGGGCAGGTCGCTGGGCACCCCCGAGGTCCTACGGTTGCTTTTGGGCAGCCTCGCTGTGGCCGTCGATGGCTGCTGCTACCTAACACCTAACATGTCATTGCGGACAGGCGGGTGAAAACCCAGGGACAGCGCCCCAGCACTCCGGGCCTGGCTGTGGCCCGAGCTGTGGCCAGCGTGTGCAGCGGGGGCCCCCTCGGGCGGGCCGTGGGGCGCACGTAGCCACCACCGCTGCGGAAAACCGTTCCGCCTGGGCCATGGACGGAGGCCCAGCGGAGGCCGCGGCCAGCGGAAGCCCAGGCTCCAGGCCAAGGCCTCTCCGGCAGCCAGGACACCACGAGCCCTGCCAATTGTCCCCAGGGGAACGGAGAAACCCTGGGGACAGGATGCAAGGTGGAAATCTGAGTAAAGGAATTCAGCTCCACCCAAGGGCGGCTCGCGGATGACCCGCTGAGGGAGGGGCGGCTCGCCCGCTGCCCCCACCAGTGAGGCGAGGCCTCCTCTCCAGCTGTGACTGAGCTCCGCTCTGGGGGTCCCGCGCGGCCACCGCCCCCGCAGGGGCGTCCCGGGCCGGCGGGCGCACAGTCCCCTCACCCGGGCAGCGCCTGGCGGGACTCTGCCTTGGAGCGGGTCGTGGGCGGCAGCTTTGCGTCATGCACCTTGCGGCCTGTTTGCTGAAGTTCACGGTGAGGGACGGTTCAAAGTGCCCAACGGCAACAAACTGCGTCCGTCGGCCTCCGCAGGTGGCAACTCTGGGACAGGGCAACCCGTTGGGGACCGTGCTTCTCGGGGCGCCAGGATTCGGCAGGCCCCAGGCCTGGGAACACGGGACAGCCCGCCCGGGCGGCGCCTCCCGTGGGTGGGCACTAAGCTGAAGGCCCAGGGGTGGCCGCCGCCAGGAAGGGGCGTCGGTCAGGGCCGGCGGGGTGAGGCCGGTAACCAGCCACCCTGAACACCCATGTCCTGTCCTGGCCACACCCCAGCGCGTCGCGGGGGACACGGCTCCACCGCCGTGCGGGGACCAGGCCAAGTCCCACGGAGACATTCACCTCCAGGGGCCCTGCAGCAGAAGGAAGAGAACTCGGCGACGTGCTCCGGGAGGTGCCCCGGCCCAAGGACGTAGACGCCACCTGGCCGCCGTGTGGTGAGCCAGACGTCCTTGGCGATGGCAGCAGTGAGCACCGGCCGCCTTCGGGCAGCTGGTCATCGAGAGCCGGGACACTGTGCCCTGCCCAAAGGGGCCGTCACAAAGTCCCCCCAATCCCCTGACGCCCAGGAGTGATACCAGGTCGCTGTGGCAGCCCCCCACGTGTGCCGTCTCGGGCCGAACCCTGGCCTAGGAAGGAGGGGCTCGCGCCCCCAGCCCCCACCCCCGCGTGGGAGCGGGTCACGCAGGAAGTTCCGCTGGGCAGCCGTCCCAGAGCCCCGTGGGGTGGCCGTGCTGAGCACCCGGTCTCCACTGTCCGCCACCCACCAGGCCCAGCTGGGCACCCTCACTCCGGCCCCTCGAGTCTCCGGCCTTCATGCCACATGCGGCACACGCCTGGGGCTCAGCCGCCCCCCGCCACAGTGGCCTCTGGTGGCATGCACGCCGGGCGCGCTGGCTCCAGGGCGGCCCTCCGGAGTCGGCATGAGGGCACCCGCGGGCCAGGCAGTACAGCCCACGGGGGACCGACCTCAAACAAGAGGCCCGACCCCACCGAGAGAGGGACTCCAGGCCAAGAGAGACACAGGGCTGCAGAGCCGGCCCCGGCCAGCCCAGGGGGGAAATGGTGGGCAGGGCTCCCCCGGGCCGGGCCGCAGTGTGCAGGAGCGCACGGCCGGCGGGAGACTGGCAGGGGCCGCGCAGGTGGAGCCTGGGCTGGGGCGAGGGAGGGCCCACTCCCGGCGGGGGCACCGTCCCCAGGGCCGCCCACAGACAGCCCTCAGTGAGGTGAGGAGAGAGGATTTGAGCAACGGGGACAGGAAATTCACCCTTAGACCACAGCCCCTCCCCACCCATGTAACCCGACACTCATTGGTTTCTTCCACCCTCCTTCTCCCCAGCCAAATGGCCGATTTTCTAAACACCAGGAAACAGAAAGTTCTGAGAAATCAAAACTAACCCCGACCGGGTGGGGTCCTCAGCACAGTCCAGACATCAGCCCCACACTGCTCAGCCTGGCCTGCAGAGACCCACTTCACCTTCTCCTGGGACCACACCTGCTCCCCCAAAGCCAGAGATGATCAACGAGGAGCACGAGATCAACGTGCTGGGGGCGCCCCAGACCGCGGGGACCGTGACGTCCACCGTGGTCGACATCCGCAGTGAGACCGTCGTGCCGGACCACATCGTCTGGTCCCTGTTCAACACCGTCTTCTTTAACCCCTGCTGCCTGGGCTTCGCGGCGTTCGCCTACTCCGTGAAGGTGGGTGGGCGCGTGGGGGCTTCTCCGGAAAGTGCGAGTGGCCCGCAGAGGTGCCCCGGCCCAGACGGCCTTGGGAGGGTGCCCTGGTGCACCTGTCGCTTTGTCACCGTGCTTGCTGGGGCTCACTCCCAGTGGGGGGTGCCGTGGGGCTCAGGACGAAAGGGCGGCCGAGGCCTCGCATCCCAGGCGTTCTCCTCCCGGTGAGTTGACGGCCTTCCTGCTTGCCATTCAGACCTCGAGTCTGGTCCAGAAAACAGGAAAGGTACTCAGATACCAGCTCCTGCTGCGGTGAGTGGCCAGCAGAGGGGCCAGGGCCGGGTAGGGCCAGTCCTGAGATCCTGCAGAGGCTGAGCGTCGGCTCGTCACCCCAGGAGGGGAGAGGCCCCAATCAGGCCGAGGGGCAGGGACCGGACAGCGGAGGACCCGAGTCACATGGCACCCCTCCAGGCCGCTCACCATCTCTTCTCCCCCAGTCTAGGGACCGGAAGATGGTGGGCGACGTGATCGGGGCCCAGAGCTACGCCTCCACCGCCAAGTGCCTCAACATCTCGGCCCTGGTCGTGGGCCTCCTTGTCATAGTTGCCGTCATCACAGCCGTCATTGTCCTCGTCGTCAGCGCAAGGCGGCACATCATCTGAGATATTGAGATGCTATCTGGAAGTCACCCGCGGTTCTGGAGGACACCAGCTGCTGCCCGCGGCCCGAGACTGTCGCCCTCTCCCCTGCCGTCCGTACCCCGCGCGCCCTCCACTCTCCTGCCCCACCACCGCCTCACTGTGTCTGCCGTCAGTGCTGAATTCAATAAAGGCCTAGTGTGTGAGCTGCGTGGCTATGTGGGGAGGGGGCCTTGGTGAGAGTTCCAGGCCTGTCCAGGTGACAGAGCCCATCCCCACCCGTGCCGCCTGCTGGCTGCCCTGGGGGTGGGCGGGGCATGTCCTCGGGGCGGAGGTCAGGAACTTCCAGGGTCCTAGGCTTGCAGCCCCAGACACCACTACACCTGTGCTGGCCCTGCCCTCCGCCTCCGCCCTCGCCCTCGGGCCGCCCCAGGACCAGCCTCAGGACCGGCCCACACCTGGCCAGGGTCAGGAGTCCCACCTGCGCCTCTTCCTCCAGGGCTCCCGCCAGTCCCCGGGGAAGAGCACGCTTTCTCTCCCGAGGTGGCTGGGGAACACCTCCCAGCCTGTGCCCACCCGCCTCAGCCCCACCAGCCCGCCTCGTTCGCTCTCCGCACGGGGGACTGCTGAGAAGATGCGTAACCCCGCAAGGGCCCGAGCCCGCACCCCAAACGTCCTCTCCAGAAAACAACACAGAAAACATGGGGTGCAGGAGAGAGGCCAGCTAAGGAGAGGAGGCCGGGCCTGAGTGACGGGGACAGGACACGTGCCCCTCGCCCCTTCCCGGGCCTGCCTTCCCCTTCCTCTGACCCTGCCCTGGTGTAACTTGACACTCGCACAATTGTTACGCCCTCCTGGTCCCCAGCCAAAGCTCCACTTCCCAAACGCCAGGAAAAGGAAACTGGAGAAAACGAAACTGCCAGGCAGAGCGGCCAGGCAGAGCGGACGCCCACCGTGAGCTTCCTGTCCTCGCGGACGCTGACCGGACACTGACCGCACTCACCACACCGTCGCGGCCGCACCATGAGCTGCAGCTCCCAGCCCTTCTTCAACGGCCCCCACCATGGAGTCCCCCCAACCTACGAGAGGCTCAAGGAGGAGCACGAGGTGGCCGTGCTGGGGGCGCCCCAGACCTCGGGGGCCGTGACGTCCACCGTGATCAACATCCGCGGCGAGACCGTCGTGCCCGACCACGTCGTCTGGTCCCTGTTCAACACCCTCTTCTTTAACCCCTGCTGCCTGGGCTTCGTGGCGTTCGCCTACTCCGTGAAGGTGGGTGGGCGCGTGGGGGCTTCTCCGGAAAGTGCGAGTGGCCCGCAGAGGTGCCCCGGCCCAGACGGCCTTGGGAGGGTGCCCTCGTGTGTGTGTGTGTGTGTGTGTGTGTGTCACGGTGAGGCTGCATGGGGTGCTGGAGATGGCCAGGGTTAACGTCTCTCCCCGGGAGTTCAAGGATCTCCCTACCGACTGATACCAGAAATTACATCCGTCCGACTCACCGCGTGGCTCCAAGTCTCCCTCAGAAAGAACAAAGGGACCCAGAAAACCCCGAGCCGCCAGCTGAGGGACCTGGGCTGGGGGACCACCAGCCCCACGACCCCTGGAGAGGCTGAGAGTCTGTGGGGAAGGAGCTCGGGCCCCGGGCAGGGGGGCCTTCAGGGCACAGTCCTGCTCAGGCTCCAGGGAACAGGGAGGGGCAGGGACTAGCCAGGGAGGACCTGAGTCACGCGGGAACCCTCCAGGCCGCTCACCATCTCTTCTCCCCCAGTCTAGGGACCGGAAGATGGTGGGCGACGTGATCGGGGCCCAGAGCTACGCCTCCACCGCAAAGTGCCTCAACATCTCGGCCCTGGTCGTGGGCCTCCTTCTAGTCCTCGCTGTCATCATTTTAACTGCTACACTGGCTCACTGATTGTTTTCTCAGGAAGTTTTCGATTTGTAAAGAGTCCGGAGGCCCCGCCGCAGCTCCCCGCCTGACACTGTCCGCCTCGCACGGCCGCTTGTTCCTGCCCCTGCCTGCAGCTGAAGCAGTAAAGGATTTCTGAGCAAGGGTGCTGTGTTTTTACTGGGCAGGGTGCCCCGAGGAGAGTCCCTGCACTGTCGCCTGAGCCCGTCCCCACCTGCGCCACCTCCCGACTGCCCTGGGCGTCGGATGCAGTATCTCTTCGGCTCTTACCAGTTCCCTGCCACCAGCTAAGGGAGACAGATAAATGAGGGATTTGGGGGACCACTACTTGCCAGACTTTTGATCTCTGGCCCTGGAACGGTTCATTTAGGGAAGGGTGGCCCTGGTTCAGAACACGGTTGGCCTCTAAGGCCTTCATTAGCTCCAGAAGGCTGCGGGTGCCAGGAGTCAGAGACTCCGCAGGACACCTGTAGAGAGTCCATGTGTCCCCTGCTCCTTAGGCTGAGGCAAAATCCCTGCCCTGACCTGGCAATAAGCTGGCACCTGTATCTGGCAAGGCTTCCAGATTGAGGGTGTCACCGAGAGTGGGGTCCTCTCCTGGCGCGTGGTCCAGGCTCTGGACGTCTCAAACAAAGAATTGAGCAAGACATCAAAATATAGTAGAAGAGGTTTATTAGAAGGAAAAGTACTATTCCAAATGTGGAGGCAGGCCTGAGCCAGAGAAGCGTGGCTCAGAAGGCCTGGTAAGAGAGACTTCAGGGATTTTATCCCTTTCTGCTGTGGGCGGTTACTTTTCTTAGAGGAGCGGGCTTCCTTGATTGACAACTAAGATCTAGAGGTCTCAGTGATTCATCATTTTGTATTCTGCGCATGTTTGTTTCCAGAATTCTGTCTGTTATAATGATATTAATGAACTTCCAGGCATAAGCATATTATAATGATGGTATAACGAGGCTCAGGTGAGTTGAAGGTCATTGGGTCTTCATTGCACAGGTGCGAGTGACTGGTTTAAAATGATACCTCATTCTCTGCCTACTGGTTTCTTTGTGTGAGTTTAAAAAATGCATCTGACTTGCTTAATTGTGAGTGGATTAGGGCGGACCTATTCTAGGATACAATGACCTCCAAGTCTTTGTTGGCAGATGGAAACCTCCTAACTAAATTTCCTGCCTAGCTCTTTTCTAAGAGCCACGAACCCCCTTATTATTGGTAATGACGTTGAAGGACAGGAGGTCTCTTCTTCTGCATCTGCCTCCTGCTGAGAATGGCCATAGTCCCTGTCTACAGGGGTGCCATGGAGCTCTTTCTCTTTCCGCCTCAGTCAGGCTTCTCAGTCTTGGGTTTCTTGCTGAAGTGCCACCACAGTCCCTAGAGAAGGAACAGAAAATACAAACTCGTTATTTAAATCGTACATTTTAAATTTCTATTATTGATTTGCCTATTAAGTGAGGAAAGGGAAACAGGCTTTGTTAACATCTTTCTTAAATAGTAGAAAGAAAGACCTTTGGCCTAAAGTCCTCCACCCCCCCCCCCACGCCCCATCCCCCTGACTCTAAGGGCTCTGCCAGGCCTAACACCTTTTCTGCTAACAAAGGGCTGATGAAAACTTATCAATAGCTAGAGGCTGATTTGCCACAGTGATTATCAGGATTTGAGGGGGAGGGCCTTTTTTCCAATGAATGGCAGGAAGAAAACTCCCTTTACTAAAAAGATTAACTCTGCAAGAGATGTCCCATTTCATTTCCTGATAAAAGATTAAGAATTTTACAAGTAAAGTCCCATCTCAAGGGCAGAGCTGACCCCCTCTCAAGCCAGCTGGACAGAAGCATTCACAGCCTGGAAAGCCGTAGCCTGTCCCTCCCTGTCCCCTCCCCCCCCCCCCACCAGAGCTACCATACTCCCAACCAAACCCCTCACTCTCAAATGCCCCCAGAGCAGCACCCTAACTCCAGAGGGCGGTTGGTAGGTTGATACCGTGGCTTAGTCCACAGCATAAGCCACTGGATCCTAAAAGGGCCCTGCTCTCCTAGGGATCCCACCTCTGAGCAGAGGATACAGGCCTAGCGATGCTGATGGAGGAGATATACGGACAGATCTGATCCTTGGGTCTGAGAAACACTTGCTTGAAGGTGGGGCGCGGCCAAAGGTCTGAGCAGACCTGAAGCAGGGTAGGGGGCGCCATCATGTGACCCCGCGGGCTGCGCCCCGTACACAGGGCGGGTCCCACATCCCCTGTGGAGCAGCGGTCAGGGAGGAAGCTGAGCCCAGGAAGGAACCGCGTGAGAACTCGGCTGACTTGGAACGAGGGTCCTACTAGGTGAGAGAGACACTCGCTTGCAGGAAGCGAAGAAGCCATGACATCGAGCTTTGCAAAATTACAAGGGAGGCGTGCGGCATCACGAAATCACAACTGCGGGCAGCGGGAAGGTCCTTGGTACTAACCAAGGGAATCGTAAGGACACACCCGTGAACACCTTTAAACCTGGTAGTCAGACCTGCTCTGGTTAAAACGTAAGTGGGTAGGTCATCACGTGACGCCTAGATGATTGACCATAGAGGAGGCGGGGCCGAGGGCGCTGTGGGCGTGGCAGAGCGGCGGGGCGTGGCAGAGCGCGCCGGGGGCGGGGCAGAGCGCTCCGGGGCGGGGCAGACACCGAGAGGGGCGGGGCAGAGCGCGCCGGGGCGGGGCAGACACCGAGAGGGGCGGGGCAGAGCGCGCCGGGGCGGGGCAGACACCGAGAGGGGCGGGGCAGAGCGCGCCGGGGCGGGGCAGACACCGAGAGGGGCGGGGCAGAGCGCGCCGGGGGCGGGGCAGAGCCGGCCGGAGGCGCAGCGGGACACAGTCGAGGCCGCCAGAGCGGTGCTGTGGCGGAGGCGGGGCCTGGAGACACCTGCAGAGGAGTTGAGGGGCGGAGACGGCTCGGCCGAAGCGGGGCTCGCGCCAGGGCCAGCAGGCTCATGCCCGGAAATGTGCTAGCCTCCTCAGCCCTCTCGCAAGGAAGGCTTCTCTTGCCACCCCGCCATGGTGAGCTCAAGAGGAAGGAAGGACAGGATTCTGCCCATGCCCAGGCTGGGGCTGATCTGGGGCAGGATGAGGACAGGGTCCAGCACAGGTGTGCTCCTGGGAGAAGGGACGTCTGGGGCTTCAGGACTCAAAGCCGACCCTTCTTGACTTCTGCCGGCCTTCAGAATATGAGACTTCACAGAGGACATGCCCCGCCCACCCCCAGGGCAGCCAGCAGGTGGCACGGATGGGGATGGGCTCTGTCACCTGGACAGGCCCGGAACTCTCACCAAGGCCCCCTCCCCACATAGCCACGCAGCTCACACACTAGGCCTTTATTGAATTCAGCACTGACGGCAGACACAGTGAGGCGGTGGTGGGGCAGGAGAGTGGAGGGCGCGTGGGGTACGGACGGCAGGGGAGAGGGCGACAGTCTCGGGCCGCGGGCAGCAGCTGGTGTCCTCCAGAACCGCGGGTGACTTCCAGATAGCATCTCAATATCTCAGATGATGTGCCGCCTTGCGCTGACGACGAGGACAATGACGGCTGTGATGACGGCAACTATGACAAGGAGGCCCACGACCAGGGCCGAGATGTTGAGGCACTTGGCGGTGGAGGCGTAGCTCTGGGCCCCGATCACGTCGCCCACCATCTTCCGGTCCCTAGACTGGGGGAGAAGAGATGGTGAGCGGCCTGGAGGGGTGCCGTGTGACTCGGGTCCTCCCTGGCTGGCCCCTGCCCCTCCCTGTTCCCTGGAGCCTGAGCAGGACTGTGCCCTGAAGGCCCCCCTGCCCGGGGCCCGAGCTCCTTCCCCTTAGACTCTCAGCCTCTCCAGGGGTCGTGGGGCTGGTGGTCCCCCAGCCCAGGTCCCTCAGCTGGCGGCTCGGGGTTTTCTGGGTCCCTTTGTTCTTTCTGAGGGAGCCTTGGAGCCACGCGGTGAGTCGGACGGATGTAATTTCTGGTATCAGTCAGTAGGGAGATCCTTGAACTCCCGGGGAGAGACGTTAACCCTGGCCATCTCCAGCACCCCATGCAGCCTCACCGTGACACACACACACACACACACACACACACACACACACACACACACGAGGGCACCCTCCCAAGGCCGTCTGGGCCGGGGCACCTCTGCGGGCCACTCGCACTTTCCGGAGAAGCCCCCACGCGCCCACCCACCTTCACGGAGTAGGCGAACGCCACGAAGCCCAGGCAGCAGGGGTTAAAGAAGACGGTGTTGAACAGGGACCAGATGACGTGGTCGGGCACGACGGTCTCGCCGCGGATGTTGATCACGGTGGACGTCACGGCCCCCGAGGGCTGGGGCGCCCCCAGCACGGCCACCTCGTGCTCCTCCTGGAGCCTCTCGTATGTTGGGGGCACTCCGCGGTGGGGGCCGTTGAAGAAGGGCTGGGAGCTGCAGCTCATGGTGCGGCCGCGACGGTGTGGTGAGTGCGGTCAGTGTCCGGTCAGCGTCCGCGAGGACAGGAAGCTCACGGTGGGCGTCCGCTCTGCCTGGCCGCTCTGCCTGGCAGTTTCGTTTTCTCCAGTTTCCTTTTCCTGGCGTTTGGGAAGTGGAGCTTTGGCTGGGGACCAGGAGGGCGTAACAATTGTGCGAGTGTCAAGTTACACCAGGGCAGGGTCAGAGGAAGGGGAAGGCAGGCCCGGGAAGGGGCGAGGGGCACGTGTCCTGTCCCCGTCACTCAGGCCCGGCCTCCTCTCCTTAGCTGGCCTCTCTCCTGCACCCCATGTTTTCTGTGTTGTTTTCTGGAGAGGACGTTTGGGGTGCGGGCTCGGGCCCTTGCGGGGTTACGCATCTTCTCAGCAGTCCCCCGTGCGGAGAGCGAACGAGGCGGGCTGGTGGGGCTGAGGCGGGTGGGCACAGGCTGGGAGGTGTTCCCCAGCCACCTCGGGAGAGAAAGCGTGCTCTTCCCCGGGGACTGGCGGGAGCCCTGGAGGAAGAGGCGCAGGTGGGACTCCTGACCCTGGCCAGGTGTGGGCCGGTCCTGAGGCTGGTCCTGGGGCGGCCCGAGGGCGAGGGCGGAGGCGGAGGGCAGGGCCAGCACAGGTGTAGTGGTGTCTGGGGCTGCAAGCCTAGGACCCTGGAAGTTCCTGACCTCCGCCCCGAGGACATGCCCCGCCCACCCCCAGGGCAGCCAGCAGGCGGCACGGGTGGGGATGGGCTCTGTCACCTGGACAGGCCTGGAACTCTCACCAAGGCCCCCTCCCCACATAGCCACGCAGCTCACACACTAGGCCTTTATTGAATTCAGCACTGACGGCAGACACAGTGAGGCGGTGGTGGGGCAGGAGAGTGGAGGGCGCGCGGGGTACGGACGGCAGGGGAGAGGGCGACAGTCTCGGGCCGCGGGCAGCAGCTGGTGTCCTCCAGAACCGCGGGTGACTTCCAGATAGCATCTCAATATCTCAGATGATGTGCCGCCTTGCGCTGACGACGAGGACAATGACGGCTGTGATGACGGCAACTATGACAAGGAGGCCCACGACCAGGGCCGAGATGTTGAGGCACTTGGCGGTGGAGGCGTAGCTCTGGGCCCCGATCACGTCGCCCACCATCTTCCGGTCCCTAGACTGGGGGAGAAGAGATGGTGAGCGGCCTGGAGGGGTGCCGTGTGACTCGGGTCCTCCGCTGTCCGGTCCCTGCCCCTCGGCCTGATTGGGGCCTCTCCCCTCCTGGGGTGACGAGCCGACGCTCAGCCTCTGCAGGATCTCAGGACTGGCCCTACCCGGCCCTGGCCCCTCTGCTGGCCACTCACCGCAGCAGGAGCTGGTATCTGAGTACCTTTCCTGTTTTCTGGACCAGACTCGAGGTCTGAATGGCAAGCAGGAAGGCCGTCAACTCACCGGGAGGAGAACGCCTGGGATGCGAGGCCTCGGCCGCCCTTTCGTCCTGAGCCCCACGGCACCCCCCACTTGGGAGTGAGCCCCAGCAAGCACGGTGACAAAGCGACAGGTGCACCAGGGCACCCTCCCAAGGCCGTCTGGGCCGGGGCACCTCTGCGGGCCACTCGCACTTTCCGGAGAAGCCCCCACGCGCCCACCCACCTTCACGGAGTAGGCGAACGCCGCGAAGCCCAGGCAGCAGGGGTTAAAGAAGACGGTGTTGAACAGGGACCAGACGATGTGGTCCGGCACGACGGTCTCACTGCGGATGTCGACCACGGTGGACGTCACGGTCCCCGCGGTCTGGGGCGCCCCCAGCACGTTGATCTCGTGCTCCTCGTTGATCATCTCTGGCTTTGGGGGAGCAGGTGTGGTCCCAGGAGAAGGTGAAGTGGGTCTCTGCAGGCCAGGCTGAGCAGTGTGGGGCTGATGTCTGGACTGTGCTGAGGACCCCACCCGGTCGGGGTTAGTTTTGATTTCTCAGAACTTTCTGTTTCCTGGTGTTTAGAAAATCGGCCATTTGGCTGGGGAGAAGGAGGGTGGAAGAAACCAATGAGTGTCGGGTTACATGGGTGGGGAGGGGCTGTGGTCTAAGGGTGAATTTCCTGTCCCCGTTGCTCAAATCCTCTCTCCTCACCTCACTGAGGGCTGTCTGTGGGCGGCCCTGGGGACGGTGCCCCCGCCGGGAGTGGGCCCTCCCTCGCCCCAGCCCAGGCTCCACCTGCGCGGCCCCTGCCAGTCTCCCGCCGGCCGTGCGCTCCTGCACACTGCGGCCCGGCCCGGGGGAGCCCTGCCCACCATTTCCCCCCTGGGCTGGCCGGGGCCGGCTCTGCAGCCCTGTGTCTCTCTTGGCCTGGAGTCCCTCTCTCGGTGGGGTCGGGCCTCTTGTTTGAGGTCGGTCCCCCGTGGGCTGTACTGCCTGGCCCGCGGGTGCCCTCATGCCGACTCCGGAGGGCCGCCCTGGAGCCAGCGCGCCCGGCGTGCATGCCACCAGAGGCCACTGTGGCGGGGGGCGGCTGAGCCCCAGGCGTGTGCCGCATGTGGCATGAAGGCCGGAGACTCGAGGGGCCGGAGTGAGGGTGCCCAGCTGGGCCTGGTGGGTGGCGGACAGTGGAGACCGGGTGCTCAGCACGGCCACCCCACGGGGCTCTGGGACGGCTGCCCAGCGGAACTTCCTGCGTGACCCGCTCCCACGCGGGGGTGGGGGCTGGGGGCGCGAGCCCCTCCTTCCTAGGCCAGGGTTCGGCCCGAGACGGCACACGTGGGGGGCTGCCACAGCGACCTGGTATCACTCCTGGGCGTCAGGGGATTGGGGGGACTTTGTGACGGCCCCTTTGGGCAGGGCACAGTGTCCCGGCTCTCGATGACCAGCTGCCCGAAGGCGGCCGGTGCTCACTGCTGCCATCGCCAAGGACGTCTGGCTCACCACACGGCGGCCAGGTGGCGTCTACGTCCTTGGGCCGGGGCACCTCCCGGAGCACGTCGCCGAGTTCTCTTCCTTCTGCTGCAGGGCCCCTGGAGGTGAATGTCTCCGTGGGACTTGGCCTGGTCCCCGCACGGCGGTGGAGCCGTGTCCCCCGCGACGCGCTGGGGTGTGGCCAGGACAGGACATGGGTGTTCAGGGTGGCTGGTTACCGGCCTCACCCCGCCGGCCCTGACCGACGCCCCTTCCTGGCGGCGGCCACCCCTGGGCCTTCAGCTTAGTGCCCACCCACGGGAGGCGCCGCCCGGGCGGGCTGTCCCGTGTTCCCAGGCCTGGGGCCTGCCGAATCCTGGCGCCCCGAGAAGCACGGTCCCCAACGGGTTGCCCTGTCCCAGAGTTGCCACCTGCGGAGGCCGACGGACGCAGTTTGTTGCCGTTGGGCACTTTGAACCGTCCCTCACCGTGAACTTCAGCAAACAGGCCGCAAGGTGCATGACGCAAAGCTGCCGCCCACGACCCGCTCCAAGGCAGAGTCCCGCCAGGCGCTGCCCGGGTGAGGGGACTGTGCGCCCGCCGGCCCGGGACGCCCCTGCGGGGGCGGTGGCCGCGCGGGACCCCCAGAGCGGAGCGCAGTCACAGCTGGAGAGGAGGCCTCGCCTCACTGGTGGGGGCAGCGGGCGAGCCGCCCCTCCCTCAGCGGGTCATCCGCGAGCCGCCCTTGGGTGGAGCTGAATTCCTTTACTCAGATTTCCACCTTGCATCCTGTCCCCAGGGTTTCTCCGTTCCCCTGGGGACAATTGGCAGGGCTCGTGGTGTCCTGGCTGCCGGAGAGGCCTTGGCCTGGAGCCTGGGCTTCCGCTGGCCGCGGCCTCCGCTGGGCCTCCGTCCATGGCCCAGGCGGAACGGTTTTCCGCAGCGGTGGTGGCTACGTGCGCCCCACGGCCCGCCCGAGGGGGCCCCGCTGCACACGCTGGCCACAGCTCGGGCCACAGCCAGGCCCGGAGTGCTGGGGCGCTGTCCCTGGGTTTTCACCCGCCTGTCCGCAATGACATGTTAGGTGTTAGGTAGCAGCAGCCATCGACGGCCACAGCGAGGCTGCCCAAAAGCAACCGTAGGACCTCGGGGGTGCCCAGCGACCTGCCCGGTGTTGCCTCGAGACTCTGAGCCCTCGGGAGCCCCGGCTCGCTGGGCCAGCCTCACGTGGACCCCGCCAGCATGTCCGCTCACGTCCCTGCTGAGCCGGAGTCCGGTGTCCGCGGGGCCGGCCCTCGGCCTGCCCTGGTCTCCCGATCACAGAGCCCTGAGACGGGTCCCCGGCCGCGGTGCAGGGCGCTGCTCGGCGCAGGTCGCCGTGGTGTTGCCCGGTCGGGATGAGGTTGTGTCCGGGGCGCGGGTCCTGCAGAAAAGAAGTGGGGCCCTTCCCGGTGCGCCCTGACGCGGAGCTCGCGGCCTGGACGAGGCGCGGCCGCCGGTGTCGCCCGCGGTCGGGACTCAGGGGCTGCCTGCTGGGCGCCTCCGTGTAAAGCCACCCTCTCCTCTGTGGGTGACGGACACGCTGGGGAGACGCGTTCAGGCCGTGTAGACCGTGTTTCTCCCCGACGCCGAGCCACAGCTTTGGCGCCCATGGGTGGCCCCGTCTACGACCGTCGGCACCGTGACGCCTGCCAGGCGGCGACCTTCTGTCCCCTTTCCGTCTCCACGGGCCCCCGGAGGTGCTGCGCCAGGGCCAGCTGTCCCTCCCGACTCGCACTCAGGTGCCGATCGGGCCCCCGCCCCCGGGGTGGTGAGTTCCGGGGAGTGACACCAGCCTGGCCCGGGGCCTCAGTCTCTACTTTCTCCCGGGCACCCCGACCCCTGCTCCCGAGCCCTGGGACTCTGCCTGGAAGCACTCTGAGAAGCGGAGAGACCGCGTCCTAAGTAGTGAGCGTGGACCTGGGGACGGGAAGCCCAGGCTGACCCTGGTGAGGCAGGCCAGGCCGGGGCGGCTCACCCAGGTGGCGTGGCGTGGGGCGGGGCGAGCCAGCCCCGCAGGAGAGCAGAGAGGGTCCTTTGGCAGCGAGCTTAGAGAGAATTCAACACCCAGGCCAAAGGGAGAGTCAAAGGCAAGTTTATTGAAAAGGGGGTACCACTCCCGCGAGGGTGGTGTCCTCTCAGAGGCCCCGGGCGAGAGCCCCTCAGCGAGGAGGCCAGCGAGGGAGTATAGAGTACGAGAGAGGGGCAGGGGGAGGGACCCCAGTGTCCGGGGAATTCGGTTTACGTGCCATTGTTGGTTTCTAGGAATCGCAGCTTGTGGACTTTGTTTATCTGCTTCCCTTCGATGGCGGGACGGCCGCACAGTGTGACCGCACCGCGTGTGCTGCGAGCCAGGCCCGCCCGCTGTTCCCAGCCGCAGGGACTGAGTGATTTCACCTGTGTGGGGCCGCCACTCCCAGACTCTGTGCCTCCTGTCTCCCCTTGCCAGCGTCGGAAATGGGGCGTTAGCAACCCCGACGGACATCACCCTTTGTCCTCCTGGCCGGGCCGCGGGGCTGATCAGTGCGGAGCAGTCTGAGTGGAGCTGATCTGGCATTTGCATCTCTGGCCTCCTCCCTGCACCTGTAGGAAGCTGGGCCTCCTTAAAGGGCATGCTGGCCTCAGACTGCACCCTGGAGGCTGATGGACCCCAGACCCTAAGGGGCAAACCGGGTGGAGAGCAGTGAGTGGGGCCGCCCCGCCCCCTCTCCCCTCCCTTCCCAGGCTCAGTGGGGCGGGGCTCCAGAGACCTGGAGAAAGATTGAGAAACAAAAACCTGTTTGGATCCTTAAAGCAAAGCTCCACTGTGGGCCCTCGTCCCTGACTCATCGTAGACCAGAGGCAACTGCCAGGAACCTGCAAAATGCCGGTGTCCGGGCCCTGTCTGGGCAGGTCCCCAGGGCGAGAATCCGGCCCACATCTCGAGCCAAGGTAGGCCTGCTTCGGGCCAGTTTGGGCTGAAATCCTGTGGCGCTCCATCGAAGCACCAGCCGACCTCTGCGTTTCCGGGCAAGGTCCGCTTTTCCTCCTCTGTGGAACTGTCTCCCTCCCTGGCAGCTGAGTGTTCGTGGGCCCGAACTTCGGGATCTTGGTTCGCGGAGGGCAAGGTGCTGGGAGGCGCTTCTGTTCCAACTCGGGTGTTTCACGTGCCACAATCGCAGCCCCAGAGCGTCTCTGTGCTGGGCCCCGTCGGAAGTGCCGCTTCTGTCAGGCCGCGCCGCCGGACACGGGGCTGCGGGAGGCGGGCCGGAGAACAGTGCGCAGGTGCAGTCCACGTCACGAGCACTGCCCCTGTCCACGGCGGGGTGAGAAGGCAGGGCAGGCTGTCCCCCCACCCCACGACTCGCAGACTGCTCCCCGCTCCACCCTTCTGGCCGGGGGCCTCCCCTTCCTGATGGCGACTCTCCCTAGCAGGGGTGTGGGGGGGGGGGCCTGGCCAGAGCCCAGCCTCAGGTGGCAGAGCCCAGAGAACAAAGGCGGGCGGGGCTGCTGGAGGCCTGGAAGGGCCCCGCTTGCCTCTCTGGGCCATGCAGATGCGCTCCCTGAGGGACCTCACCCCGCCGAGAGCTGACCAGTGAGCCTGCACAGTTCCAGAAGACACAGACCCCGGGGTCGGGGTCAAGGACAGTGCCAGGGATCCGCCACAGGGGTCTGGAGAGGCCCAGAGGACACCTGCTGAGAGCGTGGCCGGGCCCAGGGCCCTGGCTCTTCCCTACGGGCCTGACCTTCGCCCCGAGGAAGACGCCGCGGTGACTGCACTGGACGGTAGTCCAGTCTCCATCTTCTGGGGCTGGTCGCCAGGAAGAAGGACAGTTTGGAGGGGGGAGTGCAGGCCACCGGAAGTGTCTCCGGGCTCCTCCTCTGCAGCTGGCCCTGCTCTAGAGGGTCCGGGATGCCCCCCACTCCATCCCAATGCTCACTCACAAGCAGGTCTGAGGGCCCCCCTGCCCCTGTGCCCTCCTGCAGGCTCGAGGGGTGGCAGGTCCAGGGCAAGTTTGCAGAAGGCGCCTTGCGGCTGGGGAGGTTGGAGGGCGGTGGCCCAAGGCTCACACCCAAAGGGAATGTCCCTGTGGCCGCCCTTCTGAGTTGGGCTCTGCCCGGCGGGGGTCACAGGCTTCAGCAGAGGACACCTTCCCTCTCTCTGCTCTCCCTAGCTGTTTCTCAGCAGGATATCAGTGCAGAGTGGCTGCGTGGGCGGGGCGGGGGGGGGGGGCACCCACAATCCCATCCACTTCCTCACTCGGGTTTTCACTGTCGCCTTCAGGTTAAGTTCAGCTGGTTGGAGGGCGCACCTGGCTCCTGGGGCCCGGGCCCCTCCAATTCTGGGTGTAGCCCGGCCGCTTCCGGCCTTGGACCCAGCCCGCACACATCACTTCGGGGAATCGGAGGGAAAACATCTCCCGCGGGAAGGCGGGGAGCGTCGGATGTGGCAATCGACCCCTAACCCCAGGCTGCGAGCCAGCCTGTCCCGCCCCCGCCGTGCCACCAGGCCCGTCGTGCGTCCGGGCCTGGGCTCTTTCCGAGCGCCCCAACCCCCCCACCCCCCCCCCGGCCCCGGCGCTTCCCGCGGCCCCGGAGCTCTGCATCGCCACCGGGCACGCGGGGCGCCCTGGGGCCCGCCGGACAGCGAGGCCGCGGCCAGGGCCCGGCCTCCGTGCCGCGCGCTCCCGCTCAGGCCCCGGCCGCTCCGGCCGCGCGCGGGCCTGCGTCGCCCCCTGGCGGCCGCCCCGGCGCAGGGCGACGGCGGGAAGTGGCGCGGCGGGGCCCAGGGGCAGGCGGGGGGGCGGGGGGGCGGGGGGGGGGGGTGGGGCCCTGGCGAATTGTACTGCACGTCTCAGGAAGAAATATTCCTTCTCCACAGTGTCTCCCGGAGAAAAGAAAAGAGAGAACGCTTCTCACCCTGTGTTGAGACCCTCTGCGGCTGGTCAAGGTGGCCCTGGGCTCGGAGCCCCGCCGCGGAGCTGCTCCCCTTGCGGGAGAAGTCCCCGGAGGGCCCCCGGGGGATCTGGGGGGAGCCCCCACAGTCAAGGGGAGGGGAATGGGCAGTGATCACGAGACCCTCAGAGCTGAAATGAAACATTCACAGACGCGAGTCCTGGGCAAGGAGGGTGGCCTAGGCGACGAACAGATCCACGCGGAGACGCGTCGGAGCCAGGCGGCCGACCGGCGAGGACGAAGGGCGGGTGTGCCTGTGCCTGAGGCCCGGTGGCCACCACGTCCTCCCAGGACGGACGGCAGGGGCATGTGGAGGGCGAGGCGGGCCTGTCCAGTCCCCCTGGAGGGCGTCTCAGTCCTAGGCAGGGGCCGGGGCCTGGGAGCTGCGAGGGCCGTGTGGGAGCGACAGGGTCACACTGGGAGACGCGGACGCTCAGGACGCGTGGGGCTCGGAGCTCCAGCGGGACTCGGTCTCCCGCGGCCCCGTTCACTGCGTGGGACAGCGCTCGGGCCGCACGCGGGAGCGCACGCGCCGGCTCGGTGCGGGCGAGGGCGCCCGACGGGCCGGCAGGGCCTCCGGCGGCGCCAGGCCCGAGCCCTGCGGGCGGGACAAGCGCCCTAGTGCCGCCGCCCGGGCCTGGCGCGGCGGGCAGCAGGGGGCATTCTCGGGCCTGCGAGCCGCCGGCCCGAGCCTGGAAGACGCTCGAGGTCGACGGGGCCCCGAGAAGGCGGCGGTGGCCCGGGCACCGCGGGGGCCGCGTGGCCGTCGTGGGCGGTGCTCTGCCGCGGGCGCGGGGCGCGGGGCTGGAGCCACCGCGGCGCGGGCTCGGCATGGAGCCCGCGGCCACAAGGCCCCCTTGGCGCGCGTCCCCGCGCGGACCTCCTGCGGCCGCTCCCGCCCCTGCTGCTCCCCGTGATCACCTGAACCGCCTGGAAGACGCCTGAGGACAGACGTGGGGGCCCCAGCTGGGGGTCAGGTGGCCGGGTCTGAGGCGGGGACCCAGGAGCTGTGACAAGATCCCGGCCTGTGGCGATGCTGCTGGCCACAGGCCCCCTTGTGACCACCTCTTCTCTGTAAAAATTAAGAGTTAAAATTGAAAAATTTAAGACAAAGTCAATGCGTCCATAATCTGAATAGTGATGAGCTCAGCCGCTTTCCCCAGACCTGGGGGGAACCAGGTGGGCGGGCCGGGGCGGGGCCACGGGAAGTCCTGCCCAGGACAGGGTCCGTGTCCGCCCCCCCCACCCCCGTGTCCTCGGGGGCTCACTCATTTGCTGTATGCTCCTCCACTTAACCAGCTTGCAAACCCAATGGGAAAAACTTCTAAGAAATAAAACTCCCCTGGGGAGGAGGGGCTGGCGCCCGGCCGGTCGGGGCCAGGTGCATTCCCCTCCAGCCCAGCACGGGCTCAGCGACAGGCTCTGGGGAGCCGTGGCCTTGATACAGGGACGGGACAACCTGCCTGTTTGATCTGGAACGTTCCACTCCCGACTTGAATGCGCTGCTGCTTGGGCCCACCCAAAGCTCCGACCTGGCGGGTCTGACAGAACCTGCCACGGTGGGCGGTTCTGCTACCAGGCTACCTGGTGGCCCACTGCTGTGGCGCGATCAAATTTAAGACCCACGGAGCCAATCGAGATTAATTATGAGCCTTTATTAGCCGGCCAGCAACTGCCTCTCCCCACTAGAGAATCAGCCCCGAGCCTCCAGAAGGAATAGCTTAAAAAGCCCCAAAACCCCCTCCAGCAAGCAAGCAGGTTTCCAGAAGCAGAGGCTGGCCATTAACATACCTTTACACAGGATAACGACACCCTTAACATTAGCATATCTTTGCACAGAACATCTCCTAGGACTAAACCCTGTTCGACATTAAACAATGGAAGCAGAAGTTGGCCATTTGAAAAATTTCCACCCTTAACACCACGTCCATCTTTAGAGATAAGAAAGATGGCCTTCAGCAGACCACGGTGCACACGCCCCAGCCCCAAGGCCAGGTGCATCTGCCCGCCGGGGCGAAGTCTCAGAGGGTTGGCAGGGCCAGCACTCCTCGCCTGCTAGGCTGTGGCGTGGCGCTAATTTCTGTTGTGTGCCCGGGATCGGATGTCATTCTCATCTCTGCCAGGCCAGGGCTGGTGGAAGGGAGCCATTCCGGCCATCTGCACCTGGCCGGCCCGCCCAGAAGGCCAGCCGCTGCCCATGGGGACGTGCCCCGCCCTCAGCCCGTCCCCACAGCAGCCAGGGAGAGGACCTGCTCGCTGGACTGAGTGAGGCTCCACTGTCCTCGCACAGATGATCGCTTTCTGCGTTTTTGTCCCCTGTCGTTTTTTTTGTCATTCTTTCCTTCCATTTGGTTTTCACACTTTCACCTGGCGTGTACTTACACTGATACACGCAAGTCTCAGCTGTCAATTTGCAAAAGCGCCAGCACCCACGCGGCCCACGCGCTCGTCCGGACGTGGAATCGCGGTGTGGGAGCGTGAGACTCGACCTTTCCGTTACCGGGAGTGTGTGTGCCAGTCGTGGCACAAAGCCATGATCACCGCTGAGAAAAATGGCGGGAAGGGAACTCCGAAAGCCCCCCCTACACAGAAGCAGCGAACAAACCAGCAGCAACGATCAGTCGACATGTTCAGACTCTGCAGAGTATGAGACAGCTGAAAGCCGAGGGGTCGCCACGGAACCCTGGGCCGCAGCGCGCGGCCGGGGGAGACTGGCAGGCCCTGCGCAGGCGGGGCCTGGGCTGGGGAGAGAGAGGGCCAACTCCCGCCGGGGCGCCCTCCCGAGGGCCCCCACAGGCCCTGAGTGATGTGAGAGCGGATTCGAGTATGGGGACAGGAAACTCACCCTTAGACCACAGCCCCTCCCCCATGCAACCTGACACTCATCGGTTTTTTCCACCCTCCTTGTCCCCAGCCTAATCACCAATTTTCAAAACACTGGGAAACAGGAAGTTCAGAGACGTCAAAACCAACCCCGACGGGGAGGGGCCCTGAGCCTCTGTCGTGGCGCAATCAAATCTAAGGCCCATGGAGCCAATTGAGCTGAATTGTGCGCCTTTATTAGCCGTTACTGACTCTGCACCAGGGAGGGTCAGAGAATCAGCCCGAGTTTCTAGAGGAGGCAGCTCATAAAGCCTAAAACCACATCCTGGTGGACCTTTGCGCAGGCGAGCAAGCAGATCACAAAAGCAGGAGTTGGCCTTTCGCGTCTGGCTCAAGGACATCTGCTGTGGGGAGATTTCTATATCTTAGAACAAACAGGGCCTATAGGCAGTTTCCTTAACTGCATCCTGGCAGCTGGCAGCGCTTTGTCTGAGGACTGGAGCCCAAAGACATGATTTCCCCGTAGCTGGCTTCCTGGAAAATTTTCCACCCTTACGCTCCCCACTAGTTTTTAAGAGGAATTCAAACCATTGATTCTTCCGCCTGGAGTGATTGGTGGTCTGTCCTGAGGACCTTGAGTTTCACTGCCTGTACCCGCCCTCTGACAGAGGCGGTTATCCAATTAATTACACAGGGGCCAAATAGCAACCCCGGAAATGCCGGTGTCGGGGTCCCGCGGTGGAGGCGAGCAGCGCGGGTCTCCGCAGGGATCCGTTGAGCAGGTTCGCATACTAAGACCCTGTCTGCCGACGTCGCTCTTCTCTGTCCCGGAGTCTCTGTCTGACTGAGGCTGAGCGACCTCTGATACAACATCGGAATGCTTGCCACAGAAGCAGCGAGTCTCACCTAGAGCCATGCAGAGACTTCTTTGTTTTAGGAATAGTAAGTCTAATCTTCTATTTTGTAGAACAACTTCAGCTAAGGAGTTTACCGAAGTTTTGAAGTGAGATATTGAAGTTTCAAGATCCCCGCGACTCCTTAGCTACTTGTCCACTGAGGGTGCTGTAGTCAGAGTCCCCAGTGACCAGGGCTGCGGTCCCGCCTGCTCGCGATCCGGCTATGCCCAGACCCACCAGCAAGGGGACTAAGCCAGGGGCTGCTCCCTCAGCTCGGTGATCTATGCACAGAAAATGTCCATTGCCCCCCCCCCCCGCCAGAGCAAAAATGTACTTGCGGAACAACATGGACTAATACACAAAGTCCTCCGGTACCCTGTGACCAGTAGCCAGGATTGATACAAGGAGAGAGTCCGGTATTACACGCAAGCCAAGTCCCTTGGGGGGCTACTAGGCAGTGATGGGCGGAGCAGCTCGGAGGGCAGTGAGAGGCGGGCCCCTGCTCCCATGCCGCCCTCCTACGGCGGTCGGTCCCCCCGCGGGGAGAACTGTCCCCTGTATGGGTGGTTCCAACACTGCCCAAGGATGTCACATAAGTCTAGGTGATATGTTGGTCGTCCTGTAGCACTGATGATGGAAATGGGGACACCCATTTCTGACCTAGTAAGCTCCCGGTTAACTGGCGCAGGCTGATGGGGGCTCCTGGGTTGCAATCAGAGGAGTGGAAGAGGACAGGTAGGATTAAGGGGGCCCAGACTGGACCTGTAAGAGTCTTATCTGTATTGAGTCCCCCGTCTGGCGCAGGGTCCATCGTTCTGATGCCTGAGGAGGATGGGCCGCCTGAGTCCCAGTGTGGTGGACCCAGTGGTGGCGTCCTGCTGCCTCCACAAAGGTGGGGGTGCCCAAGATGACAGGAAACGGCCTGTCCCAGCGAGGCTCAAGTGAGGCAGGTTGTATTTTCTTCACCCATATCCAGTCGCCTGGAGAGTAGTCGTGTGGCTGGCCTAGGGGCCGAGCCGGGGCTCTGGCTGCAGAAACTAACTGGCGGGTCTCTTGCCGCACCAGGTGGAGAGCCTGTAAGGACTTAAGAAGGGAGAAGTTATGGATTTCTGTAAGCCGATCTTCCCCTAACTTGGGGAGAAGTGGAGGGGGTCTTAACAAACATGATTTTATAGGGTGTGATTCCCTTACAGTAGGGGGTGCACCGTGCCCTTAATAGGTCGAAGGGAAGGAGGCTTACCCAGTTTTCACCAGTTTCCAGCTTAAACTTAGTCAAAGTTTCCTTTAAAGCCCTATTCATCCTCTCTACCTATTTCGAGCTCTGAGGTCTGTAAATACAACGCAGCTTCCAATGAATCCCTAGAACCTTGGCTAAAGATCGGCTGGTCTGGGCGATAAACACCGGGCCATTGTCGGACCCCAGTGTTATGGGCAGGCCAAATCGAGGTACTATCTCTGAAACTAACTTCTTTGCTACTACCTGAGCTGTCTCCTGTTTTGTAGGGAAGGCTTCAGTCCATCCTGAATAGGTGTCTATTAACACAAGTAGATACTTGAACCCATAGGCTCCCAGGCTGACTTCGGTAAAGTCCAACTCTCAAAGTTCCCCTGGTGCCTGTCTGTGAAGCCTTACGCTTTGGTGGATTTCCTTTGGTGGTCCTTGGTTGACCTGTGTGCAGGGATGGCACCGTGACGAGACCTGTTTGGCTGTCTGCTGTAATTTAGGAATGTAGTAGTCCCTTTTCAAGAGTTCAATTAACTTTGTTCCCCCTAAATGAGTACCTTGATGTATCTGTAAAATGAGGTCCCCGCCTAGGGCCCCTGGAATGAAGATACGGCCATCTGGGAGCTCGACCCACCTGAGGGCCTCTCCTTTCCTCTGAGCTTGCTGGGAAGTTCAGCTTCTTCTTGGGTGTATATGGGGGAGTCTCTCAACACCCTCAGTGGTAGGGGCAGAAAGACATCAGTGGGCCCCACTGGCTTTCTGGCAGCCTCCTTGGCTGTTTGGTCTGCGAAGGCATTGCCCCTGGATTCTTCAGAGCCCGGGTCTTGGTGCTCGGGGCAGCGGATGATTGCTACTTTCTTTGGTAGCCCAATTGCTTCAAGGAGGGCCAGAATTTCCTTCCTGTTCTTAATTTCTTTTCCCCCCGAAGTCAATAGGCCCCGTTCCTTGTATAGGGCCCCCTGCATGTGAGCCGTAGCAAAAGCAGACCTGCTATCGGTGTATGTATTCAGTCTTCTCCTTACCCCACCGTAGAGCCTGAGTCGCTGCTGTTAATTCGGCTCGTTGGGCCGAAGTCCTGTGACTTACAGCCTGTGCCCAAATGACAGTCTCAGTAGTTACTGCAGCAGCCCTGGCGTACCTGACTTCTTCTGAAGCACAACCGCTTCATCTGTAAACAGAGTAGCATCTGGATTCGACCAGGGGTTGTCTGTCAGGTCCGGTCGGATGCAGGTGACGTTCTCCAAAACATCGAGACAGTCATGTAAGGGCTGGCGGGAGTTGTCACCAGGCAGCAGGGTGGCCGGGTTGAGAGCGGTGGTTTTCAGAAGCTGAATGTGAGGCGGGTTAAGGAGCAGGACCCGGTACTGTGTGACCTGTGCATTGGAGATCCCGCGGTCTGGTGGGCGGTGGAGCCGTGATTCTGCAGCGCGGGGGTCAGCACTCTGGAGGGTCTGTCCTCGCGTTAGCTTCAGGGCTTCCTTGGAGAGGAGGCAGCAGTCGCCCTTAAGCAGATAGGCCATCCAGCCGCTGCATAGCCTAATTGCTTCGAGAGGTGAGCAACTGGCCTTTTCCATGGCCCAAGGTTCTGGGTCAGAACTCTCTTGGCAATTCCCTGCACCTCTGTGACAGAGCTGAAAAGGCTTCTCCAAACTGGGCAGAGCTGGCGCGGGGGCTGTGGTCAGGGCTGTCTTTGGGGCCTCAAACGCCTTTGTTCCCTCCTCTCCCCAGGTAAGGTTTCTCCTTTCCCTCCAGGGCTGGCGTACAGCGGCCTGGCTATTTGGTATCCTCCGGATGGCTTCGATCCGGCGGGAGGACAGGGTCCTTTTCCCTTTCTGTAGGTTGTAGCCTAGATGGGCTGCCTGGGGGTGCAGAGTTGAGCCTTCTTAGCTGACACACGATATCCATTCTTATCTAGCTCTAGGAGCAAATAAATCCTCAGTTGCCTGTTTACAGTCAAGTTCGGTCTTAGCCGCCAGGAGATCATCTACACACTGTAGAAGAACTACTTCTGGATGCCTCTGGCGATACTCGACTAAACCCCTGCTGAGAGCTTCATCGAGCAAGGTGGGAGAGTTCTTAAAACCCTGTGGCAACCGAGTCCATGTCAACTGTCCCGAATAATACTTGTCTGGGTCTTCCCATTTAAAGGCAAAGGTTGGTCGGCTAGCTTTGGCAAGCGGCAGGGTGAAGAAAGCACCTTTCAGATCTCAGACGGTGTATACCTGGTGGCTCGGGGGCAACAGACTGAGCAGGGCGTAAGGAGTGGGGACCGTTGGCTGTATGGTCTCGACCCTTTCGTTAACCTCTCTCAGGTCTTGTACGGGTCGAAAGTCATTGGGGCCTGGTTTCTGCACCGGCAGCAGTGGGGTATTCCAGGGTGAATGACAGGGAGCCAGAATCCCGGCCTCCATCAACCTCCGGATACGCACGGCGATTCCCACCCGGGCTTTCTGACTCACAGGATATTGGCGCACCCGGACAGGAGCTGCCGCGCTGGACAGAGTCACGATTACGGGAGGATGGTGCATGGCCAAACCCGGGGAATTCGTCTCAGCCCAGACACCAGGAACCCTTGGTTGGAATTCAATCAATAGGGGGTTTCCAGGTAGACCTGTTACAGGTTCTTCAAGTAACAGGTCTACGGGCAAGTAAGCAAAATGGTGGGTGGGCTATGGTTAACAGTCGGTTCAGTATGACCCACCTTAAAAGAAATTGTTGCTCATAGCTTCTGGAGTAAGTCCCTTCCCAAAAGAGGGTAAGGGCATTCTGACATGACAAGGAAAGAGTGCGTAATGGGCCCTTTTCCTAAGTCTGTTATCCTGGCCTGGGTCCAAGGGTAAGATTTCCCTTGGCCGGTTGCCCCTGTATAAGTGTCCTCTCTCTTGAGAGGGGGCCCTGGGCACTTTGCAAAACAGGATATGTGGCTCCTGTATCTACAAGAAAACTTAAGGGTTTGCCCCTGACTTTCAAGGTTACTCTGGACTCCCGCGGGCTCATAAGGTAAGAGCCCTGACTGCCTCTTTCTGCATCTTCAAAAAAGATGAAGGGGGCTTTCTTTTCAGATTTTTGCCTTCAAACCCTTCTATCTTTTGCAGCTTCCTCCTAATATCTGGGGCCGACCGACTAACAAAAGCCAGATTAATGGCTCGCCTATTGTTTGGATCCTCTGGGTCAATGGGGGTGTACAACCGGTATGACTCTAAGAGCCTTCCAAAAATGCCGCTGGCGACTCATCCTTGGTTTGGATGACTTCGCTTACCTTAGAGAGATTAGTAGGTCTTCTGGCGGCAGACCGGAGGTCCTGGAGCAGAAGCTGGCGATACCGTTTGAGAGCCTCCTTACCTTGTTTGGTGTTGGGGTCCCAGGGTGGACGAGTATTCGGGAGGGCATGATGGACGTGGGTAGGCTCAGCGGTGGGCAGCCCATTCGGCTCTAACACAGCTTTGGCATCTTCTCGGAGGATCCGCTCTCGGTTCTCCGAGAGAAAAAGGCCCTGGAGGAGCTGCTGGCAGGCATCCCAGTCGGCTGACGAGTAGAGAAGACGGTCTCCAGGAGGGAGGTTAGTCCCTGCGGTTCCTCTGAGGAAGAAGGGTTCCGATGTTTCCAGTTACACAGAAAGGCCTCTGAGGTTCAGCCCCCGCAGCGGGGTAGGATGATTCGAGGAAGACGCCTGACCCATGTTCATAAAAACGGGCAAGCAAAGAGAGAATCCCCACAAAAGCCAAATAAGCCAGGGCTAGGATCAGCCTCTGACCCAGAGTCCAGTCGGATGGGGCCACGGAGGGCAGACCTTAGGAAAGAATCAAAATAAGTAAACGTACGAAGACCAAGGCAATAGGATGGTAACAGTACATTTGACCAATCCGGACAGACAGACACAATACAGACAGACAAGGCAAACTACAGGTAACACAAAACGCTAGTGTACCCCAAAACCTGAAAACCTGAAGTCAACTCTGACGTCTCAGACTTTGACCGAACTAGGGAAGTATTGCTGCGCCCAGCCTTCCACTGGTCTCCTGTCGGGCCCACTGACAGACTATCCAAGCGCAGTCTGACTCACCGGTGAAGCTGCTCCGGGTGGCTCGTGCCCAGTTGTTATAGAATGGAACATTTTGTCCACCTGCCCTCCTGGGCGAGTCCGCCTGGTGTCCGGGGCTGAGGAACGTCTCTCAGCGGCCGTCCCCTGGATAGGCAGGTCCTCGCCGAAGGTGGCTGGGGTCGCGGGTCTTAGGAGATCTCCCCCTCTGGAGAGATCTCGCTGGGGCCTCCAAATGTTGTGGTGTGATCAAATCTAAGACCCATGGAGCCAATTGAGCTGAATTGTGCGCCTTTATTAGCCGTGACTGACTCTGCACCAGGGAGGGTCAGGTAATCAGCCCCGAGCTTCTAGAGGAGGCAGCTCATAAAGCCTAAAACCACATCCTGGTGGACCTTTGCGCAGGCGAGCAAGCAGATCACAAAAGCAGGAGTTGGCCTTTCGCTTCTGGCTCAAGGACATCTGCTGTGGGGAGATTTCTATATCTTAGAACAAACAGGGCCTATAGGCAGTTTCCTTAACTGCATCCTGGCAGCTGGCAGCGCTTTGTCTGAGGACTGGTGCCTAAAGATATGATTTCCCCGTAGCTGGCTTCCTGGAATATTTTCCACTGTTACACTCCACACTGCTCAGCCTGGCCTGCAGAGACCCACTTCACCTTCTCCTGGGACTACACCTGCTCCCCCAAAGCCAGAGATGGTCAACGAGGAGCACGAAGTCGCCATGCTGGGGGCGCCCCAGACCTCGGGGGCCATGACATCCACTGTGATCAACATCCGCAGTGAGACCGTCGTGCCTGACCACGTCGTCTGGTCCCTGTTCAACACCCTCTTCTTTAACCCCTGCTGCCTGGGCTTCGCGGCGTTCGCCTACTCCGTGAAGGTGGGTGGGCACGTGGGGGCTTCTCCGGAAAGTGTGAGTGGCCCGCAGAGGTCCCCCGGCCCAGACGGCCTTGGGGAGGGTGCCCTCGTGTGTGTGTGTGTGTGTGTGTGTGTGTGTGTGTGTGTGTATGAGCGCGCGCGCGCACGCACGTGTGTGTGTGTGTGTGGCCTGTGGGTGTGCAGGTCACAGTGAGGCCACATGGGGTGCTTGGGGATGGTCAGGGTCAACCTCTGTTCACGGGACTCCAAGGATGTCCCTAACGACCAATACCAGAAATTACATCCGTCCGACTCACCGTGTGGCTCCAAGGCTCCCTCAGAAAGAACAAAGGGACCCAGAAAACCCCGAGCCGCCAGCAGACGGGCCAGGCTGGGGAGCGACCGGCTCCACGACCCCTGGAGAGGCTGAGAGTCTGAGGGGAAGGAGCTCTGGCCTCGGGAGGGGGGCCCTCAGGGCACAGCCCTGCTCAGGCTCCAGGGAACAGGGAGGGGCAGGGACCGGACAGCGGAGGACCCGAGTCACACGGCACCCCTCCAGGCCGCTCACCATCTCTTCTCCCCCAGTCTAGGGACCGGAAGATGGTGGGCGACGTGATCGGGGCCCAGAGCTACGCCTCCACCGCCAAGTGCCTCAACATCTGGGCCCTGGTCTTGGGCATCTTTGTCACCATTGGATCCATTTATCTGCTGATCTTATCCGTGAACACCTACCAGAGGATGTTAGAAATCGTGCAGCACCACGGAGGCAACTAGTCAGCGGTCGGGGTGAGCGGACCGAGGCCTCGCCGTCCACCGCCGGCCCTGCGCCCGGCAGCTGCCGGCCCCGCCGCCAGGCCCCTGCTCCTTTACAGGACATACTTGTCTACAACTGAATTGAATAAAGCGTACTTACATGTGTCAATGCTGTGACGTTTCCTGGGGAGCAGACACTGCTGAGAGTCCCCAGCCCGCCCCTAGGACTGAGTCCGCCTCGCCCCCTGCCCGCCTGCTGGCAGCTCTGAGGGGGGCGCTGCACTTGGACTTCACCGGTTTCTGGCCTCCTGCTGGGAGGAGCAGCGGACCAGGGCCCTGGGAGGGTTCCCTCCTTGCCCAGCGTGCGAGCCTGACCCCAGGGCTCGCTGGTCCAGGCACCCTGGGTCCCGAGGATGAGCCTCCCGACTCCCAGCTGGCTGGGGGCTGTGGTGCTGTGCAGGAGGCCATGGGGGTCTGCGTCTGTGGGCGCCGTGGTGGAGCCCCGCGTCCCAGCCGCCGGGGACCCTCAGGCACTGGGGTGCGCCTTGGCCAGGGCCCAGGGTGCGCGGGGGGTGGTCTCGGCCCCAAGCAGGCAGAGGGTGCTGCCGCAGGTGTTCCCGTGTATGAGGCCCCTGAGGCGTGGGAGGGAGATGCACCTGGGTTTGACCCCATGCCCTGTGGGCACCGTGGAGAGGCTGGAGAAGTCTGGGTGCTCACGGGCTGGTGCGGGGCAGGTGAACCCGTCTCCACGTGAGCCCAGTTTCTGTAGTGCGGTGGTCGTCACGTTCACCTCACACGTGAGCCCTGGCCTTCGGGGACCCGGGCTCAGCCGGGTTCCAGCAGTGGGCCCAGGGGGGTCCTGCTGGCTGCGGTCTGCAGTCGGCAGCTCTTCGTGCAGGTTTCAGTGTTGTGGCCACCAGTCCCCGAAAGACACACAGACCACTAGAACTCAGTGAGTTACAGGAAACACAGTCTTTATTCAGCCCGCTGGGTCTGCCGGGGGTACGCAGACCCCAGATTAAGCAGCCCCAGAAAGGTACAGGGTTTTTAAGCTCAAATCCCATTCTTCATTCTGTCTAAACACAAAGGTCTATTTTTCTTCTACTCATTACATGTCGACCCACAGGTCGGTGTGCAAGCCGGGGTACAGAAGCAGAGTTTATTGTTAGAATGTTATGCTCCTATAATTAAAAGCCTATGTTCCCATGGCGATAGTCAAACAGTAATTTCCTGCAAGTAATAAATTTCTAGCAGTCATTTTTCAGCCACCACATTCCCCACTGGCCTTAGCAGACAGTCAAATCTTTGATTCTTCATGTGGAATTTGCTCACAGCCTCTATTTTGTAATACTAGAAGTCTAACAGAAGTAAGTCTCTTCCTTACATATGCAAACAAGAAATTAAGAAAACATGGCCGAAAGTCAACAAGAGGAGGAAGTTGATTCAAGGTCCAGCTACAGCAGATAGAAGGGTTGTTAGCCATGGTGACCAACTGAACATCCTATGAAACCAGTTATTTGATTCTAGTCTCTGTCTTTCCCTGGCATCTAAATTTCTTTGTACTCGTCGTAAGCTCTCTCTAATTACTCCAGAGTTATTGGCATAGAAGCAACAGGGTTCACCGAGAGCCATATGTAATCCGTCTTGTTCTAAGAATAATACATTTAAACTTCTTCTGTTCTGAAGGACTACTTCTGCTGGGGAATCGGCTTGAAGTTCTAGCCGGCTAATGGTGTCTTTTAAGGTCCGGACATCCTTATCTATGTGCATTCCAATCTCACGTAAGTCATTTTCTCCCTTGATAAGGGCAGTGGCGCCTACAGCCCCGAGCCTGCTAGTCCGAGTCCCACAAGAAGGGGGACTGAGACTGGTACGGCCCGTTCCTGTGGCCTGTCCTGGTGGAGGAAGTGGAGTCTGCCTTCCGGCCCATTGTAAAGGGGCACTTGGGGGAGCACAAAGACCGGGATACAAACATCAGCCTCCCCTGAGTCAAAAAGGACAGATGCAGCACAGTGAGCGAGCCCGCCGTCTCGTGCCAGCCTCATAGTCTTTACCCCCTGAGGGAGGCACTTCGATAGCACGACTACAGCCACCGAAGTGGGGTGACTGTGCCAACAGCTTGGAAAAGTTCTTTGAAATCGGGCAGGTTCCTTTTCCCCGTATGTCTCCTAAGGTGAGTCGAGGAGTTTCCCATTCACGGCCTTGTGCACTGCTGAGCTCAGTGAGGTTTAGGGGAGTTCCTGCCCCGACATAATAAGGGGGTGTTGGGTTTAGGCACAACCAGCAATCCTGTCCTACGTCTGGAGCGGTCTTATTTAAGACCTTGAGTATTATCGTTAGCCAAGTTATTAATGCCCCTTCTGGTTCTGCTTGTGGCTGGTCGAATGCCTGGGCTAGAGAGGAAGAAAGGAAGAAACAGAGGGTTAGCCGTACGTACGTACGCTTGAGTCTCAGTCTCAAGGGCCCGTCTTCCTGAGCTGTCCACTCTCGTGCCGCCCTCGCGCGGGAGCGATGAATCCACGACGGGATGCCGTCGACTTCAACTGCAGCGGGCGTCGTCTGGTAGACAGTGACGGGTCCTTTCCGCTTGGGTCCTAGTCCTTTGGAAGTGAACTTCCAGATGCACACAGTGTCCCCAGGCTGAAACCGATGGGGAAGTCTGTCCCCCGGGGCTGAGTGGACAGCACGAACCCGGGACCAAATCTCCTTCTGCACACTTCGAAGGGCCTGTAAAGACTCAGTGAGACAAGGTTATGCAGTTCTGCCTTTTTCTCATCTTCTGTTCTAGGTACTAAAGGTGGGGGTCTTCCAAGGAAAATTTCAAATGGGGTGCATCCATTAACACATGGAGCACACCTGGCTCGGAGAAGAGCAAAAGGGAGAAGTTCTTCCCAGGTCCCGCCAGGTTCTAATCCTAACTTGACTAACGTCTCTTTTAGGGTCCGATTCATTCATTCTACTTGGCCCAAACTTTGAGGCCGGTAGGGCAGTGGAGTGTCTAAACTTAAGTAGCTAGCCAATTGCTGTGGTACCTTTGCTATGAAGGCTGGCCTGTCATCCGACCCTAAAGTTCCAGGAAGACCAAATCGAGGGAGGATTTCTTAGTAACTACTGAGGCAGCCTCTTTCCGGGTAGGGAAGGCCTCCACCCATCCTGAAAAGGTGTCTGTAAACAAGTAAATATTTGTAACCTCCCACAGTCGGGGTTACCTCAGTGAAATCGACTTCCCAGTGGTTCCCCGGATAAGGTCCTCCTTCCCTATGCCTAGGTTCCTCTATCTTCCCCTTCTTTTGATGAACGTGGGCGCAAGCCGGGCATCTCCTCCGTGGTTCTTCTCCCTTCCAAGCAGTGAAATTGAGGGTCTAAAGCTTGGAGCATCTTCGTCCGCCCTAGGTGCGCGGCCTGGTGTAGCTGGTGGAGGAGAGTCCTTCCAAGGGCCCGTGAGGGCCCGATTGTTTTTTATCTGGCGTCGGCCACCACTCCTGTTGGCTCCCTTATCTTGAAAATATGTGTCCTCTTCCGCCACATAGGACAGAGTCGGAGGCAGTTCTGGGTAAGGGACAACAGTCAGTAGATGTGGCCGCTGTTCTTGCCTCTGCGTCGGCTCATAGGTTTCCCTCAGCCTCAGGATCATTCCCTCCTTGATGCCCATTACAAAGAACACTAGCCAGAGCCTCAGGCATCCGTGTGGCTGCAAGTAAGGCTAGGATCTCCCCCTTGTCCTTGATGTCCTGCCCAGCCGAAGTCGGAAGCCCGCTTTCCTTGCAGGTGGCTCCGTGTCCACGTGCAGTGGCAAAGGCGCGTCGGCCGTCAGTGTGTGTCGTGACCGCCTTATCCTTTCCCCATCTCAGTGCCTCAGTGAGGGCGACGAGTTCCGCCTTTTGAGCGGAAGTCCCGTGGGGAAGAGGCTGAGACCAGATGGTGCCAGTCAGAGTTACGACCCCTGCCCCGGCATACCTCCTTCCTTCTCGCATGAAGCCGCTCCCGTCCGTGAACAGAACTTCGTCGGCCTCGGGCAGAGGGGAGTCTTTGAGGTCTGGCCACGAGGAACACACAGCCTCAGTGAAATCCGTGCAGTCGTGAATGGGGGTCTCGGGGTCCGGGTCTGGCAACAGATTGGCTGGGGCGATGACAGCAGCTTTGGATTTTAGCTATACATTTGGGGTCATCCAGTGCCTCCCTGTTGTTGAACATGTTCTGGGCTATCTTGACAAGTTGAGACAGGTTCATCCCAGCAAAACCTTCTAATTTGTGTAATTTACGCTGGATATCAGAGGCTGCCTGAGTAGCAAGGCTATGTTAATTGCCTGCTGGTTCTCGGGGGCCTCAGGATCAAAGCGGGTGTATGCCCCGTGTTCAAGAAACACTCCAGGGGATTCCTGAGGCCCCTGTATAACCTCAGTTGCCTTAGAAAGGTTGGTTGGCTGGCGAGCAGCCATCCTAATTCCCCCAATTAGGATCTGGTGGTACCGATCTAATGCCATCCTCCCCGCCTGAGAATCGTGTCCCCGGCCTGCGCGGGTGGAGGGAAATCCCTGCTTGGTCTGTCCCCCCCCCCCCCCCGCTTCCTCACTCTCCTCCCTCCTGCAGTTGTCTTTTGTGTCTCAGTCTGAATGCATCCGAGTTATTCTGAGGTCAAGGGGGTAACTAAAAGCCGTTGGTACTCGTCCCAGGTGGGGCAGTGAGTCTGAGAGACACTTCCTAAGAGTCCCATTAATGCCTGGGGTTTCTCAGAGAAAGGCGGATTCTGTGCCTCCCAGTTGTACAGGTCACTAGTCGAGAAAGGCACGTAAACCATGAAGGGCCTGTCAGTGTGATAACCCTGGGGTGGCGCTTCTCACAAGGGGAGGATGGCCGGGGTGGTGGTATCGGCTGGTGCCCCACCCGGAGCGGGAGCAGGAGGCCCACAGGGGTGACCTGCCCACCTCCGAGGAGGGGAGGCGGTGCTATTGGGCCTCTGTTGTCCTGGATTATAGGGTGGGGGAAGGTCACTGTCCTCCGGTGCAGATTGGAGGACTGAGGGACTGGGCTGTCTTGGAGATTCAGTTGCTGTATGTTTCGGGGTGCCCACAACTAAAACTCACGCCCCCAGAGAAAGGGCACACCGGCGGAGCCAAGGAGGGGGTTCTGAACAAGGTTTAACCATCGATTGATGTAGGGAAACTGATCGGGGTGTCCCGGGTCTCCCGTGACAACCTTCCAAACATTCCTCACCAAACCCTTGTCAGAGGAACCCTCCGGAGGCCAGTTTACATCAAAAGACAGCCACTGGACTTCACACAATGCCCTTAGTCTGCCTGGAGAAAACTTTAAGCCATAGTCAGCTCCCTCTACAAACCCTTCTTTGAAATGTCGCAGGAGACACCCGAAGGGTGTCCTCTGTGAACTCGGGCTTCCCCTAATGCTTGCGCGGAAAACACTAGACAGATACTCAGATGAGAACGATCGCTGAGGTGCCGGTGGACCCGGAGAGGTCTGCCACCTACAGCCCAGACAAGACCAAAGACAACAGACGGAACCCGACACAGGGCACAGGAGGCGGCGTCGCGCGGCCTGGCCACGGTCTGGGAGATCTGACTGTGTCCAGTCTCCCCACGGACCCCCAACGACCGGTCAACAGAACCAGGAAGGTACCTTTTATTCAGACGCCGAGGCCTCGGAGATTCCAGATTCCCGTCGGGACCAGGAACAAAGAGCGTGTCCTGAAAGTTGTGTCCTTGGCAATGGTATTGCCCCCGTCACAGCATTCAAGGGCCCTGGAACGTCCCGGGCTGGCCACCCCTTTGAATCCGTAACAGGGGCAGCGACCGCTTCGGAGGCCGGTCTGGTCTTAGATCCCAAGGCCACTCCCTGAGATCTCGCTGGGGCCTCCAAATGTTGTAGCCACCAACCCCGAAAGACACACGGACCACTGGAACTCAGTGAGTTATAGGAAACACACTCTTTATTCAGCCAGCTGGGTCTGCCAGGGGTACGCAGACCCCAAATTAAGCCTCCCCGAAATGTAAAGATACAAGATTTTTAAGCCCCAAACTCCATTCTTCATTCTGTCTCAACACAAAGGTTTATTTTTCTTCTATTCACTACCTGTCAACCTAAGGTCGGGTGTGTAAGCCGGGGTACAGAAGCAGAAAGCTTATTGTTAGACTGTGATGTTCCCATGGGCAATAGCCAAGCAGTAATTTCCTGCCAAAAGGAAGCAGGACCATGTGGGGATACGCCCCGCCAGGACCCGCAGGGCACCGCGGGCGGATCGCCGTGGTCACGGGGTCAGGGCCCCCAGACTCCCGCAGGGGGAACAGGGGTCCAGGGAGTGCCGAGGCCCCAGGGAAGAGGCTGCGGAGCATTCCGGCTGGAGGAGACGGTGCACGGGCCCCGCACTGAGGACGGGCTGGGCCGGGAGCCCCTCCAGTGAGGGATACGGGAGGGGGCGGGGAGGGAAGCCGACCGAGACCGGATCTGGGCGCAGGGCAGGGCGGCCCTGGGGCCCAGTGTGTGTGGCCCCCGGACCCAGGGCGCGGGCTGCCCCCAGGATGCCGACAGTGAGCTGGCCCCGCTCTCAGGCCCCGGGAGGCCCCAGCCAGGCTCTGGGGCAAAGCGCACGGCCTCACCTGGCAGCCGCAGGTCCCTGGCCCGTGGCCCAGGCTACACGCGGGAAGGGTCACGTCACAGCCCAGGGACCCAGGCAGGGTCTTGGGGCCAGCAGCAGACTGCCAGTCCCTCCCCCTGGGAGAAGTCAGTTGGTGGTAGTGCGGCTCCAGGCGGTGACACGGCCCTGGACAGTAGGGCCTGCGGTGTGTCCATTCAGCAGGGACATGCAGGACATGGAAGCGCACAGGGCCTACGGCCACAGCCACCCTCCACAACCGTCCCCTTGCCTGAGCCGGAATGGTCAGGGAGCAGGCCACCCTGCCCCAGGTCCGCCGTGGCATCACATGAGCATCACAGAATTCTCACAGATGGAAGTCCACGGACTGGCCTGGCTGTCAAAAGCAACCAACGCTCCAGGAGAGTCGCCCTGAGTGAGTCGGCAAAAATAACTGACTGCAGAATCGGACCCACAAAGACAGAAGATACAGGGTTTATCCGATGAGAAATATACCGGATTAAAAAAAAATAAGTCTGCTTAATTACGTTTAAGGCAAGGAAAGAGGCTGACCAGGCGGATTTAAAAGGAAAGTGGAAAGTAAAATCCACCCGAATCGAAATTCAAATGGGCCAAACAGAAGATAAAAGCAGCTGAAGAGGGAATTCGAGAACTGGAAGGCAGACCTGAAGAAATTGCCCAGATTGCGGCACAGGGGGGAAGCATGGGAAGCCACACAGCCAGGAGTGAGCCCACCCAGCGGGGTCCAGTCGAGGTTCAGGAGCTGGTCTGAAGCCTGGTCCCGGCAGCGAGGGGCGGGGGAAAGCAGGACAAAAAAGGGGAACCATGTGTCAAAAAATAATAATAAACGGAGCCATCATTTGAAATGGAGCTGAGGCCGCCATGCGGGAGGAAGGGCCTTGCATGTTATACCTCGAACCTCTGGGATGGTAGAACAGGACAAAATAAGCCTCAGCGGGGCCTAAGCGGCCTTGAGCCGACAGGACTGTTGCTACAGATAGCAAGAAAACAGATATTACGACTACTGGACTGAAAAGTAAAAACATTGTTTATTTTCCTTTTTTAAAAAATCATAATCTTTATTACATGTATCCCTTCCGTCAATGAGGGAAGAAAACAACCACAGCCAAAATTGCCCTCCAAGTGACTCATCGTCCATCTCTGAGGACACCGATCGGAAGAGATTTTGAAGAAGTTTCAGTAAAAAAACAAGGCGTAAGTTTTTCTGTAAACATGTCAGTGAATCTATACACTAAGACCTGCTATTCAAATTATCATGTGAAACCCCTCTCAGTGCAGAGTCCTAGAAATGGCAGTCTGCCTGGCCCCACGGAGCAGCAGCCCAGGGCTGACGGGCAGCACCCAATGCCTGGGGAATTTCTGGGAAAATATTCTATACACACACCTGTGGGCCAGTCACCTGTGTCTGCCTGCCTTCCTTCCTTCCTTCCTTCCTTCCTTCCTTCCTTCCTTCCTTCCTTCCTTCCTTCTCTCTTTCTCTCTTTCTCTCTTTCTTTCTTTTTCTTTTTGAAGCATTTTACTATTGGTTTCAAGTCTACAGGACATTGGTTAGACATTTATATAGTTCCTGAAATGATCCCCCACCCCCGATTTGTCTGTTACCCATCTGGCTCTATTTCTACATGCCTCAAACGCCATCATCGAATCCCTCAGAACTCAAGACAGCTAGGTAAGAAGTCAATGCCTGGGGATTAGGAAGACTTTGCTGTCACTGTCCTCAAAATCACTGTTTTTCTGTCTCTTGAGATAATGTGACAAGGGTAGGCAGTTCCTAGATGTAGGGTCAAATGTACTCCAAACACGTGGTCATTTTCTTTGGGTCAAAGTCATGTGTGTGTGTGTTGGGGGTGGGGCGGGGGAGATGCAAATCACTTCTTTAACTTGCAGGAAAAGTCTGCTGGGGCCTTCGGGTGTTCGTACCTGCTGTGGACACTGTCGGTTCCCGTGAGGACACCCAGGCCTGCCCGCCAACACATCTCTGTTGTTCCACTTACGAGATCGTTTAGCGTGGACATACGGTTTAAAATGGGGCTTCCATTTTCAGTTAGTTTTCCTTCGACATCCTCCCCTTCCGTGCGTAGGCCGGCATTCGTTTCATCGTGCTCTAGTCCGAGGAGCACGGCGCTCTTCGAATCTGCAGCGCGATTCCCTCCTCCACCCTCCGCCGTCCTCCTCACTCCACAGGTGCCGAAGCGCCGTGGGCATCCCGTCTGGGCGCCTCCGACCCGCTCCGTCAGGGCTTCGGCGTAGCTTGTGAGTGTCCTCCTGTGGCGAGCCGCGGCTCCCTCGCTGGGCGTCAGGGCCAGGTCCCGGGGGCCGGGGGTGCCCCTGCGCAGGGGACGCGGCGCTCCGGGCCCTTACGGGGCCGCGTCAGGGCCGCTTCGTGCTTCCCACGCAGAGGTTCCTGCCATTTCCTCTCGCGTGCCGTTTGTGGGATGTTGTTTTCCGCCGCCGGGTGACACAGATGTGTACCCTGATAACTTCCTGTTGCGGCCGTGGTGGGGCAGACGGGACAGGGGCAGACAGCCTGTAGCTCTGCCCAGCGCCGGCGGGTGCAGGGGTGACTGAGGCCGTGCCCACGCTCGGCGGTCACCGAGCCTCCCAGGAACCCAGGCGGACGGGGCAGCTGGCCCGGCTTGGGGCTTGTTGTCACAGGCGCCTGGCAGGATGTCCGGTGCTTGGAGCAACAAGGACATCGGAAGCGGATGTGGACTTGCACACAAGGACACGCTGCAGGGAGGCCGCACACGCCTACCGATCCCGCGACTTCTTACTCTAGGGACTAGAAAAAGCTACTTAAGACGAAGTAGCTGAGAACAGGGAGGTGGCTCTGAGGCTGAACCTGGCAGTTGGCTGTAGCTTGGGTCTGCTGACCTGAGAGTAACTATTGTTAAATTACAAAGCCAGCGACGTCGTGAAACTTAATAAAAGGCCGTGGAGACGGGTTGCGCGGCTCGCATTGTCCAGCCTCCGCGCCTTTGTCCGTGTAAGCCACACGCGTCCAGGCTCCGACTCTTCTTCCAAGCCGTCTCCGCAGCAGAGCTCGACCGGGAGGCTGCAGAGGCCGCTGTGTGACGACGGCGCCCGTCTGGGGAGACTTTTCCGTCCGGGACTAGGAGAAGCGAGACGCGGTTGTCTCCTCCACCCTCACTGTCCCGTGGGAGGCGGCGGCAGCTCCCGGGCCAGTCCCAGGCGCCAGCTGATGGCCAGTCTTTCTGTCGCACTCTCCTTGGCATGGACCGCCGTGTCTGCCCACGTGAGGTCAGCCCCGGCCTGCTGCTCAAAGCAAAGCGCGGTCCGCCCTGGGTTCTGGGAGCGGGGGCTGCGGGCGAGCGGGGTCCTCCGTTTGGAACCAGGGTCACTCTGCCATGGCATCTGTACCATCAGAACTGCCTTCCTTCTAGCGACGTCACTGTCCCCCTCTTCTCGGAAATGGCCCTCGCCGGTGTCTCCTTATCGGGACACTATTTGGGCTTCTGCCTGGAGTGGCGTGTCCCCAACAGTGACTCTTACGGATCTCTGATCCTCGCTGCTCCCTGTCACGTTGGAAGGCCTTTCTTTGTTAGTTACCCCAGGCAAGGGAGGCCCCTAGGCACAGCACCGGGTCCCACGGGGGCTCTGGAGCGTGGCGGCCACCACAAGCCCATCCAGCCACGGCTGGTCAGGGTGGCCCTGGGCTCGGAGCCCCGCCGCGGAGCTGCTCCCCTTGCGGGAGAAGTCCCTGGAGGGCCCCCGGGGGATCTGGGGGGAGCCCCCACAGTCAAGGGGAGGGGAATGGGCAGTGATCACGAGACCCTCAGAGCTGAAATGAAACATTCACAGACGCGAGTCCTGGGCAAGGAGGGTCGCCTAGGCGACGAACAGATCCACGCGGAGACGCGTCGGAGCCAGGCGGCCGACCGGCAAGGACGAAGGGCGGGTGTGCCTGTGCCTGAGGCCCGGTGGCCACCACGTCCTCCCAGGACGGACGGCAGGGGCATGTGGAGGGCGAGGCGGGCCTGTCCAGTCCCCCTGGAGGGCGTCTCAGTCCTAGGCAGGGGCCTGTCCAGTCCCCCTGGAGGGCGTCTCAGTCCTAGGCAGGGGCCTGTCCAGTCCCCCTGGAGGGCGTCTCAGTCCTAGGCAGGGGCCGGGGGCCTGGGAGCTGCGAGGGCCGTGTGGGAGCGACAGGGTCACACTGGGAGACGCGGACGCTCAGGACGCGTGGGGCTCGGAGCTCCAGCGGGACTCGGTCTCCCGCGGCCCCGTTCACTGCGTGGGACAGCGCTCGGGCCGCACGCGGGAGCGCACGCGCCGGCTCGGTGCGGGCGAGGGCGCCCGACGGGCCGGCAGGGCCTCCGGCGGCGCCAGGCCCGAGCCCTGCGGGCGGGACAAGCGCCCTAGTGCCGCCGCCCGGGCCTGGCGCGGCGGGCAGCAGGGGGCATTCTCGGGCCTGCGAGCCGCGGCCCGAGCCTGGAAGACGCTCGAGGTCGACGGGGCCCCGAGAAGGTGGCGGTGGCCCGGGCACCGCAGGGGCCGCGTGGCCGTCGTGGGCGTTGCTCCGCCGCGGGCGCGGGGCGCGGGGCGCGGGGCTGGAGCCACCGCGGCGCGGGCTCGGCCTGGACCCCGCGGCCACAAGGCCCCCCTGGCGCGCGTCCCCGCGCGGACCTCCTGCGGCCGCTCCCGCCCCTGCTGCTCCCCGTGAGCACCCGAACCGCCTGGAAGACGCCTGAGGACAGACGTGGGGGCCCCAGCTGGGGGTCAGGTGGCCGGGTCTGAGGCGGGGACCCAGGAGCTGTGACAAGATCCCGGCCTGTGGCGATGCTGCTGGCCACAGGCCCCCTTGTGACCACCTCTTCTCTGTAAAAATTAAGAGTTAAAATTGAAAAATTTAAGACAAAGTCAATGCGTCCATAATCTGAATAGTGATGAGCTCAGCCGCTTTCCCCAGACCTGGGGGGAACCAGGTGGGCGGGCCGGGGCGGGGCCACGGGAAGTCCTGCCCAGGACAGGGTCCGTGTCCGCCCCCCCCACCCCCGTGTCCTCGGGCGCTCACTCATTTGCTGTATGCTCCTCCACTTAACCAGCTTGCAAACCCAATGGGAAAAACTTCTAAGAAATAAAACTCCCCTGGGGAGGAGGGGCTGGCGCCCGGCCGGTCGGGGCCAGGTGCATTCCCCTCCAGCCCAGCACGGGCTCAGCGACAGGCTCTGGGGAGCCGTGGCCTTGATACAGGGACGGGACAACCTGCCTGTTTGATCTGGAACGTTCCACTCCCGACTTGAATGCGCTGCTGCTTGGGCCCACCCAAAGCTCCGACCTGGCGGGTCTGACAGAACCTGCCACGGTGGGCGGTTCTGCTACCAGGCTACCTGGTGGCCCACTGCTGTGGCGCGATCAAATTTAAGACCCACGGAGCCAATCGAGATTAATTATGAGCCTTTATTAGCCGGCCAGCAACTGCCTCTCCCCACTAGAGAATCAGCCCCGAGCCTCCAGAAGGAATAGCTTAAAAAGCCCCAAAACCCCCTCCAGCAAGCAAGCAGGTTTCCAGAAGCAGAGGCTGGCCATTAACATACCTTTACACAGGATAACGACACCCTTAACATTAGCATATCTTTGCACAGAACATCTCCTAGGACTAAACCCTGTTCGACATTAAACAATGGAAGCAGAAGTTGGCCATTTGAAAAATTTCCACCCTTAACACCACGTCCATCTTTAGAGATAAGAAAGATGGCCTTCAGCAGACCACGGTGCACACGCCCCAGCCCCAAGGCCAGGTGCATCTGCCCGCCGGGGCGAAGTCTCAGAGGGTTGGCAGGGCCAGCACTCCTCGCCTGCTAGGCTGTGGCGTGGCGCTAATTTCTGTTGTGTGCCCGGGATCGGATGTCATTCTCATCTCTGCCAGGCCAGGGCTGGTGGAAGGGAGCCATTCCGGCCATCTGCACCTGGCCGGCCCGCCCAGAAGGCCAGCCGCTGCCCATGGGGACGTGCCCCGCCCTCAGCCCGTCCCCACAGCAGCCAGGGAGAGGACCTGCTCGCTGGACTGAGTGAGGCTCCACTGTCCTCGCACAGATGATCGCTTTCTGCTGTTTTTGTCCCCTGTCGTTTTTTTTGTCATTCTTTCCTTCCATTTGGTTTTCACACTTTCACCTGGCGTGTACTTACACTGATACACGCAAGTCTCAGCTGTCAATTTGCAAAAGCGCCAGCACCCACGCGGCCCACGCGCTCGTCCGGACGTGGAATCGCGGTGTGGGAGCGTGAGACTCGACCTTTCCGTTACCGGGAGTGTGTGTGCCAGTCGTGGCACAAAGCCATGATCACCGCTGAGAAAAATGGCGGGAAGGGAACTCCGAAAGCCCCCCCTACACAGAAGCAGCGAACAAACCAGCAGCAACGATCAGTCGACATGTTCAGACTCTGCAGAGTATGAGACAGCTGAAAGCCGAGGGGTCGCCACGGAACCCTGGGCCGCAGCGCGCGGCCGGGGGAGACTGGCAGGCCCTGCGCAGGCGGGGCCTGGGCTGGGGAGAGAGAGGGCCAACTCCCGCCGGGGCGCCCTCCCGAGGGCCCCCACAGGCCCTGAGTGATGTGAGAGCGGATTCGAGTGATGGGGACAGGAAACTTACCCTTAGACCACAGCCCCTCCCCCATGCAACCTGACACTCATTGGTTTTTTCCACCCTCCTTGTCCCCAGCCTAATCACCAATTTTCAAAACACTGGGAAACAGGAAGTTCAGAGACGTCAAAACCAACCCCGACGGGGAGGGGCCCTGAGCACCTTCCGGGCATCAGCCCCACACTGCTCAGCCTGGCCTGCAGAGACCCACTGCACCTTCTCCTGGGACCGCACTTGCTCCCCCAAAGCCAGAGATGATCAACGAGGAGCACGAAGTCGCCATGCTGGGGGCGCCCCAGACCTCGGGGGCCGTGACGTCCACCGTGATCAACATCCGCGAGGAGACCGTCGTGCCCGACCACGTCGTCTGGTCCCTGTTCAACACCCTCTTCTTTAACCCCTGCTGCCTGGGCTTCGTGGCGTTCGCCTACTCCGTGAAGGTGGGTGGGCGCGTCGGGGCTTCTCCGGAAAGTGCGAGTGGCCCGCAGAGGTGCCCCGGCCCAGACGGCCTTGGGGAGGGCGCCCTCGGGTGCGCACGCACGTGTGTGTGTGGCCTGTGGGTGTGCAGGTCACAGTGAGGCCACATGGGGTGCTTGTGGATTGCCAGGGTCTCCAAGTATCTCCCTACCGACCAATATCAGAAATTACATCCTTCAGACTCAACCGTGTGGCTCCAAGGCTCTCTCAGGAAGAACAAAGGGACCCAGAAAACCCCGAGCCGCCAGCAGACGGGCCAGGCTGGGGAGCGACCGGCTCCACGACCCCTGGAGAGGCTGAGAGTCTGAGGGGAAGGAGCTCGGGCCCCGGGGGGGGGGGGGGGCCTCAGGGCACAGCCCTGCTCAGGCTCCAGGGAACAGGGAGGGGCAGGGGCCAGCCAGGGAGGACCCGAGTCACACGGCACCCCTCCAGGCCGCTCACCATCTCTTCTCCCCCAGTCTAGGGACCGGAAGATGGTGGGCGACATGATCGGGGCCAAGAGCTACGCCTCCACCGCCAAGTGCCTCAACATCTGGGCCCTGATCTTGGGCATCTTTGTCACCATTGGATCCATTTATCTGCTGATCTTATCCGTGAACACCTACCAGACGATGTTAGAAATCATGCAGCACCGCGGAGGCAACTAGTCAGCGGTCGGGGCGAGCGGACCGAGGCCTCGCCGTCCACCGCCGGCCCTGCGCCCGGCAGCTGCCGGCCCCGCCGCCAGGCCCCTGCTCCTTTACAGGACATACTTGTCTACAACTGAATTGAATAAAGCGTACTTACATGTGTCAATGCTGTGACGTTTCCTGGGGAGCAGACACTGCTGAGAGTCCCCAGCCCGCCCCTAGGACTGAGTCCGCCTCGCCCCCTGCCCGCCTGCTGGCAGCTCTGAGGGGGGCGCTGCACTTGGACTTCACCGGTTTCTGGCCTCCTGCTGGGAGGAGCAGCGGACCAGGGTCCTGGGAGGGTTCCCTCCTTGCCCAGCGTGCGAGCCTGACCCCAGGGCTCGCTGGTCCAGGCACCCTGGGTCCCGAGGATGAGCCTCCCGACTCCCAGCTGGCTGGGGGCTGTGGTGCTGTGCAGGAGGCCATGGGGGTCTGCGTCTGTGGGCGCCGTGGTGGAGCCCCGCGTCCCAGCCGCCGGGGACCCTCAGGCACTGGGGTGCGCCTTGGCCAGGGCCCAGGGTGCGCGGGGCGTGGTCTCGGCCCCAAGCAGGCAGAGGGTGCTGCCGCAGGTGTTCCCGTGTATGAGGCCCCTGAGGCGTGGGAGGGAGATGCACCTGGGTTTGACCCCATGCCCTGTGGGCACCGTGGAGAGGCTGGAGAAGTCTGGGTGCTCACGGGCTGGTGCGGGGCAGGTGAACCCGTCTCCACGTGAGCCCAGTTTCCGTAGTGCGGTGGTCGTCACGTTCGCCTCTCACGTGAGCCCTGGCCTTCGGGGACCCGGGCTCAGCCGGGTTCCAGCGGTGGGCCCGGGGGGGTCCTGCTGGCTGTGGTCTGCAGTCGGCAGCTCTTCGTGCAGCGGCTCCGTCCTGGCTCCCCTGAGGGGCTGGCCGCCTGTACCCCACAGCTGCTTCTGTCTGCTCCTGCAGCACCCCAGTCCTGGGCTGGTCAGTGGTTGTGCTTTATCTGGCACGAGGTCACCACCTCTCCTGGAGGGGTGGGGGGCGAGTCCCACTTGAGAGCAGAGGAAGGGACATGCCTGGGCTGAAGGTCCCAGAGGGGAGGCCGGAGGGATTTCTGTGTTTCAGGGCTGGGCCAGATGTGAGGGGTGCTGGACCTATGCTCTGGGGGTGCTGAGGCTGTGGTTTCGCAGCGCCTAGTGCAGGCCACGCTGAAGCTGAGACAGCACTGCACCCAGCAGGGCCCTGGGGTGGCACTGCCAACTCCGTCTGGCCAGAAGGAAGGGGCTCTCCGGGGCGTCTGCAGCCCCTGTGCACCCCCGCGCAGGGGGCGCCCGGGAAGCGCGTGCGGCCTGGGGCTCCTGAGGGCGAGCGCCCGCCCGGCGTGCCCGCGAGGAGCTTCCCCGGCGGGCTGAGCGGCGCCGCCGCCCCCAGGGCCCGCGCCGCGGGCGGGGCGCGCTCGCCCCGCTCTCATTTGTCGCTATATTTAGCGGGCGGCGCCGGGCCGGCGGCTATAAGCGGCCGCGGCGCGCACCCCGGGGCGCGCGGCGAGCGAGGCGGCGACGGCGCTGGAACCCATGGACACCGCGTACCCCCGCCAGGACCCCCGGGCCCCGGCGCCCCGCGAGGCGGACGGCGGCGCGCACACCGCCCTGACGCTGGCGGCGCCGCGGCCCGCGCCGCGCGACCACCTCCTCTGGTCGGTGTTCAGCACCCTCTACCTGAACCTGTGCTGCCTGGGCTTCCTGGCGCTGGCCTACTCCATCAAGGTGGGCGCGCGCTCCCCCTCGGCGCGCCGGGGCTCGGGTCGCGCTCCCCCCGCCCACCCCACCGGGCGCTTTGCCGCCCTGGCGTCGCCTGTGCCGCGGAGCCTCAGCGCCCTGCCGGGCTCCCCAGCCACCCAGGGTCCTCGGAGGCCGGTGCTGGCCTGGCCACCGGACCCCCGGCGGGAGCGCAGCAGGCAGGGGCCCCTCGTGCCCCATTTTAGGCGGGGGTCCCTCGTGCCCCACCCCGCCAGGGCCGAGCAGTCGGGGGCAGTGAAGGGGAGGCGGGCCCCGGGTGTGCCCCCCGCAGGCCGCATCCCTCCATCCAGATGTTGGGTTCAGCACTGGGCCCCCCAGAGTGTGAGCCAGGGGCTTCCTGGGGTGGGGCTGCGGGCCCCCTGGCCCTGGCACAGGTGGACACCTGGCCCTGCTGCCGCCCGCAGGCCCGGGACCAGAAGGTGGCCGGGGACCTGGCAGAGGCCCAGCGCTTAGGCTCCAAAGCCAAGTGCTACAACATCCTGGCGGCTATGTGGGCCCTGGTGCCGCCCCTGCTGCTGCTGGCGCTGGTGGTGACGGGCGCCCTGCACCTGTCCCGGCTGGCCAAGGACTCCGCCGCCTTCTTCAGCACCAAGTTCGACGACGCAGACTATGACTGAGAGGCTGAGCCCGACCCAGTCCTGACCCGGGGACCCCGAGGCCAGGACGCCAGCCCCCGACGTGCAGCGGGGGGCTCCACCCGGACCTGCGGGAACCCTGGCTGCATGGCAGGGCCCGATGCCCACCCCCAGCCTCAGGCTGGGCACCTGATGCCAGCCCCGAGGATCCCCCTTGTGGATCCCAGACGCCTCCTCTAACCTCGATGGTCCCTGGTCCCCCCTCCCCACTCACCAGGCTCAGCCTAGGTCCCACAATTAAAAGTGCCTGGTCCCCAAAGTGTGTCCTGGGTCTCTGTGTCCTGGTCCCTGAAGTGTGTCCTGGGGGGAGGATGTCTTCCTGAGGGGAGCTACCTAGGGATGCCCACCGCCAAGTCGCCCAGATGGCCCCGGCACCGCTGGTGGGACCCCGTCCTGAATGGTCTTCTTCGGGCCGTGCTCCGTCTGTCCCCAGCACGGAGGCGCCTGAGTACTTCAGAATCAAGTTTGAGAACTCAGGCTTTGATCGCTGCGGGGGCCGTGGTTTAGTGGTGCGTCTCCGGGGTCCGTGGCGTCCACTGACCCCACGTGTGCCTGTTCCCGAGGCCGCGTGCGCACACGTCTGCGTGCGAGGTCGCTGGGCGTCCCTGGCCGGGCGATCTCGTCCCGCATGTTCCTGTCTGTGGCTCAGGCGCGTATCGATCGCCTTCTTTGGGTCACTCTGTTGGTCCCCTGACCCCGTATCCTTTTAGTTCTGAGACATCTCAGTCCCTGCAGCGGGTCAGCAGGGCTGGACACAAAGACACGCGAGCACGCAGGCTCGGAGAGCCGTGACCCAAGCACGCGCACCTCGCACACTCACACGGGACCGCGAGCCCCTCCCAGCCAGTGGGGCGGGGCTGCGGGTCCAGGGCGTTTCTGAGCAGCTGGATGCGTCTCTCTATTATTCCACCTCCGGAACCCGCGGCCCGACAGAGGCGGGCCTGGGAACACATGCGCAGGCCCTGTGTGGCGAGGGGCGAGGTCCCCTCGCTGCGCTGTGGCCAGGCCAATGACAGGGCCGGCTAATTGCAGGGGCCTTAACCACAGGGCGGCTCGGTGTTAGGAGCACTCCACCCAGGGGCCCGTCTGTCCCCAGGGAGCCCCCTTTGCCTGGCCCCTCTGCCTGGGCTGGGGATGGAGGTCTCTGTGTGACTGCTGTATTTGGAGCCCCCAAAGTGCCCTCCCCGACAGCTGGCTCAGCCAACTTCACTGTGTGCCAGCGCAGATGGCGCCTTGGCCACCGGCCCCACGATGAGGAGCGTCTGCTGCTCCGAGCCGGCCTCTGGCGGCAGAGGCATGTGCCGGCTGGGGCCTGGGGATGGGGACGGGGCCCTGGCCCAGGCTGGGCACGGGTCCCGTGTTGGACCAAGGACAAGGGCAGAGTGCCAGGGCTGGGACCAGGGTGGAGGACACATGCCAGCCCTGAGCTCCAGGCTTGGCCCCAAAGGGACCGACCCGCGCTGAGTACGCAGGCCTGTGTGTGTTTGACTGCGTGATCCCAAGCACCGGACGGCCTGCCGGTCGTGACGGGGCAAAGACGATTGATTAGCCCAGGTGCTGGGGTCAGAGCGCGCCGTCCAGCCAGGCGGTGGGAAGGTCACCAGCAGCCCTCCCTGCCTCCGGCCGTCTCGTGGACAGGCGGAGGGGCCTCGACCGAGTTCAAGCCATTGGCTACCAGGGCCCCTGAGCAGCCACGCCGGCGCGCACACGCGGCCACTGGCCGGTCCGCTCAGAGGGTCCCCGCCCCGCGCACACGCGTGGCATGCACCACAGCCGACGTCCCGCGGCGTCAGTCCTGCAGGTGCGGGGCCCCTCCCGCCCGGCTGTGTCCCCGCCTGCTGGGCCTGGGCCACACGGCCAGCCGAGGTCCTCAGGGCGCTGGTGCCGACGGGTGTGCAACTGGGCCACGCTCCGTCCACGTGCTGCCCCCACCCCCGCGCGCACAGACACCCCCCTCCCTCTCCCTCCCGAGGTGGCGTCCACGGGTCCTGGGACTAACTCTGCAGGAGACAGAGAACAGCAGTTCGCCAGGGGACAGAGGCGGGGCGCTGACCACAGGACCCACCTACTGCTCTACTGAGCGAGTGGCCACCTGACCCCTGACCCACAGGCAAGCCCACATTCGAAGGAGAGCTCACCGGCTCCGCACACCGGCTCTTCCCGCACTTTAATGCCTTGGGCGGACTGGTGTCGCAGGCCAGCCTCACCGCAATCCGGGTGGTGGGCGCTGTGCCCCCTCCTTCTTGCGATTCCCCGAGGACCCAAGTTGGATGTGCCAAGGGAGAGGCTGAGGCCCCAGGAGGGGAATCTGGGCAGAGCATCCAGCCAAGGGCAGCCCGGCCAGGACAGAGGGGACCAGGGCCGGGGCTTGCTCTGCACCCCACCCGGCTGTGGAAAGGTGTGACGGGCTGTCTGACCTTAGCAAAGCGGCTCAGAGGCCAGAGGAGCCAAAACCTGTAAGCGCCGAGTCCCCATGCCGGCCGAGGGCACCTGGACGCACCTCGCCTGCCCTCCGCGACGCGGGCTGGGCGCGCTCCTGTGCTGGGCTGTGACCGTGAGTCCTGAGCAGGTCTGGGCCGAGGCCCCCTCCCCAGGGCCCTGCCCCGTTGTCCCCTGGCAGGAGCTGAGCCCGCCTCCGCCTCCTCAGCAGAGCTGTCTGCCTGGCGAAGGGACAGGCGCAGGCGTCGGCCCAGAGGGCCGGGCACAGACATGGCTGGTGTGGGGTGCCATGGGGTCAAGGAGGAAAGGGGCTCAGACTTGACCCTTAGGCCAAAGGACCCAGACATTGCCTGGAGCCCACGAGCCTCGCTGCCAGGTGGGGGTGGGTGGGAGGGGACGACTGGCCAGTAGGGCGTCAAAGAGGGGTGGGTGCCGCCAGGCAGGGCCACCGCACAGGGAGTGAGGGAGGGTAGGGCCCGAGAGGCACCCCGGAAGCCACGGTGCTGGTGGTTCAGGAGCAGAGCCCCAGGCAGAGCCAGGGTGAGGGAGGCAGTGGGGCGGAGGGCCCGAGGGTGGCCCAGATGTGGTCCTGTGGGGTCTGGCAGGTGTCCAGCACCTTCGAAAGGCTCTCTCTGGAAATTCCTGGAGCAGAACGACTGTCTCTGCTTCCTACGGGAAGGACCTTTGTATCCGGCCAGCCGAGCAAGGGAAGGAAACCTCGCGTCCTGCGGGGAGGCGCATTTCGTGGGAGGCGGCACAGGCCCTGGCACAGGCCCTGGGCCCCTGGCGGGGTCTGGGGCAGTGCCCTACCTGGGGGCAGGGGGAGCCGGGCTTGTGATGGCCACAGCTCGACCTCCAGTGGGGGCGCCCAGGGCCCTGCTCGGGCCCTGACTTTGACTGTCACCGAGCCCACGGAGAAGGAGAAGTCAAGCTTGCTCCCCTGGTAGGAGATGCCGGAGATGCTCACGCCTGTGACCCCAGCAGGACACATGGGGTCAAAGGTTACGCCAGCCCCCGTGATCCTGTGGGAGGGGACAGATCTGTGAGGAAGGCCCTCAGCGGCCAGGTGACGCCCTCTGCTGGGCCCCGCACTCACCGGAACCCGGTGAACCCGAAGAGCGCCGCCTGCAGGAAGCCCCCCATGCCAGTCAGGAAGTTGACCGCCCCCGACCCATCGGAATTCTCTGTCCACACCTGCGGGGGGGCGAGGCAGTCAGTGCGGGGACCCCAGACACAGACCCTCCCGAAGCCACTGCCTCTGCTCCCAGGAGGCCCCAGATCACGAGGGAATTGCCAGGCTGTGACCCTGCTGTGGCCCAAGGCTGGGCTCCCAACCCCACAGCCCAGGGGCGTGAGGGAAGGCTGGTGAGCTGGAGGGGAGGCTGGGGCCGGGGGGAGGCTGGGGCCGGGGAGGTGGGGGCCGGGGGGAGGCTGGCCTTGAAGGGCTCCGTGATGTTGGCAAAGCTCCTTTCCAGGAGGCCCCATGCCCTGCCGGGCTCCTTCAGCTCCATCCAGCCCACGGCGAACATGCTCTGGGGCGGAGGACGCGCTGCCGTGAGGTCCGCTGCGTGCGGAAGGCGGACCGCAGCCAGCGGGGCAGGGCGGGGCCACCATGAGGACTGCCGCCCCACTCCCCAGTCTCCTCACCCAGGTCATGGCAGGGCCATGGGGGGACGTCGCAGCCTCGTAAACCTCCAGGTTTCTTCTGCGAACACGAGGACTCATGGAGAAGGGGACGGGGTACCCCAGGAGCACGACGTCTGCCTGCTTCACCTCCTCTCCTGGGGGACAGATGCTGCTGACGGGGAGTCCAGGGCTGGCACGAGGTCCTGAGAGAGGCCAGAAGGGGCCCTGGAGGGGTTCCGGGTCCACTCACCAGGCTCGTACCCATCAAACTCAGGGTGGAAGCTGTGCTTTGGGTCGAAGGGCACCTTGATCCTGTCGGCCACCTCCAGCCACTGGCTGGGGACAGGCTGGCCCAGGTCCCTGGCCAGGGCAGCAGCAAAGCGCAGGCTAGGGGCAGAGGTGGAGAGAGGCAGCTGCAGCTCCGGCACACCGGCCCCCGCGTGCTGGGGCTGGGGCGGGCTCAGGTCGGACCTGTTCCGGAGCAGGACGTTGGTGTACACGGAGTTGTCGACCCCTGAATGGTACTCGTCGGGGGGTATGACTCCTGGGCAAACAGGGCAAGAGGGTGCTTACTGCCCCCGTCCTGGCTAACATCAGGTGACAGAAATCACACGAGGCATTGAGTTGTACCTGCTCCCCCAGCTGGGGACCGTGTGCTCTTCCGCCCCATGACGACCCCATCCCTTCAACCCCCTGCCTTATGACCGTCTGCTCTGCCCCCACGACACCCGCCCCCCCACGCCCTCACCCCGCAGGTGGTACTGCTCCTCTTCTGGGCTCCACTCTACACGGCTGCACCAGAACTCGGCCACGGCACGGACCACGTCCCAGCCGCCCGCCCCCTGGAAGAGCTGCAGGTCCTGGAGGAGCAGGAGCACGGGACGGAGGCCATGGCACCGTGTTTCTAGTTCCCGCCGCCCACGGCATTTCCACGTGCTCGGAAGCGAAGGGCTGGCCCCAGCCACGACGTCCCGGCCGGGCGTGGGGCATGGCCGGAGGCACGGTGACGACTCACCTGGGTGCTGTGGTAGTACAGCTGGAAGGCCAGGAGCACTGCCCCGTTGATGTGGATTTCCTGGGCCCCGTAAATGTCCTCGGGACACACCTCCAGGCCGGAACCCGCACTCTCCCAGGCAAACTTGGCTCCCTGTGCGTTGCAGGGTGGAGCAGGCCTGAGTCCGATCTGGGGGAGGGGGCCCGCACGTGTCCCCATGCTCTCAGCCCGCAGCCTCTGTGGGGGTCTGCTGGCTCCGAGTGCCACGCGTGACCCCAGCGTGGGCCAGGTGGCCTCTGCCCGGTTTCTGTCGTGTGCTGCCCAGCACAGGGCGGTGAAGGGCCCAGTGGGTCCCGATTGTTCCCAGCTGCACGGTACGGGCTGCTGGGCCCTTGTAAGAACCCAGGACACCCCGGCAACATCCAGAGAGGGGGCCTGGGGTGAGGGGTGGCGGCCTGGGTGGGGCCTCGTGACACGGAGCCCTGTGGCGCCCTGCAGGCTGGTTGCCCAGGCGCCTCTGACCTGGTAGCCCAGCCTCCGGGCATTGTCCAGGGCCCCGGCCAGCGTCCGAATGCGGTACTCCAGGAGAGCACGGGCAGCCTCCGGGTGCCACACCAGGACATTCGGGAACATCCAGAGATCCTGCGGGCACAGCGAAGGGTCCCTTGTCCCAGCTCTCACACCCTCTCTTCCCGCCGGCCCTTCCAGGACCTTCCGCCCTGGCAGGGCCTGGGAGCCGGCACTGTGCCGTGCGGCCCACCTGGGTCTCTGGTGGGCCCTCCCCATCTGCCCAGCACACGTCCCATCCCCAGCCCAGGGCTTCACATCTCCAGCGGGCATCTGGGTCTGGCCAGGGGCTCAGGCCAGACTCTGCGTGTGGGCAGCCCGGGCCGGGAGCACGACCTAGTGGTGACCCAGCCTCCCTGAGCCCAGCCTGTGAAGTGGACCGCAGCACTGGCTTTGCTGGACCCTCCCCTGCAAGGTCACCAAGTCCCAGCTTGTGGCTCCCACACTGTCCAAGGCCTCCCCCTCCTCCCCCCACGCTCCCTCGGCAGCCACCAGGGTCTTTCTAGAACACGCATCTGTCCAGGTCGCTCCCCAGTTAAAAGGTCTCAAGGCTTTGCAGCGAGCTCCCTTTACAGCTGCTCTTCCAGCCCCCGAAGACAGCCACCCCCAGCAGAGCCGCACCCCTCCCAGCTCTGGGCCTCGGACCTTCTGGTCTCTTCAGCCCACTCGCTTCTCCATGAGACCCCTGCACACCCTTTGGCTGAGATGCTACCTCCTCTAGGAAGCCTTCTCTTGTGCTGTGGCCCCTGTGCGTCCCCAACCACGGCCCCCACCGCAGGCAGGGCAGAGGCGGCCGCCACGCCTGTGTCCTCAGCTGCAAGACCCTCTTTGCCTACGCGCCGCCCGCCTCGCGGCAGGTGCGTGCTGGGGGCGATGGTACACACCTGGTCCCAGAAGACATGGCCCCAGTAGCACTCCTCACGGCTCCCGTTGGAGAGGCCGCCGGGGCTGAGGCCGTGGCGGGCGAGCCCAGGAGCCCCGGGCGGGGGCAGGGCGCTGAGCAGGTAGTACTGCGCAGCGCGCAGGGCCTGCCGCAGGCGCAGCGGGCCCCGCACGTCCAGGCCGCAGCCGGCCCAGAGCTGCGCCCAGGCCTGGGCGTGGGCAGGGTACAGGGCGCGCTCTGCCCGCAGCCGCAGGGCCTCGCCAAGGCAGGTCCGGGCCTCGGCCTGGCTGCCGCCCACCACGGCCAGGAACTCCCAGGTGCGGACGCCCTCACCTGCCGCGAGCGTCAGGGCTGGGGGCACCGGCGTCCACAGCATGTGCACCTGCTGCTGTGGCCCCCCGGGCTGCTCGGGGGTGAGAGTGTGGCCGTGCAGGTACCTGCAGGAGCACGGCCAGTCTCAGGGGCCAGCCCCTTCCCCCGCCACCCTGCCGGCCCCGCCCTGCTCACCTGGCTCCTCGGAAGTCGGGCCCCAGCTGCAGGGCCAAGTCCGGGCTCTCTGGGGAGAAGGCCGACCTCAGCAGCACCGTGATGGGCCGGCTCCCGGCGGCCAGGCGGGTGAGGGACACGCTGCAGGCCAGGACGTGAGGCAGCGTGCGGTGGGCGTAGATGCGCTGGGAGGCCCGGAAGCCGGAGTCCTCCACGGTGTGCAGAAAGGAGCCTGCGGGCGCGGCGCCCGCTGAGCGCCCCGCTGAGCGCCCCGCGCCCGTCTGCCCCCTCAGTGAGCTGGGCCCCCCCCCCCCCCCCGAGCCCGGCTGTCCTGCCTAGGGACCTGGGCTGCCAGTCTGGGAGTCCCCGGGCCTCTCTGTGTGTCAGGCATCCTGAATTCGAGATGGGGGTTGTGGGGGCAGGAAAGGAAGTGGCTACCTGTGTTAGTGTCCAGGCCAAAGGTCTTGGTCAGCGGCTCTCCTGTCCCTGCAGGGGCCTCCAGCTGGACGTTGAGGGGACTGGGCAGAATGGCCCGGTGTGTGTCCCGTCCGGCCCCATTGTACACGCCACTCACGTGTAGTACGTTATGATAGACACGCGTGCCCAAGTATGCGTTGGTCACGGTGGCCCAGAGTCGGGGGTCACTGGGCAGAGAGTGGGCCGTGAATACGGTTGGGTCCTCAGTGGCATCTGCCATGGAAAGGCTTGCTCCAAAGGGGTGCCTGGAAAAGAGCGGGTGAAGGCCCCCGGCAGCCGGGCCTCTCCCTTCTGGCTCTGCTGCCCTAGCGGAGGGGAGGGTCGTGGGTACACCCTGGCGGCCTGGTTTTCCAGAGCCCTCACCTTCGGGCCACCCCAAAAACACCCTCTGCCCTCACAGGTGCTCACGCCGCCTAAAAATGACCTCAAGCGACACGACCGAGCCCCCCAAACTCCCGCCGGAGGGCCTCAGTCCTAACTGGGCTGCTATCTCCAAGCCACACCCCCCGGAACCCCAGACCTGGTGCTGGGAAGTGGAGAGGCGTCGGTCGGGGACGTTTGCCCCCCGGAGGCCGTGCTGGGGGCAGGGCGGGAAGTCCGAGGCGCAGCGGGGCAGCCCCGGGAGCCCTGGGCGAGCGCCAGCAGAGGGGGGCCGGCAGCCGGCGGGGGCGGGGGGCGCTCCAGGGCCAGAGGCAGAAGCGGCCGGAAGGGCCCGCAGTCCCCGCCCCCGGGGCGACGCGGGGCGGGACGGGCGCGGGGGCCCCGCCCCGAGGCCCCGGCTTCAGCCCGCGGGGTGCGCGGGGGGGGCTCGGGGCCCCGCGCTCGCGTTCGTGAGGCCGCGAGGTGCGTCTGTGGACCTGGTGGGACGGCGCGGGGACCGTGAGGGGACCGTGAGGGGAGCGTGAGGGGACCGTGTGGGGACCGTGAGGGGACGGTGTGGGGACCGTGTGGGGACCGTGAGGGGACCGTGTGGGGGCCGTGCGGGGACCGTGAGGGGACCGTGTGGGGACCGTGAGGGGACGGTGAGGGGACCGTGAGGGGACGGTGTGGGGACCGTGAGGGGACCGTGAGGGGACCGTGTGGGGGCCGTGCGGGGACCGTGAGGGACCGTGAGGGGACCGTGTGGGGGCCGTGCGGGGACCGTGAGGGGACCGTGAGGGGACCGTGTGGGGACGGTGTGGGGACCGTGAGGGGACGATGTGGGGACCGTGAGGGGACGGTGTGGGGACCGTGAGGGGACGGTGAGGGGACCGTGAGGGGACCGTGAGGGGACGGTGTGGGGGCCGTGAGGGGACGGTGAGGGGACCGTGAGGGGACCGTGAGGGGACCGTGTGGGGGCCGTGCGGGGACCGTGAGGGGACGGTGAGGGGACCGTGAGGGGACGGTGTGGGGACCGTGAGGGGACGGTGAGGGGACCGTGAGGGGACGGTGAGGGGACCGTGAGGGGACCGTGAGGGGACCGTGTGGGGGCCGTGCGGGGACCGTGAGGGGACCGTGTGGGGACCGTGAGGGGACGGTGAGGGGACCGTGAGGGGACCGTGAGGGGACCGTGAGGGGACCGTGAGGGGACGGTGAGGGGACCGTGAGGGGACGGTGTGGGGACCGTGAGGGGACGGTGAGGGGACCGTGAGGGGACGGTGTGGGGACCGTGAGGGGACCGTGTGGGGACCGTGAGGGGACGATGTGGGGACCGTGAGGGGACCGTGAGGGGACGATGTGGGGACCGTGAGGGGACCGTGAGGGGACGGTGAGGGGACCGTGAGGGGACCGTGAGGGGACCGTGAGGGGACCGTGAGGGGACGGTGAGGGGACGGTGAGGGGACCGTGAGGGGACCGTGTGGGGACGGTGTGGGGACCGTGAGGGGACGGTGAGGGGACCGTGAGGGGACCGTGAGGGGACCGTGAGGGGACCGTGAGGGGACGGTGTGGGGGCCGTGCGGGGACCGTGCGGGGACCGTGAGGGGACCGTGCGGGGACCGTGAGGGGACCGTGAGGGGACCGTGAGGGGACCGTGTGGGGGCCGTGTGGGGACCGTGTGGGGGCCGTGTGGGGGCCGTGAGGGGACCGTGTGGGGACCGTGTGGGGGCCGTGAGGGGACCGTGCGGGGACCGTGAGGGGACCGTGTGGGGACCGTGAGGGGACCGTGCGGGGGCCGTGAGGGGACCGTGAGGGGACCGTGCGGGGACCGTGAGGGGACGGTGTGGGGGCCGTGAGGGGACCGTGAGGGGACCGTGCGGGGACCGTGTGGGGACCGTGCGGGGACCGTGTGGGGACCGTGTGGGGACCGTGAGGGGACCGCGGTGTGGGGACCGTGTGGGGACCGTGTGGGGACGGTGTGGGGACCGTGAGGGGACCGTGCGGGTACCGTGAGGGGACGGTGTGGGGACCGTGAGGGGACCGTGTGGGGACGGTGTGGGGACCGTGCGGGGACCGTGCGGGGACGGCCAGGACCCCCCGGAACCCGCGTGAACCCCCGTGAGGAGCAGGCGCCAAGCTCGACCTCAAAACCCAGTGGCGCGGGGTGGAGCCGAGAGGGGCCCCGGCCTTTGGCTATAGCCCCCCAGCTGTCTCCCCTGAGGAGCAGTGACGGGTGCGGCTGACAGTCCTCCGGGAGAGGAGCCCTTCCCTTCGCTCTGCCCCTGCCTTCTGGCCCTGGCAGCCCCTTCTCTCTCAGCCTCCACCTGCCCACCTGGGCGCTGCGGGCTTTGCTGGGGACCTGTTTCCTGCTTGTTTCTCAGGCCTTGGGTGGAGCCGAATGTCCGATCCTGGTGACACATGTGCTCTGAGCGCTCCGTCCAGCCGTCTAGCTGGAGACACTCAGACCCCACACGTCCCCTGGAACCTGCTCTCTGCTGCCTCCCCCAGCACAGGCGATGACGACCGCGAGTCCAGCTGCTCAGGTCACCTGTGGCCACGGTCCCACCTTCCAGGCCACTTCTCACTGTTCCCTCTGCGACCTCCTGGGTGGGCACCGTCCACGCTCCCTGCCTCTGTTCCGGTCCCAAGGGGCCAGGCCAGACCGTGCCTTCTGCTCGGGAGACTGCCACGGTGCCCGGAGGGCGAGCCCAGCCTCCTCGCCCGTTCCGCTGCGGTCAGCCTGGCTTCCTTGCTGCTCCTGTGACACCCCAAGATGACTCCCCGTTGTGGAATGAACGTTTGTGTCCCCAGAGCCCATCCGTTGAAGTCTAATCCTCAATGTGATGGTATTTGGAGGTGGGGCCCTTCAGTCCATGCGGTGAAGGGCCATCGGGAGCGGGATCACTGTCCTTATCCGACCCCAGAGGGCGAGCTGGCTCTCCCACGGGACGACACGAGAAGACAGCCATCTGCCACCGGAAAGAGCGGCCCCGCCAGACGCTGGATTGACTGGCACCTCAACCCCGGATTTCCAGCCTCTAGCACTGTGAGATATAAACCCTCGTTGTCGATAAGATCCCGTTTTTGGTATTTCGCCATAGAGGCCTGAGCCGGCCGGGACGGCCCTCTCCGGGGCCCGGGACACTTTTCTTCACGACACCCTCAGCTGCCCTCACTTAGGTCTTCCCGGGTCCCTTACGGCTGCAGGAGACCCTCGGTTGGCGCTCTCCCACCCACTGCCTGCTGCCCCCTCCACGGCCCCCATGGCTGCCCCAGCTGTCTTCCGGCGGGGAGGGGGGGTGCTGGCCCCAGGGGGCAGCAGCTGCACCTGGACCAGACAGTGGACGAGAGGAGGGCATTTCCTCCGGAAGTGAAGGGCCGGCTCCCAGGTCCCCTCCACCTGCACTGGGGTCTCAGGTGCCCCAGCGTGGAGCAGACAAGGCCTGAGGACCCGAGGGCGGTCCACTGCCGCCCTGTCCTCACGGCCAAGCTTGCCTCAGAACTCCCTGCAGTCGGGCTGGCCCTAGAGCCTCGGTCCCTCACCTGTGAGATGGGGACAAAGGCCCCGCCCCACACTCGCGGGTGAGGGGCTGAAGGAAAGCTCGTCGGGGCGCCCTGCCAAGTGCCACAGACACCAGGAGAAACGAACGCAAAGCAGAGTTTATTGCCAGTGTGGGCGGCTGCCAGCCACCCAGGCCGTCACAGCTGCCCTGCCCACTCTCCCGCCGTCCCGCCTGCAGACGGCGGACAGTGGGCGGACTCGTCAGGCTCAGGAGGCTTCCCTTCTAACGCCATGTCCTAGATTCCTGGGGAGGGACGGTGACCCGCTGGCCTCTGGTCGAGGGTCAGCCCCGCTTGATCCTCTGGCCCAGGGGCAGAGCCCTGGGCTGTGAGGCCACACTGGGGCTGGAGGCGGGGTCTGTGATGCTGTCACTCTGCGCCCAGCATACCAGGAAAAGGCCAACACGGGGTAGGCGCTCAGGGACCGGGAGCTCTCGGCATCATTATTGTTGCTGGGAAGTGTCTGCAAGGGGACAGCAGCAGGGTCCTAGGACAGGGAGGCGTCGCCTCAGGGTGTGGAGGACAGAGGCGCGACCTGTCCCCAGCGTGTGTGTGGGGGGGCATCCCAGACCAGGCGAAGCGTCCTGTCCCTCTGAGCCTCTCCCTTGCCTGACCAGGGCCCCGCGGGCTCCAACGAGCTGCCCAGAGATCAAGCCACGCCCCTGCCCTTGGCGTGGGGAAGCCCCGCACAGGGCTGCCCAGAGCCCTCCTCGCTGCTCTGCTGTCCGGGCCTCAGAGGGCACTGCTGAAGCTCGCGGAGAGCTCAGGGTGGTTGTCCAGTCCTGGGTGTGTGATGACCAGACCCGGCTTCGCTGTCCTCACGGCCCGCAGCTCCTCCAGTGACTGCTCGCTCAGCTCCACGGACGCCAGGCTGCAGGAGCAGGATGGGGGGGGGTAGTTGGGGGGAGTCGGGGCTCAGGGGAGGCAGTGACAGGGGCGCGGTGGGGCAGTGATGGGCTGTTGGCCCAGGTTGTGCCAAAGGTACACAGTGACAGAAGGTGGCCAGTCAGGGTGTAGGGATCACGGACCCAGATTGTGGCCATGGGCCCCAGACGACAGATGGACGTCGGTGTGGCAGGGTGGTCGGGGCCAGGGGCCGGGGCCATGGCTCTGGAGGTGTGTCTCTAGGGGTGGGTCAGAGTGGTCACTTGGGGGGGGCCCGGAGGGCTCATCTCCAGGGCCAGGTGAAGTGCCCAGGTCCCCACCCCAGCCTGGGATTGAGAGGCTGTGTTCCTGCCCCCCTCCCGGGCCTGCATCCACCTGAGGGTCTGCAGGCGGCATTCCGGGTGCTGCAGGACGGCACACAGGTAGGTCACCGTGGGTCCTGACAGCTGGCAGCCGCTGAGGTCCAGGGTGCTGAGGGCAGGGCCCTGCCGGAGCGTGCTGACCAGGCACTGAAGGGCTTCCTGGAGGCCGGACTGCTGCACCCTGGGGGTCCGGTTGACCTTAGGGACTGCCGCGGGTCCCCGCTGCTCCCCTGGCCCCTCCCAGCCCAGGCCTCACCTCAGTGTCCGCACCCGGCACCCGGGCCAGGCCAGGGCCGCGCACAGCACACGCAGGCCGCCCTCACTGAGCCCGCTGTGCAGCAGGCTCAGCTCCGTCAGGGCGGGGGCCACCCTCAGGGCCTCAGAGAGGTCGCCGCAGGCCGCATCTGGGAGCTTGCAGTAGCTCAGCCTGTTGGTGAGAAGCACACGGCCGGTGTGCAGGCCCCTCGGCCACCTCGCTGCACCCCGGGTCGCACGCTGCCCGCTCCCTGGGGGCTGACGTTCATTTCAGTCCGAGGAGCACTGGCTCCACAGCCTCCCCTGCTCATTGTCACGGTGGGTGTCCCAGTGGGACCTGACCCCTCAGGCACGTGCCGGCCCGCGCTCCACTTTTCCCCAGGACACTGTCCTGCCAAAGCTTTCCGAGGAGCCTGTGCCTACGTCGCCCACACTTCCCCGCGCGCGGTCCGTCAGGTTAAGGCGGGACCTGGCTGCGTGGCCGGCAGTCCCCAGCGGTCGGGCAGTCCCGCCCTTCCTCCTTCTCTGCCATTATAAACAGCGCTGTGCCGAACGCCACCATGTGTTTCGCTCACGGGTGGGACTGACAGCCGAAGGTGCTGATCACCCTGCCGGCTCCCTGCGTTTGCTTGCGGGGGGCCGGAAACGCCCCCTGCGAGCTGCGCCACCATGTCCTGCCGACACGACGGGCCCTGCCACTGCGCCCATCAGCACCAGCTCCTACTATCGTCCTGACTCTCTCTCTCTGCTCTCAGGGTGACAGCTGACAGCACCTGGGCAGTGCTGTGGCCGAGTGGCCCTCCGAGGTGAAATCTCGTCCCACACATGGGGAGGGCTGGAGCGCGGACAGGCCTCCATCCACGGGGCCCACCCAGCGTTCCCAGCGGCTCCAGCCCTTCTGCAGGGCGCAGCTGCTTCCCACTGAGCTGGGGCGCACGCCCTTCCAGACCAGCCCTTGAGTGGCGACGGAGCCCCTGCCCCATCTCCTCGTCTGCCCCTGTGTGGGCAGCACCTGTCCACCCCAGCACAGGACACCAGAGGCTCCAGGCTCTCAGCCACCCCCAAGCAGGGCCACACCTCTGCCCTGCCCAGGGTATCCTGCTCGGTGTCCCCAGGGGCTGGGGCACGGTCACTCACGTCAGGCTGTTCAGGCCACACTCCTGGTCGGCCATGGCCTCGCAGAGTGGACGCAGAGGGGAGGCTTGGGGTTTTCTCGCGGCGGCTTGAGCACTGTGGAGAGAGAAGGCAGGTGAAGGCCCTGGCCCCCTTACAGGCCCCTCCGTGTACGAGGGCCCTTCCTGCGGTCGTCAGGTGTCGGAGCTGCCTCTGCCCTCCCCCCACGCTGAGCCGGGACCCCTCTGCCGCTGCACCCCAAACCCAGAGTGAAGCGACTCGTCTGCGGCCCTGCGCGCCCCCCGCGCCGTCGTCTGCGGGAGCCAGCGGTGGCCTGTCACCGGCACCCCTGGTCCGCATCTGTCCTTGCACCTGCAGGAGGCGGCCCCAGCCCGTCAGCGTCTTAACGCTCGTTCCCTAGACAGATGCCGAGCAGCTGGGCCCGGCGCTGGGTTGGAGCCGAGTGCACGGCCACAGTGACACAGACCTTGCCCCCGAGCGGCCGAGGGTCTGGAGGAGGAGATGGTGTGGGCAGATGTCATGGCATATGGTGGTTAGCGGGGCCCTTCTGGGGCGAAAGGGCCCCGGGCCAGCTGGGGGAGTCTGGGCCGCAAGCAGTGTTCTGGGGGAGGGGACAGCAGGTGCAGCCGCTCAGGGCATGGGGAGCCCCGTGTCTTCCAGAACTTACGAGAAAGCGGGGGTGGGGCGGTGTGTGTGTGTGTGGGGGGGAGTCCACAGCTATGTGGTGGCCAGGCTACGACGCGAGCCTGGATGTGCCCGGCTGTGGGTATTGGGAGGGGGGAAGAGGTGGTCACTGGGAGGCTGCGTCGCCAGGGGCGGGCAGAACCAGCCCTCACACCCCGACTCCCAGGCGACAGCATGTGCTAGGCCCACAGAGCGCGTGGCGGCCCCAGGACTCACGAGCTGCTGCCCAGGCTGCTCTGCAGCCGCTTCATCAGGCTCCTCTTCTTCTTCTTGTCCTGCGCTGGGGTCAGCCGGCAGCTGTCCAGCCGTAGCGCCTGTCCCGCCGGGCAGCAGCGCACGCAGTAGCTCAGCACGGTCAGGTCCATGCGGCTGAAGCGCACGCGCCGCAGCGCCAGCTCGCGGAAGCCCCGCAGCGCCTGGCGCACGAAGGCGGCGTCCTGCGTCTCATACAGACAGTACAGCAGCTCCAGCGGCGAGTTGAACTCGCTGTCCTCGTCCTCCGGCTCCTCAGCGCCCTCCGGCTCCTCAGCGCCCTCCGGCGCCTGGGCCTCCTGCGCGCCCTCCGGCGCCGCCCCGGCGCGGCCCTGGCCCTGCACCCACCGCAGGACGTCCTGCCTCACGCGCTCCGAAACCACGCAGCCGAAGCGGAGCTCGATGTCACGCGTGCGCTCAGCGCTCAGCAGGCCGAAGAGGAAGCGCGTGGTGAGCGCCAGGTGGCAGCGCAGCTCGGCGTCGCCCCTCAGAAGCTCGGCCACGCCGCCAGCCGGTGCTCCGGGCGGCCCCTCGCCCTCCAGCAGGTACGACAGCGCCGCAAAGAACTCCTGGAAGCTCTGGTCGATGAACTGGTAGGTGACCTCGGTCTCCAGAACGCCGGCGAGCTCCTTCTTGCTGAAAAACAGCGTCTGGACTGTGGAGCCGCGGAGCTGCAGCCGCTCCAGGTCCGCGTCGGCGAACTGCGCCCTGCGCCCCAGGACGCCCTCGCGCGCCAGGCGGCACAGCTTGCGCAGCTCGCCGCGCAGCCGCGGCCCGTCCGCCGCGGGCGCCGAGCTCAGGACGCTGGCGATGAAGAGCAGGTACACGGACGTGGTGGTCTTGGAGGTGTGCGACAGGTCCTGGCCAAGCTCGAGCTGCTGGCGCAGGACGGTGCACACGATCCAGCACACGAAGGGCACGAAGCACAGCGCGAACAGCGTCTCGTTCTCCTTCACGAAGCGGTAGGCGCGCTCCGCCCGCCACTCGTCCTGGAAGAACTTGAAGAAGTACTTCTTCTTGTCCTTGTCCGAGAAGCCGCGCACCTCGGCGCACTGCGGGGAGCGCAGGCGGCCCTGCAGCCGGCCGGGCGCGGCGGTGCGCGTGGTCACCAGCAGGCGCGCGCCGGGCAGCAGCGCCTTGCTCAGCAGGCCGCCCAGCACGCGCGCGCCGGCGGCGGCCTCGAAGGGGTCGGCGCAGGGCGCGGCCTCGCCGGGCCCCGGCGCCGGCAGGTCGTCCACGCCGTCCAGGATGAAGAGCAGCCGCTCGGACTGCGCCAGCATCGGCCGCACGGGCGCGCTGCGGTCCGGGCACTGGTCCAGGATCAGGTCGGCCAGGCTGCAGGCGCCGGGTCGCTCGAGCAGCTCCCGGCAGGGCAGGAAGAAGGCGAAGTCCACCTGGCCGTTGTACAGCTTGCCCGCCGCCCAGTCGTACAGGATTTTCTTGGCCGCCATGGTCTTGCCGATGCCCGCCGGACCCTGCAGCACCACGGTCAGCGGCCGCTGGCCCTCCTCGTCGCGGCCGAACAGGCGGTTGAAGGTGTGGGTGTCCGAGCGCCGAGCGCGCTCCGGCGGCGGCTCCTCCTCGGGCCCCGGCACCTCAGACTCCGCGGCGGCGCTCTCGGGCGCGATGAGCAGCTTGGTGAAGCGCTTGGTGATCTTGACGGAGCGCGCGTTCCTCTCCTTCACCTTGGCGTGCTGCCGCAGCACGTGCTCGCGGTACTTCTTCCTGTACTCTGGTGGAGGCGGCCGAGGGTGGCGGGGCTGGGCCGGCCGCGCCCGGGGCCCAGGCCGCCCTCCGCCGCAGGCCTCGGTTTCCCCTGCCCCGCCGCAGCCCTCCTCCCCGCCCGCTCCTCCCTGGGACCAGCCGCGGGGACCGCCGACCTACCCGACACGGAGAGCAGCGCCGAGGGGCTGGCGCCGAGCCCTGAAAGGGAGGCAGACCCGCGGTGAGGCCACGCGGACCTGCGGGGGGGCTCAGGGCCGCCCCCGAGAGCGCCGGGACGGGATTCTGCCCAGGCGCGAGGGGACAGAGGGGCGGGGACCCCGGCGACCCGCCCCCCCCCCCCCCCCCCCCCCGCGCTCACGCTGCAGCCGCTGCTGTTTGAGCCTCGCCGCGACGTCGCGCACGTCCGCCCTCTTCAGGGTCTTGCGGGCCACGTCCAGCGCGGGCTCTGGCCCGTAGAAATGGGTCAGCTGCTCCGCGAGGTCCACGGCGTCCGCGCCCTCCAGCCGCCCCCACGGGATGCTGCGGCCGTCCAGCGGCGCGTCCCGCAGTTTGTGGCGGAAGCGCCTCAGCTGCTCCTGGCTCAGATCCTCGAGCGCGGCCAGCAGCAGCTCGCGGGCGGCGGCGGCGCGGGGCTCCACGCTGCGAGCGGGCGGGCGCGGTCAGCGCGCGTCCCGCGTCCCGGGACCCTCCCCGGCTTCGTCGCCGCCGCCCCTCGACCCCGACCCGTCGTCCTGGCGCCCACGACCGGCAGGAGCTCAGGTGCGCCCCGACTCCCCAGGAGCTCCAGCCCAAGCTCTGCAGAGATGGGCTTTTGTCCCTCCCAGGACCGGGTTCAGGGACTTTACCCCTGAGCACGACGCCGCCTGGTGATGAAGTTGGGGAACTCCAGGGCGGGCCCTGGCCACTGCTGACCCAAGCGCTTGGGGGCACCTTCCTGCTCCCTGCCTCCCTTCCTGCCTGGTGCCTTCTCACACCTGGCTGCCAGGTCGGCCGCCCAGGGCGAGGTGTGCCAGAGGCCTTCGCTCCCCCTTCCCTGCCTTCTCTGCCCTGGCCTCAGCAGAGAGCACAAGCCCCCTCCCTCCCCCTGCCCAGTCTGTGTTCCTGAATCCTGGTCTGGGGGTCTTGCATGGAGGAGGCGCTGAGTCTGAGCCCCTGGTGGGGCACGGACCCCAGGGTGCTCCTCAGAATCCCCAGCCCGGGTGAGTGGGGGGAGGGTGTAGATGTGGGGGTGCGAGGCCCCAGGTGGTTAGCAGGGTGAGGCAGCAGCCCCAGAGGGCTGAGACCAGCGGGTCCCCCAAGTGACCAATCTGAGGCCCAGCACTCACCCGGAGCAGGAAGCCTCTGGCTGGTCCATGGCACCCGGCACGTTGTTCTAGAGCTCAGGGGCAGAGGTGGGGATCAGAGAGGTGGTCCCGCCACATGCAGACTGGAGTGAGTCCGGGGGTGGGGGTCCGGCCCCACCCATGCCCCAGGGCCGGCTGCTCTCAGGCAGCCACCAAGTTCTCAAACCAGGGCACTGTGGCACACACGCCCCGCCGCCCTTTAAGAGCTCTGCGTGGTGACCTTTGATTCCCTACTTTCCTTTAGTTGGTTAACATTCTTTGAAGACCCATGGGGTGTGGCTGTGAGGTATGGCTGTAACTAACCCCAGAGTAGGGTGGGCTGCATGGAGGAGGTGGCTGGCTCAGAACTAGGGCTTAAGCTTTAAGGCCTCGAAGTCGGTTGTGTTCCGAAGGGCTTCGCAGGGAGAGGAGCCTGGGAGCAGAGCGCTGGCAGTGCCGACGGCAGAGGAAGGCGGGCCCGCAGGCGCGGGCGGAACGGGCAGAGGGGAGCAGGGTGCTCCGGCGCCCGGCTTGAGCAGGCCGATGAGAAGAGGTTCGGACGTGGGGGGTGCACACGACTGCTGGGGGAGCACAGGTGACCCCGTTAATGTCTGCGTGGCAGGATCTGTGGTCAGCTAAGTGATAGTCCCCAAGGATATCCAGTCCTAATCCCTGGTCCCTGCGGATATGACTGAATCCAGGATCTTGAGAGGAGGAGATTGTCCTGGTGGGCCCCAGATGGCCTTGAAAGTGCCATAAGATAAAGGCAGAGGGGGCTCGGGCCAGAAGGAGGCACGATGGCACTGAAGCAGGGTGCCGGGCCGCTGGCTTTGGGGTGGCGGGGCGCTGGGACTCAGCGTGGAGAGGTGGGTGGGCGGGGCGTCCTCCCCTGTGCCTTGGGGGGGCAGGGCGGGGCGGCGCCCGCACCTCAGCTCAGGGACATGGATCCTGGACCTTGGACCCCAGGCCCGAGGGAACACATGCACGTCGTTCGAGGTCCTTGAGTTCGCGGCGACGTGTTTCGGCAGCCACAGGCCACAAACTCGGCCGCGTCCGCGAGCACCTGTGCGACTGCGCATGTGTGCGACTGCGCATGTCTGCGACCGCGTCCGCGTCCGCGGGCGGCCTCTGTTTGCTGTCCCCTCAGGAGGAAGGCCCCAGAGCCCTTTTCTCCTGTGATTTGTTTTTCTATTTTAGACAAATGTCCCCCACATCTCCTCGAGGAGGGCTCAGGGTGTCAAGGCTGTGGCCTCCTTGCCCTCTCCTGCACCCTGAACTCCTGCCCGGGTCCAAGCAGCCACTTGCGGCACGGGACAGGCCAGCACACGTCCTGGGGGCATTTTGTGCTTTATAAGGGACGCCTCTCGCTTGTCCCTACAGAGCCTTGAGAGGCACCCACCCCCCGCGTGGGCAGCATTGCCCTGGGCCAGCCCAGAGCAGGGGTGGGAGCCTCACGTCAGGCACGCTGGGAGCACCCAGCAAAGTAGGGGCGTGGCCGGCGTCTCCTTGGGGTCAGGGTCCTGGAGACGAACTCCGAGCAGAGCCCACCTCGGCTGCCTGCGGGGGTGACCCGTGAGTCCTCTGTGGGTCGTGGCCCCTGACTCCCTGGCATTCTGCCGGCGGAGCTTTGCCAGAGAAAGCAACAGCTTGGACAGCGGACGCAGACGTTTCAGCGCTGGGCTGTGGACAGTCTGGGCCTCGCAGACCCGGGTGGCACTCGGGGCCCTGGGCCACACCCCCACGGTGCCCCTGAGATGTCCTCGCGCACTCTCGCTCCTCCAGGCCTGGACGGGCCGCTGCTGCGTTTCCCCCAGAGGCACCTTCATCTTCTGTCTCCACAGCACAAATCCTGGAAAGCGAGTTCCCCGCGACTGTGCCGCCCCGTCCCGTGTGGTTTCAGACGGAAAGTGCCACGGTCAAGCGTACATGCTCCTGAGCCAGACTGTCCGGGGCCGCGTCCGGGCCGGGTGACCTCGGGCCCGTTACTCAGCCTCTCTGTGCCCCCGCTGCCTCACCGGCGAGATGGCACATCTTAGCACAGCAGGGGCTTTAGTTATCGTCACCACTCAGGTTCCGTGGGTGGCCCCTCCTAGGAAGCTGTTTTCTGGGGCCACCAAGAAGGTCTGAGCTTCTACGCCCGGTTCCCTTTTGAGTTCACGTCACCTCTGCCCAGCACTCAGCACTGCTGACCATGAACTTTTCCTCTAAACGCTCTTTTCCTTTTGTCAAAGGAACTGAGATGGCACTGGGTGGGCCCAGACGACTGGGGCCGGGTGACACGGGTTGCTTCTGTTCTGGGCTGCCCAAGTCCCTCCTGGAGTGAACTCTGCCCTGCAAACTCTCAGCACCTGCTGATAACAGCCGGGGAAGGCCGTAATAGCGGGGGATCAGTGATTCCTGGAACCCTCGCCCCGGGGTGACACCTGCAAGCACTGGGGTGAGCGGGAGGCTTGGGGTGGCGGGGAGGGGGCCCTGGAGAGCAGGGAGTGGAGAGGGGACAGGAGCGGAAGTAAGGGGGAGGGGAGGGTGGGGAGCCAGCTGCACGCAAGGCCATTTCCGTCTCGATTTCTATCACCGCAAGGTTTAGCTTTTGAGCAGGGCCAGCTTTGCAGGCTCAACTCTAAAAGCTTTCACAAATAACGTAAGCTGCATTTGAGTTTCCTCCAAGGTCCCTCCCATGGGGATTTTACCACCCAGGAAAATTTCATGAGAACCTGTGGTCATTTCTTGCACACTCTGGGCCTCTTGCCGTGCCAAAGCGTCCCCTGCCCCCCTCCCTACCCCCTCTCCCCAAACCGCCGCTGGGGGCCTCTTGACTGTGCGAAACCAAGACCCGTGCGCCGTAAGCGCACAGTCTCGCACCTCAGTTATGTCCCAATAAAACTGGAAAGAGAAGATCGTAGCAGCTGCGTTTATTTCAGACAGTAGACTTTAGAGCAAGGAAAATCCTCAGGAATCAGGAGGGGCACAGATAACGACAAAAGGGTCAGTTTGGCAAGAAGATGCACAGCCCTAACGTGCGTGCGCCCAGGACCGGTGCTGGCTGCAGGGGGAAGAAGCCGTCCAAGGGCGGGAGCGGCGGTGGAATCCGCGGGTGCGTTGGGAGTCACCGCCCCCCTCCAGCAGCCGGTAGCCGCAGACCAGGCAGGCAGGACCCGTAAGGGCAGCCCGACTCAGTGGCGCCGTCCACCGACGGGACGAATTGACACCTATCGACCAGCCACTCCATCCGACACCACAGAGGACGCCTTCCCTTCGACCACGCGTGGGACATTTGCCAAGAGAAACCACACTCTGGGCCAGGACACACACTTTCACAAACAAATGAAAAAGAACAGTACCCTACAGTGCTCGAAAACCCCATAACTTGGAACGACTGAACTGAACACAAGTTTCCTAGAGGAAGTCTCGGGAGAAATTTAAAAATATGTTTTACTAAATTAAAAAAAATAGCTAATAAAAATTTATGGGATTTATTTAAAGTAGTGCTTAGAGGAAAACTTATAATATTGAGTGCATACAGTAGACAAGAAGAATGCTCTGAAATCAACGACATAAGCTTCTACCTTAAGACACTAGAAAAAGGAAAGCAAATCAGATCTAAAGGTAACATAAAAAGGAAATAATACAAATCAGAGCAGAGGTCAATGAAACTGAAAGCTGGAAGCTAATAGAGAAAATCGAAGAATGAAAAGCCAGTTAGTGCTTTGAAAATACCAGTAAAATTCATAAGCCTCTAGCCAGGCTAACCAAGAAAAATAGAGATAAGGCACAAATTACTTTTTTCTATGTACCAGGAACGAACCATTAGAATTTGACATCAAATCATAATGTCTTTTACAGTAGCACCAAAAAGTGAAACGGCCGGGCACCGGCTGAGCAGGACGCGGGTGAGAACTCAGGCTCGGAGGAGCGATGGGAAGCCCTAAGCCAACGCGGAGACGGCCCCGTGCGTGGGCAGGAAGCCTCAGTGTTAAGATGTCGGCTCTTCCTGAATGGATCTATCAGGGTCAACACAGTCCCCTTAAAAATCCTGGCGACTTATTTTGTGGAAATTAACAAACTTATCTAAAGTTAATATGGAGGCAAAAGACCCTGGAAGTCGGAGGACTGACGCTTCCTGGGTTCGCGACCTGCTGTAAAGGAACCGTGATCAGGATGGTGAGCGTTGGAAAGGTCTAGACACACAGACCAGCGGACAGGGCAGAGAGTCCAGACGCAGACCCATATGGACCCAGTCCACGCACCTCGGACAAAGCAGCAGAGGCCAATCCGACAAGACAGGCTGTCTTTTCGACAAACGCTACTGGATGGCCACGTGACAAATATCTAGACCCAGACCTTACACCTTCACAGATACTAGCTCAAAATGGATCATGGATCTAAATGTTAAACGCAAAACTATAAAAGTTTTAGAAGATATCATAGGAGAAAATCTAGGTGACCTTGGGTTTGGCGATGACATTTTAGATAAAACACCAAAAACATGATCCACGAAAGAAAAAGCTATATGCTTGACTTAACTAAAATTAAAAATGTCCGCTCTGCAAAAGACACTGTTGAGAGACTGGGAGAAAATATTTGCAGAAGACATTTGATAAAGGACTGTTATCCAAAATACACAAAGAACTTTCAAGAGTCAACAGGAGGAAAACTAATGACTTGCATAAAAAATGGTCAAAAGCTCCTGACACTTCACCAGAGAAGATGAACATAAGCACATGAAAAGATGCTCAGCAGCCGGGAGTGCAAGTTAAAGCAGTGGGAGAGCGCGACACACCTAGAAGGAAGGACGGAGCGAGGCCCGGAGCCGCGGGGCCCCGATCCGCGTGGCCGGGAGCACAGACTGCAGCCACTTCCCGCCGCGGAAAGCCACAGAGGAACCTTCCGTGCACATTACGAAGTGAAAGAAGTCATTCTGAAAAGGCCACGTGGTGTGCGATTCCAGCTCTGGAAAACGGAAAACTAAGGAAGCAGTGAAAGGTCAGGGGTCGTCTGGGGTAGTGGGTGGGCGGGGTGCACAGACGGAGCACAGGGCATCCTCAGGGTGGTGGGACTTCTCCGTGTGACACCATGATGGTGGACACATGGCGCTACTCACGCGCCCAAGCCCACGAGTGCGCAGGGCCCGCGGCGAGCCCCGCCGTAAACCAGCACTCAGGTAACAGTGCTGCATCCCATCGGCTCACGTGTCAGAAGGGACGCAGCGGCTGGACGCGTGGCCGTGCCGACCGGAGCTGGGCCAGGCGGCCGTGCTGACCGGGGCTGGGCCAGGCGGCCGTGCCGACCGGGGCTGGGCCAGGCGGATGTGCCGACCGGGGCTGGGCCAGGCGGCCGTGCCGACCGGGGCTGGGCCAGGCGGATGTGCACACACTCTTCTCTCCGGGCAGTTTTTCTTTAACCTAAAACTGCTCTAAACCCGAAATCTGATTAAAAACCATAAAGCGATTGCACTTCGCACCCAGTGGGATGACGGTTCAGGGGACGGAGGTGCCGGCAGGCCCTGTCCGTCTCTGTGCCCCGTTCCCGCAGCCTGCGGAAGGGAGCTGTGGGCTCGGCGGCCGGAATGGACCCCACAACGGCTGGAGCAGGACGGAAGTCACCTGTCAGACCAGCAGAGGGATGACCGGGAGTCTCTGAGGGGTCCGGGACCCAGATCCCACTGTCTGGGGCAGCGGGCCCCGGGTTGGTCTGGGAGGCCTGTGGGACAGGGGAAGGCCAGGGGCAGGGACTTGCCACTTTCCTCCAAGGGGAAGGCCAGCACTGCACCGGCCGCTGGCTTCCCTTCTGCCGCTTGGCGGCTGCCTCCTGGGGCTGCGCTCCGCTCCGCGGTCAGGGAGGTGGGGCCGAGTGCCCAGCCTAAATTCCATGAGCGCAGACGCCCCTCACCAGTCTGTTTCGCCATGAGCGACGACTTTGCCCCTGCCAGGTCCCGCCTCGCGGGCACCACAGGGGCCACCTCGCTTGTGTCCAGGGACTCTGCATGGACACCCAGCAGTCTTGGTGCTGTGGTCCCGGGCCAGACATGGGGGATGTCAGTTCAAGGTCGGACGTAGGACATATGGCCCAATCTAGGCCCAAATCCCCAAGGACCGTCCACCCTGCTCTGCGAATCTCAGAAGATGTGTTCCTCCTGCGCCTCAGCCTCTCCAGGGGCTTCGCCCCATCGCAGGGCACTGCTTTCCCTGAAGAAGCGTGAGGCCCACGCTCAGGGCCGTGGCTGAGGCTTCCCCACTGCCCCCCCGGCCTCCCCTGCTCCCCTGCCCAGCCCCCCGTGGCGCGCTTGCTCCCATCCACTTCCTCTGTCCTTCCCTCCCACGCCCCCACTGTCCTGCCAGCCCCCCTCCCACACGGCGCCCCCCTGGGCCCTCTCACAACACAATCGGGCCCCAGAGCCTCTAGGGGTCCCCCGTGGAAGCAGGTGTGTCAGGCCCTGCCAGAGGCCCCAAGACACCCCTGCCCTTCCTCCTCAGCAGCCGGACCCACCCGTGAGGATTAGGCGCCTTCCTACAAGCTTCATTTCCCAGGAGGTGACTGGGGGACACGGTCTTAGCCAATGACAGGGAAGAGAAAGTCTGCTGGGTGAGCTTTTGGGGGGTCAGACCCCTGCTCCCGGCCTCCAGCCCCTCTGTCCCCAGAGGCCGTGGGGACAGGGTCCCGGGGTCTGGGATGGTGCGCGTGAGGCTAGAGGAGCAGGGGGAGTGAAGGCGTCTGATCCACAGATGACGTTGGGTCCGGGCCCTTGTCGGGGGACAGGTCCTTTCTGTGGGTTTCCATCCGTGCGCCCCAGGCAGTGCCAACGGGTTACTTGGGCCTCTGCCTCCGAGGCGGGCCCTGCCCCCAGCCTGTTTCTGACGCCCTTTGCCTCGCCTCTATCTCCCGTGACCCTGACAACGCCCTCTGCACCCCCAGGGGCCCAGCTCCCCCAGGAATGCCCTCCCTTCTCTCCACAGAGCCAGACAGAGGCTCCGCCCTGGGGAGCCTGCTGCTTGGATGCGCCCCGCTTGGCCACCTGACCCTCCAACAGGCCTGTGTAAGTGGCGGGCACTAGTCTCTGAAGGAGACAGAGAATATCACTGAGCCTGAAAAGGAGGGATGTTTGGTTGCAACTCGGGGCCTTTCCCGCGGGGCACCAAGCGGAAGTGAGCCCTCCGTGGAGGGGCGGGGCCTGTGTCATTCCACTCACGCGAGGGCCCCAGGGCACTCGGATTCAGAGGGACGGAGATGGCGGTGCCAGGGGCTGCGGGACGGGCTGGGGGCGACCGCTTCGTGGGGACGGAGTGTTGGCTTGGGGAGACGGGAAGGTCCTGGCGACAGCGGCGGCGACCGCTGCACAGCAGGGTGACGGCGCCCGGCACCGCCGAGCCGCGCCGACAGTTGTCACCACGCGAGGTCCCATGCTCCGTGTGTTTTACCTCGACTCACAGATACAAGGCGAAGGCCGCCAGCTCACCTACGACCTGGTTCACGATTAGCTCAGCTCTCTCCCCAGACCTGTGCTGAGCCGGGAGGGGCTGTGAGCAGGCCCCCCCCCCCGCCCCTGGAGGACAGGGTCCATGAAGTTTAATCAGGCTTATCACACGGCAACCCTTGTCACCTCCAGAGAGCGGGGCCTGCCTGCCTCCCTCTCTGAACCCTAAACCCCATCAGGCTGAATTACTCATTGACAGGCTGGCAGCCAGTGAGCCCCAATCACCTGCCCAGGCCCACACCTTGCTCACAGCACTACCTGTGGGGAGGGCAGGGCAGCCTCGCCCTCTAGCCTCGCCCCCAGCTTCCTGTGGGTGCAACGGGGTGGGGGGGGCGGGGTCTTGCCCCATGGCCTCTTGTGGGCAGGACTTGGTGGAGGGTCTTGGGAGGGGTTCCATTGGAAAGGTGGCCTGGACCCTCACCTGCAGGGGACAGACCCCCCTGTTGCCGCATCAGACGGATGAGGGGGATGCCCACCTTTGCAGGAGGCCCAGGCCCAGATGCCTGAGGCCTGGCAGGAGCAAAGAGCCAGGCGGCGCTGGAGACACAGCTCCACAAAGCCCTGCCTCGCAGCCCTGCTGGTGCCCTCGCCCCGCCTGCTCCCTGCCCCCTCCGAGCCCAGCAACCTCCAGCCTCTCCTGGGTCACACGCTGGGACAAACGCTCTGCCGGTTCTCCCAGCCTCTGGGCAGCTGCGAATAGCCTGATTCTGTGCTGCAGCCACTTCCTGAGGGTCAGTTTCCTGCCACCCCCCCCCCTCCGGTCCCCAGTCCCAGTCCAGCTCCCACCGCAGTCGCCCACGAGCCCAGTGAACCACCAGAGGCCCAGGCCGTGCCCGCTCACAGCCCTCCCGGACCTGCCCCCGGGGCCCCCAGCCTCCCGGTCACCCCCGCTCAGCCCTCCCCATGCTCACTGTGGTGTCCGCCCCATTCGCAGTCACGCCTTGCCACACCCGGCGTGAGCTTCTGCCTCCCAAACCTCATCTCGGCTCCACCCACGAGTCCTAGGAGATCTCAAACTCAGGTCTCAAAGCGAACCTTGTTCTTTGTCCCCAGAGAGCCCCACCTAGGCCGTCCCCGCCCCAGCGGCTGCCGCTTGCCCGTCTGTCTCCCACCTCGAACTTGTCTCTCCCTGCAGAACCAGTCACCAGAGCATTCTGTCCCGCCCGGCCTCGGCACGCAGGACGCCCCCCCTGCACCCACCGCCCTGCCCTGCACCCCCCCCCCACAGCTGCTCTGGGGGACCCTGCGGCCACAGGGTCTTGTAAACCTACGTCGGATCACACCCCTCCTCTGCTCAATAAAAGGGACCAGGCCTCCCTGGCTTATTTTAAGACTGGGGCAGAAAATACGCCGGAGGCACCTGGAGCATTTTGCAGTGCCAGTGGCGAAGGGAGTGTTCGAAACAAATCAAAAAGAGCAAACGCGATGAGGACAAGGGGACGCGGCAGCCGAAGGAAGAGCTCCCGCCGCCGGGCGCGGAGAGGCCTGAGCAGCCGAATGAAGCGGCGTTGGTTACGACCCCACCTCTAATCCGGATAGTCAAGTAACAGTGGCTGAGTAAGTAGCGGATAAAGAAGCGAGAACGAGCGGCGGCCCGAGCAACGCGCGCCGCACCCGCGGCCTCCGCCCTGCAGGGGGCGCTGCGGCCGGCGACGCCCACGCCTCGGCCGCGCTCGGGCCGCCGCGGGGCGCTGTGCTCGCAGCGGGCGCCCCGGTGCGGCGTGGCGAGGAGGAGCGTCACCTCCCCAGCGCGACAGCCCGGTCGCGCTGAGGTGACCGCGGACAGACGCCCCCGGGGCGCCCCCCCCCCCGCGCCCCCAGACGCCCGCGTCCAAACCGCCGCCGCCGTGGAAAACGAGGGGAGTCCGAGCAGCTGTCACGCCGAGAGGGGCCCGAGGAGACGTGACGAGCGAGCGAGCGGCGCGGTCCGGGCGGGGTCCTGGACTAGAGACACGGCGTGGGGGGGGGGGGTCGAGGAAATGCGCGCGAAGTATGGGCTTTATTTTGTTAATAACGGTGGATCACTACTGGGCCCTTGACTGTGACGCGTGTACCGCGCCAGTCACCGCAGTCGTGGTCCTCCGGGGAGACAGACTGGCGGCCAGAGGGAGACGCGGGTGCGGGTCGTCGCGGGAGCGGCGGGAGCGGCGGCCAGAGGGAGACGCGGGTGCGGGTCGTCGCGGGAGCGGCGGGAGCGGCGGCCAGAGGGAGACGCGGGTGCGGGTCGTTGCGGGAGCGGCGGGAGCGGCTGCCCCATGGCGCCCGCGCTGGACGCCCAGGCCTGACGGCGCCGGGTCTGGCCCGCCAGCCGGGGCGGGGAGCCCGGGCAGAGCTGCCGGCTCGCGCCTTGTAGGAGGCGGAGGGGACCCACGGGCCAGACGAAGCACACGGCAGGAGGTCAGCCTTTTTAGTTTGGTCGCGCCGTCAACTGATTATGCGAGGCTCCCCCCACTGCCACGGAGAGGGCAGTCTGCTTCACGCAGCCCACCAACTCAGTGCGGCTTCTCGCCCGGATACACCACAGACAGCCAGCACAACCTCCCGCGGAGCTCGGGGTGCTCCGTGGCCCGGACAAGTTGACACATCCCCACCCCGACTAAGACGTTAATAATAGGTGGGACTGGGCGTGGGTTGTAAGGGAACTCTGTTATCTTCAGAATTTTTCTGTAAATCTAAAACTGTTCTTAAAACATTTATTTTTAAAAATGCCAGAAATATTTGAAGGACGAGTGATTGTCTTGCTTTGAAGGAGCAAACAGCAAATCGTGAATTGCTTACAGAGGAGTCAGGGTGGTCCCTGGCCAGCGACGGCCAGAAGCAGGACTTCAGCCCTGAACCACGAGGATCTGAACTCTGCAGCGAGCAGTGACCCTGGACAAGGACCCTGAGCCTCACATGGGAACTGCAGCCCCAGAACTCCTCGATGTCAGCTGGGGGAGACTGCACAGACGGCCAGCGACCCAGCCATGGACAGACAACCCGCAGGACACCGAGATCATGAGCGAGCCGTCCCCAGCTGCCACGTTCGCGGTAAGTTGTCATGCAGCAGGAGATGCTGATCTATCGGTAATGATGGCATGCGCGATTTCCCCCTGGTGCAAATGACAGGAAGTATTCCTGAGTCACACCGGGCATTGTTTAATGTGGTAAACACCAAAGACAGGGACGTGCGACCAAGTGCTGTCAAAGGTGAAGGGGCAGAAGGGCCGGAGGGCTGGCTTCTCCCCGGCGCCGTTCTGCCGACTGCATCAGGGCTCTCGGAGAATCATGCTAACGGCGTGCGCGCGTGCGTACATGTGGAGAGAGGCGGGCGCACAGGGTTCGCTTTAAGGAGTTGACTCATGTGATTGTGGAGACTTGGCAAGTCCGGGGTCTGCAGGGGGCTGGCAGGTGGAGGCCCAGTCTGAGCCCACGGGCCGCCTGGCGCAGAATTCCTGCTTGCTCGGGGAGGTCAGTACTTGTTTTAAAAGGCCTTTAACTGACTGCATGAGGCCCACCCACACGGCACAGGACAATCTGCTTTCCCCAGAGTCCACCGGTTTAAATGCATGCTCATGTCATCCAAAACTCAGCCTCACACAAATATCCAGGATCGTGTTTGACCAGATGTCTGGGCATCATGGCCCAGCCGAGCTGACACATGAAATTAACCATGACTGCCAGGGCTGTGAGAACGCTGTGCCTGTCAGTTGGCAGCAGCATTTCTCTGGACCGGAAGCGGAGCCTCAGCAGGAAGCACGGCGTGGGGCAGCAGGGCCTCTGTGGGAGCTCTACCTACGAGCCCCAACATTTCTGTAAATCCTGCCACACCTAAAACACACTCAGTGGAAGTACGTTTTTGTAGATAAAAGAAAGGGGCCGAGTTAAATGGCCATTTAGTTTTGAATGAAAAAGTGTGAAGCATCGCGTTTTATGTGACATGAAAGTGGTTCCCACACTTGACTCTGCGTCAGAATTCCTGGTGGGGGCAGTGCTGTGACAGAGGACCAGGACACCCTCAGCGTTTCTGATTGATTTCCAGCAAGTTCCCAGGGATGTTGGCGCTGCTGCTCCAGGGACCACATGTAAGAACCACTGCTAGGCGACGAAGAAGGTTTTCTATGCCACACGCCACCTGCAAGTCGGCCGCACCGCAAGTCTCCTGGGCCCCCTGACGCTGAGAACCTCCGAGGTTCTCAGCCTTCCAGCCCCTGCCTGACGCCTTCCCTAGAAGCTTCCGTGGTTCCGAGTACTGCCACAGGGTGGAGCCACGTGCTCACAGGGAGCACCCAGCCCTCGCAGCTGTGTGAGGGGGGCTGTGCTCAGCGGCTGCCCCTCCCCACACACACCAGGGGCAGGAGTGGCAGGTCCAGGGCGACAGGTGGTGTGTGTCGAGGGTGCTTGATGAAGGGTTCAGGCACCCGGGACGCTGCCCACTAGACCCCTGGGGAGCTCTTCTCGATGCCACTCCCTGCCCAGGCCAAGGCAGGACGGGCTGGGCTGGCTCCGAGCCCTGGGACGCTGCTCCGCGCCCACTCGGCGCCACAGGGGACCTCACCCTCCCCGTGCACCCTCAGGGCCTTTCACTCCCCTGTGCAATGTGCCCGCCACCTCTTCTTCATGTGTCACATGAGTTTCTTCCAGGAAATGGCAGACCCCAGAGGGGGAGGGGAGCCCAGGACACAAGGCGTGCTCTGGGGGCCTCTGTGGACTTGGGGCCATGATGGGAGGGGCTGTGCCGGGCTCCCACCTCTGGAGGCCTTGGTGTGGGCTGTGGGTGGCTGGGCTCTGGGCAGGGCTGGTTCGAACGATTGACTCTGGGGACCAAGGCCCGACTGGGGTGGGCCCGCAGCTCCCTGCTGCTAGCTGCGTGAACAGGGGGTAAGGAGAGCAGGTTTGTGCCTGGGAAGGTTGGGGAGGTTGGAAGGCCCCTGGGGGCACGTGGGGAGGGCTGAAGGCTGAGGAAAAGGCTGCTCCCCTGGGGTGCAGCGGGCGCTCTGCTGCCCCCGGCCCCTCCCTCCGAAGCCAAGGAGGGTGCAGAGGAGGGCCTCCCTGGGTGGTGATCAATCCTCTAATCCACAGCCTTATCCCCGGCTGGCCCCGAAAGCTGTAATTAAAGTCTGAGGCGGAAAGGATTGCTGGGGAGGGGCAGGCTCACGCCTGGCCGGCCCCAGCACCCAGCGCTGCTGGGGACAGTGATTGGGACGTCTGCCTTCAAGGGCTGGGCTCCTCCTCGGAAACCAAGTCACAGGACACCGCTGGCCTGGGCCCTGGGGTGTGGGTGGGAGCCCAGAAACAGCGAGGTGTCCAGGACGGAACGAAGGAATGAGTCAGTCATGTTCCTCGTGCAATGTCGTCACAGCATCAGCTCACCACGTCGAACCCACCGGGGCATGGTCGTCCCTAGTGCGGTGGGACCACAGCTGAGCTTAGGGACCCATGTGGTCAGACGTGCTGCTGCCGCTCAGCTCCCTGGCTGACACCTGTGCAGTCAGCTGTCCTGTCTGACTCGACTCCGTCTCCCTCCATCTCCCCCAAGACCTGGTGTAACACAGGAACGCCACCCCGAACCCCCCGCCCACTCGTCCACCACTGACTAGAAGTCGCCAACCGGACTCTGCTCTTGGCCCCAGAGGTTCAGTGCTGAGCACGACAAAGCGCTCGTCATGGGGCTCCTGTTCCGGCCACAAAAGCACAGCCGCCCTGTGGACCCGGGGTCACGCCATCGGAACGGGGCCCGAACGAGACAACACCGGGGGGACGAGCGGGGCGGGCAGTGCGGGCGAAGCACCCGGGGGCGGAGCGGTGTCCCGGCTGAGGCAGGCCGGCTCAGACCCTCAGGCCGCAGCCCCTGGGCGGAGCGGAGCCTGCTGGAGGCCGCAGTGACCGGCTTGCTGCAGACGGGCTGTCCCAGCTGCCACGTGAGGACGAGTCCGTGGGGGCGGGGCCGTGGCCGGACGCGCAGTGCGCGCCGGAGGGGAAGCAGGGTGCTGCCCAGGCACTTGGCCTGAGCAGCCGGGAGGGGAAAGGGTGGGGGCCGCGCCTCAGGGCCGCGGTGGGGATGAAGGTCAAAGGCTGGTGCCAAGGCGCCCCAAATACCATGACTGATAAGAGGTAGCTGGGGCGTCAGGCCGGATGAGGTCCGCGGAGCGTGAGCGCAGAGTCTGGAAGAGCTGAGAGGAGGAGCAGGGGCTCAGCCCCCAGCGACCACGCTAACGGCTGGAGCAGACGCTGGGGACGGGACCTCGGGCCTCTGGCAGGAGGGTCTGGGGACACAGACAGGCCCACCGCTCTCCCGAGGACAGGGATGGGGTCCGACGGGGGGGCGTTCACAGAGGTGAAACAGGCCCCGGGAGCAGGAGAGCACGTGTGCCGATGAACGTTTGCCGTGGGAAGGATGGAGTTTGTCGTCGTCCGCACAGGCGGGAGAGGAGGGGCCCGTGCCGAGCTCGCACGGCCTGCGGACGGGTGACCCGGTGCGTCCTGGCCTGGGTGCCTTTGCCCACAGGTGTGGCCAGGGGCAGGACGTGCGTGCCAGCCGAGAGCTAGCTCTTAGAAAGTGGCCCCTGGCCCACTCCCAGCTCCGTGCCTCCGAGGCGCACTGGTGAGGGCCGCCCGCCGCTCAGGGGCAGAGGCTGCACGTGACGCAGCCCTGAGGGTGGGCACCGGGCGGCACACGCGCCACACACGAGCCGCGTCTGGGGCGGCAGGGCTCGGAGTCACCTGGCTGCTGCGCCAGGCCCGGGAAGCCCGAGCCGGAGACTCCGTGGCAGCGGATGGGGTGCTGCAGCCAGCAGCCCGACGCCCCAGTTTGCTCTTTAATCCTGGGTCCTCCCTGGCGTTCTCATGCCTGACTTCCCTGTCCTGCTCCTTCCCTGAGTCCCTTCGCATCGGGCAGGGAGGGTCCTTTCCAGGGAGGGCTGCGCCCGCCCGCACTGTGAGGGGCTCAAAGCCCCTGGGGCGCCACAGAGGGGGACGGTGCCTGGAAGCTGTGGTGTGAGGCTGGTCCCAGTTCTAAGCAGGCATCTTTTCTGCCAAGCCTGGTGACAGGAGGGGACAGCTGCAGGTTCCCCTTGAGCTATAAAAAGCCCAATGCCCAACTGAGCAGAGGACACACTGAGCACAGAGCCTCGCTGGACTCAGGCAGCTCGGCACAACCACCATGAGCTTGGCCTCCGCCGGCAGGCTGCTGCAAGCCCCCCTGCGGGGATGGGTGGTCCCCAGGGCACACATCCACGCCAAACCTGCCAAAACGCCCACTGCTCCCTCGGTGAGTGCCTCCAAGGCAGCAGGGGGGCTGGCCGCGGGATGTGGGGGGGGGGGCTGTCCTGAGATGCTCTCAGTGCACAGGCTGGCACAGGGGGAGGGGAAAGCCTCTCAAGACTGAAGCCTCTAGAGGTGGCCTAGAGCTGGGTCTCAGACCTACAGCGGGGACACTGCCCCAACTGCAGGAAGGGGGTCCCTATAGCTGCCTGTAGGCCAGGGGCCCAAAGCAGCCCTCTGGCAAATGGTGGATGCCAATGGCTGAGCGAGGAGTAGACTGCAGCCTCACACATGTTAAAGGGGGAGGGGGGCTGTTTTGGGGGTGAGCACAGGTGAAAAGTCTGATCCCCCCTGGGGCTCCCGGACAGCAGATAGCTATCTTCCCCTTAAGCACAAATGACAGAGACCAAGGCCCGCTACGCAGCACGGCTGGAGGGGGGTCAGTCAGGAGCCCCGCCTCAGGCACCCGCTCTAGGCCACTGTCCTCCTAACTCGGGCTGAGGTCGAAGGAAGGTCAGGCCAACCTGGCAACTGACCCAGTGTCAGGGAACAGGAGGAGGACCCGGCCCAGGGCGGAGGCGAAACGTAGCTGGCTCTTCAGAACTGAGAGCACGGGGCTGCAGGCGGGGGCCTCTGCTGCACGCACGCCCGCCCCTCCTCCGTCCTGGCGTTTGGGTGGGACCGCTGCTGAGAAGGGCTTTGTCTGCGAGCAACTCAGAGCCTGTTGTCTGTGCCGCCGCAGCCCCAGACGTGCACATCATGCGCTGGGAAGGCGGCCGCGGTCGGTCAAGGCTGAGGGTGTCCTGGCAGGCTCTAGTGCAGGCGGGGGGGCTGTGACAGGAGGCTGGAGGCCCGGCTGTCCCCCCTCGGGACGGCTGCGGTCACTGCTCACGTCCTCCACCGGACTCACCAGGTCTGGGGCAGGCAGGGCACACACGGCTGGGACCAGCACCTCTCTCTCAACTGCTGCCCCGGCCGGGGACGAGTCCCACACCGCAGGTATCCGGCCTCTCTAGGCGACCCAGGACCAACCCTGTAACAGCCTGGGGGACTCATGTGTGCCTTCCTCACTGCAGGAGCAGGCCGTGGGGCTCTCGGTGATCTTTCTCAGCTTCCTGATTCCTGCGGGCTGGGTCCTGTCCCACCTAGAGAGCTACAAGAAGCCTGCGGCCTGAAGGCTGTGTGGTCACCGCACTGCGCCCGGAGCCCCTGCCCGCGTGGCAGGAGCCTGCATTAAAGCCCCCCTGCAGCCCGTGCACTCGCCTGGTTCTTCGCGCCGTGCGTCCCCCTCCCTGGGCCAGGTTTCCTGACAGGCGCCGCGGGGCAGACGCCTGGAAGGAGGGGCAGGAGAAGCAGGCCCTGCTTCCTTGGTGCCCTGTGCCTGGCTCCGCTGCAGCCCCACGTGCGGGGAGGCGTTATCTCACCCCCACCAAGCCGTCCCCAGGCCCCACCTCCTGCCTCTCGGCCTCTTCAGGCACAGGCGTGACCTGGAAGCTAAGTCAGGAAACCACCAGACAGGACACAGCAGAGGCGTTTATTACAGAACGAGCGAGCGCTCACACAGGCGGGGGCAAGGACAGAGGCCGGCCTCAGAGGGGGTGTCCCCACACACTTGCTGGCTTCACCGTCTCAGATGTGGTGCCCCTTCCCCAGTGCAGGTGAAGGAGACGCCCACCAAGGAGGCTGCTCCATGCGACCAGGCCCCCATCATGGACAGTCCTGTTTTTACAGCAAGAACAGCCCCTCCTCCAAACAGAACCCCCAGCCCACCCCACGTAAATGAAGACCCAGCGGCAGCTCCGTCGGTCGGAGGCAGCCCTGCGGACGGGCGCTAAGTGAGGATGTCGTGGGCCTGGTGCTCCACCAGCATCTCCATGCTCTTCACGTCGCTGCACCAGAAGCCCAGGCGGTCCCGCATGCCCGCGATCTGAGTACAAACCGGGACCACACGGGCGTTAGACACTCGGGACACAGGGCCCACGGGGCAGCACTGACGAGGGAGGCAGAGTTGGGGCAGTGGGGTGTCCGAGCTGGGACTGTCCCCAGCAATTCCTAGCACAAGGACATTCTAAAGAACGGCACGTGAGAAAACAGGCAAGAGTAGAGAAAACCCACCAGCTTAAATTTCCAGCAAAAGTGAATAAGGTGGGTCTGAGCTCAAATCACGGAACCAGGAACGTATTTGATCAGAGTACCAATTTTCAGATTAAAGGGCGTTATCAGCACAACCGGCACTGCTGTCGTCATAAGCGTTTAAATATAGGGTTCAAATCCCAGGCCACATTTAATCAGGTTCATGGAAAAGCCCTTAGACCCTACGGCGGTAATTCACTCTCCAAAAACCCCTCGTCTGACAAGGCTTTCTTCCTAAGCGGCTTCTGGCCAAAGGAAGCTAAGACGGGGCAGACCCGACCCGAATGCCCCGAAGGCCTCACCTGCTGCAAATCCAGCACGCGGGGCTGCACCCAGGTCATGTGGACCCGCCCGTCCACCTCGTCGATGCTCCCTTTCACCAGCCCCACGGACAGCGCCTTCATCACCAGCAGCTCCACCTGTGCACGGAGGGCTGGGGTGAGGCCCCGGTGCCGCTGGGCACCCATGGGCCCTGCGGGAAGCCACATGCTGTTTCTTTCTGTGGTTTTGAGTCTAGGGAGCCCTCGCCCCCAGGGAGCAGCTGTGCTGCAGTGACACCCAGAACCAAAGAACCATACCTCGTTCACACTGATTTTAGCACTTTTGGCAATTTCTTCGAAAGTGAGTTGTCTGTGATTGGCAGGTCGTGTGAAAGTCATCTGAAAGAAGTTTCATTAATTTCTTCTTATTAAAAATTGTCAGAACTGATCGATAAGGATATTTTTATCAATACCAACTCTAAAAATATAGTTACTAGTACCACACTAAAATTTTCTTAACATTAGTCACATACCGAGAACCAGCTTCCAGGGCTTAGATGAAGGTAAGTTTCCTAGCAGCTCCTACCAGTCATTATTTGTGTCCTGAACAAGGACTTGCAGCTGCAGACACCGCAGTGACCAGAAACACCAGGTCCCTTTTCTCAGAAATCTTAAATTCCAGTGGGGAAGACAGAGGGATTCCCCAGCCACCGGAGTGGCAGCCACTTCAGCTCAGATGGTCAGGCGCCTCTCTGAGAGGTCGTCCGCACTGAGACCAAAATACTGAACTTAAAAAGCAAGCAGTGGCCGAGGAAAAGGAAGGTGGTGGAGGGGTCAGGACAGGAGCAATGCCATTGGTCTGCATTGTGCCCAGAGGCTGGGGAGCCTGTGGGGCCGGGCCCATCTGCAGGGCCCCACACAAGCCACCCCGGCACTCGCTCACCTCCATGAGGCACAGCAGCTGAATCTTCCTCAGGAGCTGGGCTTCGTTGGCCGCTAAGTCAGGCTGCAGGGTAGAGTGACACTTGTTACCTGACCTGGGTGGTGAAACTTCACAGCACCAAATGGAGTAAGAGGAAACTGGGCCGGTCCAAACATCTCACACTGCTGGCCCCGGGGATCATGACTGGCTTTCGAACAGTCACTTGAACTTCTTTTCTTAGAAACTCATTCAAAAAGGGCCTGGCTGAACAGCCGTTTTCCAAGGGAAGGATTTTACAAGGTATGTATGTCTGTTATAAACAATGGAGGTAGGACCACAGGGTGCAGGCATTTAGGGTGACTCTGGCACAAAGTAAGGCAGGGAAGGGCACAGTCTGGGCTGAGCGGGTCCAGGTGCACGTGGGGCCCCTGAGGGACATGCCCGAGTTCCAGGGACTTGCTCTGAAGTGAGGAGCACAGCCAGGAGCACCAGGACATGCCCCTCCGTGTGACCGGCACCATCTCCTGGAAGGTGCATCAAAAGGCTGCTTGCTGGGCACAGGACCAAAGCCAGGGGGTGTGTTACGTGGTTCAAACGGCTCGTGCCTCCAGGCCGGCTTGGCCGCCCGGCACAGGCGTTTCTCCCCAGGCCTGCTCCCCATGCTTGGGCTCTTCCCGCAAGTGGCCCCCTCCTTCCGGAGCGGCATGTCTTTGTCTTTGACATGCTAACACACAGGCTAGCTAGGCTTGGCAGGACCTGTCTGCCTCTCCACGGTCCATCTACACCTACTCTGCTTCATCATGTGTGATTTGGATTTGCAGAAAATGTCAAGGTCAGAAAAATACAAAAACAGAAACGTAACTTCATTTAAAAAAGAATAAACCTAAGTCCTCCCTGAGCCCCGCCTCCCCAGTCTCCGCACTGGCCCGCCCTGGGCACCCCCTGCGTGGGGTCACTGACCTGCTGCACTCCCTACCCCCCCCCCCAACGCTGTGGCCTCTGGGGCTGCATTAAGCCCGAAGCACCCTCTCACTCTGCCGAATGTGCTCTTCCCAACCCCTTCACGGGGCTCGTTTCTCCTCACTCGTGAGGTGGCACACCCGCGACACCCCTCTACCCAGCACAGACGACGCTGCTGTCATGTTCCGTCCACAGCACTGGGCGCTACAGGTGACCATGTTACCAGAGTTTCTGCTGTACCCTCCCACGGTGACAGAAGGCTGGCCTGCCTCAGTCCCTGCTCCCCCAGGGCCTGGTGCTCAGCCAACAGTGGACACGCGACCGCGCGGAGCCCCGCCTGGGACCAACCTGCTGGCCCCAGGCGGCCTTCAGCGTCTGGAACCTCTCCACGTTGCCGCTGTTGAAGGCGTAGAGGGTGTCGATCAGCCACTGCCGGTCAGTGCCCCTCAGAGACTCCAGCACGGGGTGCATGAGCTGTGAGGACAGGACGGTCAGCTGACGAAACGCACAGTGGCCCCTTGAGAGAAACTGTTCCCAGGGTCCACTTACGAGTTCTCCAAAGTTAAAAACTCCGTCGCCGAGAAGTCCCGCCAGTCCCAGAGTGAACGCTCGCTCTCGTTGCTCGGGCGCTAGGGCGACAACCCCCAACACGCACGGTCACGACATAGCAGCCTCGAGAACCCCACGCACAGTGAAGACACCCCGTCCCAGGGTGTTCGCACAGAGCCCTGACACCGTCACCTCTCAAGCATCGGATGACGCGGAGTGTTCCTGGAACCGCGCGTCCGGCTTCTGTGGGAGTCACCTGCTTACTCACCCTCTCCGGAACGTGCGTGAACCGACTTCCACTTTTGGCCCTACTCCCTGTGCCCCCGCCTCTCGTGGGGAAGTCCCCAAGTGTGGACCTGGCTTAGCCTCTCTCCAGACCAGACCTGACTGCCTCCTGTGCCCGCACAGCTCTCCCTCCCCCGCCCCCGACCACGTGAGCTGCTTCTCCAGCGTATTTTTCTTGGGATGCAGCAGGTAAAACCGCACTGACAACGTGAGGGGTCACTGGTCTCTTCCGCCCCCTCAGGAGACTGTGAGAAATGTCAGAAACGTGCTGAGGTTTCTTTGCTGAACATGGACTCATTGCACTTTTCCTCAAACTCCTGGGTCGCTTTTCTTCCCACCCTCGAATCCTGGGGAGCCCGTGTCACGCATCCCCTGCGCCCCTCGTCCTGCAGGTGCACGCCCCGATGGCACCACGCTTCCCCCTGGCTCTGGCCTGGACAGCAGCCGAGGCCTGGAGAAGGACCAGTAGGGGCTCGAGGAGCAAGCCTCATCCTCACCCAGCTCCAAGCCGGAGACGAATCCAACGCAGACACTCAAGTGTGAGCCACCTCCCACCCTCTCACCCGCGGGATTTCTTCAGAAAGGGACGAATGCGCTGGAGGGATTTCTCAGACCCGCTGCCTCAAGCAGCTCACAGCTGTGTCTCAGGTTAGGTCCTTGCGGGATGCGGACTGGACGCCCGTGTTACCTGGCAGGTCCCTGATGTCGACACAGCCCAGGAACCGCAGGGCGTCTTTGTAGTAGGACGCGTGGTTCCCCACCGTCTGGTAGTATTTGCTGGACAGGTCGTAGAAACGGCTGTGAACGGACGTCACGCCAGGCAGGTTGTGCAGCATGTCCTCCACGGCCTCGATCGTCTCCTGCGCACGGGAAGCAAGGGTGCCTTTCCTTAACGTTTTAAGGTGACATGTGACAAGATGAGCAGCACAATAAACTTGACTACCTTAAAACGGAAAACTTCAGTTCACCCGCGACACAGAAAAGGTAACAAAGGAAAAGGGTAGTCACGGCACAGGTGGCATACCAGGGACTATGACTGACATTACGTGAGAAACTCTTACACGTCAACAGGCAACGGGCAAAAAAAAAAAAAAAGATATTAACAGCAATTTATGGAAGTGGAGACATGGACAGGTCAATAACCCAGCAGTAATCAAGAAATATGAGGTACATCGCACCTCCACTGGACCGGCAAGAACTAAACGGCCTAAAAGTAGCAAGTCCTGAAATTACACAGCCTCAGGGGCCTGCACAGGTGCTGCTGGCGCGTGGGACACCTCGGAGGGCTCTCCGGCAGAACACTCTACACACCTGCAGCCTCACCTCCAGGCCTATGTCCAGGTGAGACTCTGCCCACGAGGAACCAGGCACAGAAATGCTGACGATGGCATTGTCCCTAACAGATAAACACTACCTGAATCCGTTCAAGAGGACACTGGACACACGGGCTAAGATGTAACTGCACAGTGAAATACCACGTACGGCAATAACGAGCAGGTCACCTCACCCCTCACGCCTAGCCGGTGTTAAAACACCACCACACGTCGTCTAGTCGTGTGGCACGTAGGGACGGCCCACACGAGCACGCGCTGCGCCACGCTGGGGTGCAGGCGCTCGGGGGCGGGCGGTCTGAGGGGCCCAGCGGCAAAACCCGTTCCCTGCCGCTTTGTCCCTAGGCCAGTGAGGGCGCCCCGATGCCCATGCACCCTCGACAGAACTTTACGGCTGTCAGTATGGCTTAAATACGCCAAAACAAACGCAGAGACTATGCATAGGGGCTCAGATGGGACGCAGTGAGAACCAAGAAAAAGTACTTTCTAGGGAGATGAGGACATGAACATTTACCCCAAAGTTTCTTTTAATGTCATGGTCCCCAAAAATCCCAAACCCAAACCAAAACACACACAGTCTCTAGTAGACAACGTGAACTGACTGTGTAAACTGAGTCTTACTGCCACCCACACCCGTCCCCCAAAGTATACTGTGGCGAAAGCGAGAGAGGCGATTGGGGTGCAGAGCGGAGCAGAGGCCTGTGACCTGTCCATCGCAAGAACCCACGTGCCGACAGCTGCGCAGACGCCTGCGGGGTGGACCTGCTGTGGTCCGTGCGGCCTGCCCCTCTGTTAAGGACACAGGTAACCCGCCAGCCACCTGCTCCTGACAGTGCCGGGGACCCTGCGCACAGAACGTTAACAACGAGAATCTGAGGGGAAGAGTATGAGAATTCTTTGTACTATTTTTGCAACTTTTTGGAATTCAAAATTATTTTAAAATAAATAATCAAAGAGGAAGAACAGGATTTGCCCCAACAGTTTTAAACAGATTTCTAAATCAAAGGTACAGCTGAGGTGCGGCGCCCTCACCTTTGTAACCTGCAGGTCTCCGATGTTTAACTTGAGAGCCCCAATGGCCGTCTTGCACAGGATCACGGCCTCGTCGCTGCTTTTCACCTGAAGAGGCCAGAACAGGGACCTGAGAAGTGTGGGTGGCAGGCTGACACAGCCAGGCAGGGTGCCCCGGCAGAGTCCCGCGCGCAGACACTGGAGCCTAGAGCTGTGGACTGTGAGCCGCTATTTAAAAGGTCTGGTTCAAACGTCACACTTACCTTCTCACGAGTTTTTTCCAGAAAAGTAAGAGCCACGTTAGGATCTGGAGAAGAAAGCAGGACAGAGTCAGCAGAATACCAGCGAGCAGCTCTACAGACTGGTTTCTACCAACCACGATAACCTTTAGGTTTAGAACATAAAATACAATAAAAATGTAAGTTAGAACCCTATACTTTCTAGCATTCTCGTTATCACTTGGCCCGGTCCTCTGGACACAGTGTGGGACTCACCAGTCATCTGTCTGACCACATGCAGAATGATCTCCACCAGGGACAAAGGGTTCACCCTGAAACGAAACCACCGGTCGCTGGGTGTCAACAAGTACCAGTGTTTTCACTGTCAAAGTCAAAAGCTGATAAAAGAGTTTTACCTGTGTTCAAACTCACTGATGAAGTTCTCATAGAGCTGTGGGGCCAAAACATGGAGAGTCATTACCAGATGCTCTCACCCTGTAAAGTCCAGACTGCAGACACTACTGTGACGTCCACCACTCGGTGGCAGTGCACAGATGTCTGCTGAGTGACAAGAGATGTAGATAATCACAGTGCATTACTGGGGAGAGCTAGGTTCTTTGTGGCTGAAGAGCAATCCCTAAGCTCTCCCTCCAAGTGCTCGAGCAAAACTGAGCGCCGGTCAGCAAGGCCGGGAACGCAAGCAGTCTGAACAGCCTGCGGGCTACTGTACCCGTCACAGACGTCTCGGTCACTTGGCACACTTGGGCACGGGCCCAGAGCCTACGCCAGCAACTAAAGACAAGGGTGTGTAAGACAGCGGCTAAGTCTTCGTGGCGCTCCTGAGCTCCTGGCCTAGTACAGAAGACAGACTTGGAGACAAATAAATAACAACACTGAGAGCTTAAGAGCAAGGGAAAGAAAAGCGTACAGGTGTATGGGCCAGAGGGAGAGGTTTCGAAGGTGACTGATTCCAGAAATAGTGGCAACTGAGTTTAAAGAATGAAGAGCGGTTAAAGTGAACAGATTTGGTGTGGGAGAAGGGGCAGTTAGGAGAACATTCCAGAGAGGAGCAAATGTGCAAAAGCACTGAAAAAAAAAACTGCATTGTCCTAGGAGCACTGCTGAAGGGCACAGAGGGTGGGAGGCACTGGGGCTTGGTCTCCATCCTAAAGTCAAGGCTGTGGAGACACATGATCACACTTCTATTTTAGGGACATGACTTGGGGCATAGAGGGTAGCGAGGAAAAAGACTTAGGGACAGAGACCAGTTGAGGTTACTAGCGGTCAAGACAGGAGAGTGAGGGAGCAATGGCAGGGAGGGCAGACGAGCAGCCTGAGAAGTGCAGCCGAGGTGAAGCAGCCCTGGTTGGATGTGGAAAGGCCACAGAGAAGGGAAGCTGACAGTGACCTCTGAGCTCGTGGCTGGGTAACTGGCGACAGAAGTGTCCAGGGTGGGCAAAGTGGGAGACGGAACCTCTGGACACCGCCAACTTAGGATCGGGAGAATCTGAAGTTGCTCTGGGAGATGAAGACAGAGAGATGAAAAGGTCCCTGCAAGAGCGTGGTGGGCACACGTGTGTATGTACACACACACATGCACGTGTGCACGCACATGTGTGTGAATGTTATTCAGCCATGAAAAAGGAGAAAATCCTGCCATCTGCAACAAGGATGGACCTCGAGGGCATTATGCTTACTGAAATAAGAGAAACACAGATACCATATGATCTCAAAAAAAACAAACTTGTAGATACAAAGAACACATTGATGTTTGCCAGAGGCAGAGGGCGGGGAGTGCATGTGTGTGTGAGAAATGGTCAAAGGTGGTTAAAAGGTACAAACTTCTCATTACAAGTAAGCACCCGGGACCTGGTAACTGGGACGTGGTGACTCTAGTTAACCATGTGTATTGCATGTTTGAAAGCTTCTAGGAGAGCAGGTCTTAGAAGTTCTCATCACAAGAAAGAAAAAATTATAATTAAGTGAGGTGAGGGTAGTAAGTGTCAAATCGTTACGTTGTACAACTTCAACTAATACAATGTTATATAGCAATAATTTCTCTATAAAACTTTTCTTTTTGGGGAAAAAGAAAACGAGAAATGTCCCTGTAGCAGTCAGCTAGCTATTTAAATCTGTCACCCAGCAAAAGGCCATGGAAATACATGGTCTTTCATTACAAAGGAGTATTTCAAAGGGATTTAACTCAGTAACAGGAAATGTTTCAACATTTCTGACACCAATTATAATTTATGGTGGTGCCTAAAGAAAAGAGTCCTCTAAAGAAAGTCCATTAAATCTGGAAACTCAAAATTACTTCTGGTGACTGCAAACTCATGAATACTAACTGAAAGTTACGTGGGCTGGGCCATCAACAATATTTAAAAGTTTATTTTATCCATAGAAATAGTAAACTTTAATTTGCTGACCAAAATAAGTGTCACATTACCATGAGGTTGTGGAAATATTTTACTATGTGTAGAAACTGTCTAAAGACAAAAAAGAATGGGATAAAAACAAATAATTATAAATTACCCATCACTATAACATAGGCCTTAGGGAACCAATATTAAGCCAGCTCTAATTTACCATTTCTCCACATAATCCAGAATATCCAGCAAAATCTCCAGGCTTACAGATGATTACAAGTTCCTTTGAGTAGTAAAATGTCAAATTGATGGATATAAACCACAGGAAAATTTCAGGAGCCCAGGGGGTGGGGAAATCAGGTGGTAAGCTTCACTGTGAGCACTGTGCAGGGCAAGTAACTCAGGCTATCATTATGAACCAGCTTTCAGTTCCCAGGCACCTATAATCTCTGATTCATTTAGAATCCAAGAGAAAGGTATCAAAGAGGAAGACATCAGGAAAGACCTCAAAGAGGTTACAAATTCTTGGGTGTTTGTTGGGGAATCTGGGAAAGGCTGGGGCAGAGTGGGTGTTTTAATGTTGACAAAACTCTAAAAGTGCTCTTTTATGGAGGCAGCATAACCCCCCGCCCGCAAGTAAAGCACAAAAGGTGCTCTTTTCTCTACACTCCACACCCACCAGGACGAAGGTTTGGGCAAGCGAGCACAGTCAGCAAGGGAGGAGCGATGGCAGTCATTTACAGGATCCTTATGGTAATCCTCCTCGGTACCCTACCCTACCCCCTAAATGGTTTGGAATTTTCAATTTCTGAATAACAGATTCCAAAAGTACAGTGCTAAAAAGAAAAAGTCTATAAACAACAAGCTCCACAGGTGCCATAAACAGTGTTTTAGGCTGGGATTTCAGAGGCAGTCTGAACGTCTGTCTGAATCCTCCTCTGCCACTTACTAGCTGTGACCTATGGCAAGTTACTTAATCTCTTGGTGTCCACTTCTACATAGAAAAAAGATGACGACAGTAGTACTTACCTCCCAATGTTGTTATGAAGATTCAATAAGTAAATATGTACAGCACTTAAAACAGTATCTGATGTCAAGTGACTGCTAAATAGTATTGCATGTTATTACAAATCCCAGCCATTATTTTAAAAATTCCTTGAGCACATTTATATAATCTGACCTAGGATGACAAATCATTTACCTTAATGAGACCATCTCCTTGGGCAAAGCACGGGTCTTGCACAAAATCAAGAACCTGAAGTGTCAGCTGGTGCCACAACCTGAAAAACAGAAAGCCCTTAAGACCTATAAACTAATTTCCAGTCACAGACACCTTCAGCCTTGATGGTTCTATCAAATAACAAATACTCACCAGTCTCTACTGTGTAACAGAATAATGCTAAAGCACATGCTGATAAACTTGAGTTCGTTTCCTGGCTCTGCTACTCAATGGTTATGTCACCTTGAGATCACTTAATCTCTCTGAGACTCATTTTCTCAGCTGAAAACAGAGAACACCTTTCTAGACTACCTAAATAGGTTATTGCAAGGTTCAACTAGAAAGCAGAACTTTGGAATAATCATATATGTTCAAGTTGAAATCTTGGCTCTTCTACTTATTAGCTGAGTACCTCAGGGAAAGAACTTAAACTAAACTGAGCTTCGGTTTCCTCATCTGTGAATGTCAAGTGAATACATCAAACCTCTAGAATGACAGCACATTAAAACTAAAGGCTAGTTCTTAAGGATGCAAATAAAACTTTGAAGAATACGAAGGGCTATCCAACAGAAGCAATTATTTGCCAAACACTAAGAATATTCTCCCAAAATTCTTAGCATCATCAATACGTATTGAATGAATATCCGTGTGAAGGCGCTACACTAAACACGAGGGCTGTTAACTGGGAGGTTATAACAGGAGTTGTTTTCGCCTATGGAACAATGCTAGCCCAGTACATCCCAACAACATGTTCATTTAAAAGGAGGCTGGTGCTTAGCCACAGACAATTTAATCATTCTGAAATTCATCCTATTTCTAAAGAGACCCAAGCTGCGATCTCTCTAGAGGCACGATGCCCAATACGTACAATGGAAAGTAGGGATCATGGGAGAGGGGAAAAGTGGCTGTACCCCAGCGTGTAACCGGTTGCACAATCGACGCGGAAAGGACAAAACTTCCCTGGCCTCTGGTTTATCTGTTCCAGACCGTTGAGAAAGATAGCTGTCACAGCGTGACAAGGCTAAGTACAAGACACCAGGATCTGTTATCCAAAATGAATGGAGCCTGACTCCGAGAGTGTGTGCTTGTGTGACTGTAACCAAGAGCTAAAATCACAGGCCAGCCCCGAACCCTTTTTCTAAGACCAGAAGGAATGGGAGGTCAGAACCTCGGTCACCGTCTCTCGGTCAGGGAGGGAGTTAAACCCCAGACCCCCAAATCCTGTCTACGGCTCTGCAACTCGGTCCTCGTGAGCCGTCGGCACTCTTCCTCCTCTGCCCTGCCCTTCCGGGTTCCACCGCCCACCTCCCCGGCCCAGCCTGTCCTCCGCACTGTCCCCCGCAACGGGTCCAAGCGCCCTCGCCCCTCCCCCAGTCTCCCGCTCTCCTGTCGCCGGGTCCTCTCAGGTTGGCGCTCACTTCTTCGTGTAGAGCTCCTCCAGGCGGTGCCACACGGCGGCCTGGCCGGGCCCGGAGCTCTGGCTCTGCTGCAGGAAGCCGGGAACGTCCTTCATTTCGGCAGAAAGAGCCCAGGACAGCGGCACCAGCGAGGAATCCGCGCCGCCGGAAGTGCTCGCTCACTTCCGGCGCCGCGGCGCGCGGGGCACGCCGGGAGCGCGGGGCACGCCGGGAGCGGGCCGCGGCCCGGCCCCCGCCGGGCATCCGGGTGGCGCCGCCTCCGCGCCGGGGACGCAGCTCCGTGAGGGCTCGTCTGGCTTTCCCGCGCGGCGGGCAGTGCCGCCGCGGCGTCGCAGCGCACGGTCGCCGGGCCGTGCGGCCTCGGCCTGTGGCGCCCGCAGTTCCTCGTCTCCAGAGGGGGTGACGATAACAGCACCCCGGGACTGGTGCGAGACGCAGGATCATGAAAGCGCTCGCAGTGTGCGCCTCGCCGCCCAGGCCAAAAAGGGCTGGGAGCGCGGGGCGGCGACATGCAGGGCCCTGCTTTGGCGTTCGGGGTGCGCAGCGGGGCTTTCGCGCACTGGGGAACCGGCCCCGCCTGGCGTCCGTGGCCCCCCCGGACGCGTGGGGGCGGGGCGCGGGGCGGGCACGTGACCCTCGGGGACGACGCCGCGTGCGGCTGTGGCGAACATGGCTCTGTGGGCTCGGGCCGCCGTTCGCGCCCTCAGGCTCTGGGGCCCGGGAGGTGAGCGGGCCTGGGCCCGCCAGCCTCGGTTCGTCTGGGTAGCAGCCGCGGGTCAGGGCGGGAGCCGGGGCGGAGACGGGCCGCGGCACTGTCGCCGCGGTGGCCAGTGGCGTTCGGGGACGGCGAGCGCGGCCGGCCGGCCTCCCCTGCGCGGTGGGCGGGGCGCTGGGAGGACCCGGGGAGATCGGGTCGGGGCACTCGGGGGGTGGGGGGGGGACCCGGTGGCGACGGGTTGTTCTAGTGTTTTCCTCACGGGCACTTCGGGCGTGTACAAGCAGCACTTTGGTGTCACTGCTGACACCTCCCGCTTTTTAGTTACGTTCTGTTCTGTATCTGACCGTTTTTACTAAACAGTATGTCGCGGAGTTACGTCCATGTGGAGACAAATGCTTCTTCAATCTTTTTACTCCTAGACTTGCTTCTCAGGGTCCCCCTGCAGCCAGTAAATCCGATCCCATGTGCCATGTAGGCTTTAAGTGACAGTTATGTATATTCTGGACATTTGGTAAAATTCTGTCCATGTGTTTTTCAGTGACTAACATTTATGTAGCTGAGAGATGTGCCTCACATATAACACCTTGCTCTTGGCAGATGCTCAACGACAGTAATAACTTACGTGATACGTGCCTTTTGCCAGCACCAGCAAGCAAGTCTCCAGTTTTCCACAGATACTGACTGGATGTCCCACAAATTTGAGTCAGTCGTGACACATGACCTGGAGATGGTACACGATCCTACAGTCTAGGGTTCAGTCCCACAAGAGTGCCCCCACTTCAGATGCCAAATCAGGTTGTCACCTCTGCTTCTGACCCTTGGGCTGTAAAGTGGAGGTCCCCATGATGCTCTCCTCAGGTTGGATTCATGTGCTTGAAGTGGCTCCCGGAACTCTGTAAACCGGTTAAGTTACTAGTGCCCCAGCTTGTTAAGAGGATGTGACATGGTGCGATGGAGCAGCCAGGGGAAGAGACGCATAGGCCAGAAGGGCTGGAAGGGCCCCTAATGCGAGCATCAGTGCCGTGGAGTCTGGGCCCTGGGCCTGGCCGGCTTTCTGGTTCCCCAGTGGGGAAGCTCTCTGAGCCCCCTCCTGTTGGGTTTTTAGGGAGGCTCCACCCCTCTTATCCTGGTTGGTTCCCCTGGCAACCAGCTCCCATCCTTAGAGGGTTTCTGAAAGTCTCATTAACATAAAGCCAGGAGTGGTTGAAAGGGGCTCCTCATGAGCACCCATTTCACCTTTGCCCTGAATCAACTTCAGCACCTGGAGACAAAAGGCCCGTGTCCCAACAGAAGACGCTTCCATTGCTCTTAGGAAATTAGGGTTTGGGGACGAAGACCAAAATATATATTGACTACAAATCACAAGATCACAACTTTTTTCTCTTTCATTTTGTATGCTCACACTAGCTTGCATTTAGGGCGTCCTCAGTAAATGTTTAGGTGGGGCCCATGGGTGAGTAGATGTTTTCAGTGCCGGCTGAAGTCATTTCATCGCTTTGGTTGGAGCCAGAGCATTCTATCGCCCCTGACGAGCTGGTATGGTTCGCTTTAGCAAATCCCCTGGGGATGTCCCGACTTGCCCTCAGAAGAGCTGCCTTTCCAGGTGCTCTCCGCAGGCCTCCCACGCAGCGGGCCTCACTTGGTCACGGGCGTCTGCAGGAGCGTGGGGAGGGCGTTGGTGTCCGCTGTGTGTGCACTTTCCCCTGGTTGGTTTCCAGCGACGGAGGTGAGAGTGTCTCTTCCTGGCTTTGACTTTGGCAGCTGAGGTTCGATGTTAGAGTGACTTAAGGGACAGGCAGCAAGCAAGGGCTCCGACTCCTTCTGGTGCCCCTAGCCCCGCACACATGCCTTCGCTTGTCATGCTCCCCTTCCTCAGTACGCACCCCTCAGAATCAGGCTCTCTGGAAAACCAAGGTGATGCTTTATGTTGCAGGAGAGGTGACAACAGAAGGCTGTGAGTGGACTGTGTGTGGCAAGCAAGTCCCTGAATGGCACTGCGGTTGACCCCAGCGTGGGGCGTGAGAGGCAGTGTGCAGGGTAACTGCATAAAGGCAAGGGGTGACCCTAAAAGGAGTAGGGTGCCAGTAGTGTCACCTCTCAGAAGAGGGGAAATGACTTCTCCCTGGGGTTCTGCTGTGGGCCCAGGAAGGAGGTGGCATTTGCCCCTGGCCTTGCGTATGGGAGGTTTGGATATGCTGAGGTGGAAAAAGATTTTTCCAGGCAGCGGGGATCTATAAGAACCAGGCGTCCTTTTGTTTGGCAGGAAGGAGGAGTGTATGGGGGGAAGAGGGAGAATTGGGGCTGTCACAGGAGTGGCACCTGCTGTGCTGACGTGTGGCGCGTAGGCAGCAGATCTTCAGGCGCCAAGTCGGTCAGTCCAGAGATTTTACAGTGTTGGTTTTGTAAGGAACGTAGGAAAAACACAAAAGAAAGCACACAGAGGGAGCTAGGGCCCTCTTGCTAGGAGACAAGTCGAAATTGTGCTGACACGTGTCTAAAGATGCGCACTTAGAGGCTTACTTCTTGTGTGTATCATACACGAATTAAAGAAATGCTGTTTCCTGTTTTTATGTCTGTGTTCACTTTAGAGTCATCATCATTTGGGGGTTTTCAGTTCCATTCGTTGCATCCCTTTTTCCCAGGGTGGAGGGCTCTCTCTCTACTGAGGTCAGAGTTGTCTTAGGGGAGGGTCACCAAGGACCATGTCCTAGAAGAACAGGCATGGTGGCTGCCAGCCCTGGGGCTGTGAGGACGGCGTCCTGTGTAGTGGGCTGGCAGTCCTGAGCTCTGGGCAAGTCACCAGCAGGAGGCAGGAGAGCAAGAAGTCTGCAGCTTGGCTAGATGCCAGGCCGGGGCCCTCAGAGCAGATGAGGAAGCAGGCGGCCTGGCCCGGTGTTTTCAGGGGTTGCTCCAGGTTTTGTGTTCTTTGTATCGCTTTTGTTTCCTTCCTGGTGCTTTCTGGAGGCCTCCCCGAAGCCTCTGACTTGTTGTGTGTCTCGCTCTGTTCCTGTGGAGCAGCCTCTCGCTCTCCCAGCCAGTCTCAGCCTCTGGCTCCCGGAGGGGCCCTGCGAAGCCTCCCGGAGCCTGCAGCCTGTGGCGGGCGCCCGGCTCTAGCCTCCCCAGCGCCTCATGGTGCCGTGTGGTCTGTTTGCCTGGAAAGGGAGCAGCGTCGGAATTCACTGGGGATGTCGAAGTCTGCCATGGTTTGAACCCCTGGCCTTCAGAGTGTGGATGTTTCTTTGTGGAACGGTCTCTAGAACCCACTTTCATCCTGATAATCTTTGGTGTAAAGTCTGAGATGCTTAACTTCGTTTAAAGGCCGCTGCTCACTCATCCTGTCCCAAGTGTGTGAGCGCATGCAGCCCTGCGGAGCCCACGGAGGTGCCCCCGGCCCCAGCCGGAGCCCTCGGTGCGGACCCCGTTCCGTCGGCATGGCCTCGACGACGGGGTCAGGAAACGACGCTTTCCTTGTTCGCACAATTCCCACTAATGCGAAACTTTCGCTCCCAAGTGAGTCTTGATTTCTGAGTTGAGACTGCCCCCTGTTTTTGCCCAGAAGCCGTTCGTGGTGGCAGGGTACTCGCTGGGGAGCAGGAGGCCGGCGTCCGGTCGTTCTCAGCGGTGTGTCGCAGAAGGGCCGGCGGCCTCATTCTCAGCCGCTAGCGTGTCCGCGGCTGGCGTCGGTTAGCGGCCACTCTGCTTTTTCCGTCAGGATTACAGGAGGAAGCAGGCCCGGATCTCGTTCCGCCGGCATCTCAGGTGTCCATGGAAACGGAGGCAGTGGCGGGACAGAGAAGTTCTCCCTGCAGGACGTAGCTGAGCTGGTCCGGGCTGGAGCCTGCCGGCGGGTGCTGGTCATGGTGGGCGCCGGCATCAGCACACCCAGCGGCATCCCGGACTTCAGGTGCCCAGCCGGCCCCGCGCGCCCCTGCCACCCTGGCGCCGGCCCCGCCCGCTCTCAGCCCCCCACTTCTCCGCAGGTCTCCGGGGAGCGGCCACTACAGCAACCTCCAGGAGTACGACGTCCCCTACCCGGAGGCCATTTTCGAGCTGCCGTTTTTCTTTCACAACCCCAAGCCCTTTTTCGCTCTGGCCAAGAAGCTGTACCCCGGGCACTACAGGCCCAACGTCATTCACTACTTCCTGCGACTGCTGCATGAGAAGGGGCTGCTGCTGCGGCTCTACACACAGAACATCGACGGGCTTGAGAGAGGTGAGCCGGGCCGCGTGCGGGGTGCGCGCTCCACCACAGGGTCCCGTCTCAGTCCCTACCCCGGTGACTGGCCTTGAGCCACCTAGCTATGCCTTCGTTCCTGACAGAAGCGTCCGTTGAGTGCTCGAGGGCCGCTGGTGGCCCTGTTCGCCAGCATCCCCGCCAGTCTGAGTTTTGGCCAGAACTAACATTGACTTCGGGAGCTTCTGGTTTTGCTAATCTGACATGAGGAATTCTCTTGAAGGTTTTATTATGGGATTTTTGAACCCACAGAAGTAAAGAGACAAAGAATGTAAAGAACCTTCATGTCCTCTTCCCTGTCCTCCTTCTATCTTCTCTCTTAACTCTGGATTATTTTGAAGAATATTCCTCAAATTACAAATTTAATCTATAAATATAATTTTTGGAAACTTCTTTATATTATTTTCTTACCTTTGCTTGGTGTCTGTAAAATAGAAAATGTTTTCCTAGGCATTGGACGAAATTGTATCTGAACTTACATAGGATGTTTTTGTGCTGTTTTGACAGGCTTGGTTTTAGCTGTGACCTGCCTCTACCTGGGAGCTCTCACCCCTCGGCTTATTCTGGTTGAGGGGTGGTGGTGGGTAGCATTGTAGGTGACAGAGGCAGGGACATCAGGCTTCCAGTGGGGGCTGTGACCAGAGGTGATGCTCTGGGGCTCGTGCGCCCGCCCCAGAGGCAGCAGGACTTAGTTCGCGTTTGAATTTCAGCATCTGGCATCCCTGCCTCAAAGCTGGTTGAAGCTCATGGATCCTTTGCCTCTGCTACCTGCACTGTCTGCCGAAGAACCTTCCCAGGGGAGAGCTTTTGGGTGAGTTGTCATACTGCACTGCGAGAGTGATCCGGAAAAGTGGTATCTCAAAAGCATCGTGTCATAAGGGCGAGAGAACAGTAATACCATGAAAATGTTTTTTTTTATTTTTAAATTGGAAATGTTGTGTGTGCTTGTCAAAAATTACTGCGGTACAGAAATTTGGAGGGAAAAATGAATCTCCTTATAACCAGTTCCTGTAGACCACTTTTAACAGTTGGGTGCATGAAGGTCTACACCTTTAAAAAAGGTGTGCATATATGAACACACACAAACATTTGTGAACCTGCACCCACACACAGTTATAATTTTATTTTTTTGTAACGAGATCATTAAGCTTAAAATTCTACAACTTGCTTTTTTACTAAGCAAAATTTCATGGATGTCTTGTCAGTAACTACTGCTTTGCTCACTGGTTTTAGAGTATACGTTGTAACGAAAGAGTGTTACATTTAGTCATCTATTGTGGGATATTTTTTGACGTTTGCCATTTTTACTATTAAAAATAACATGGCAGCGATACCCCCGCTGATGCCCCTGTGTACTTCTATAGGATGGTTTCTCCAAGTAGAATGGGATTGAGCTGAAAGTCGTGCACAAAGGTGAAGCTCTCAGGTAGCAGCGTGGCACAGCGCACTGCCTTCCGTTTTTGGTGGAGGTAAAATTCACATAACAGGGTTCGCCGTTTGAAGGAGTGCAGGTCAGCGGCCTTGAGGACATCCATAACATTTCTATCACCCCAGAAGGCAGCTCTGTGTCCATGAATCAGCCAACCCCTTTCCTGCCTTTCCCAGCCGCCGGCAACCACTGATCCTCTCGCCATCCCCTTAGCTTTTTGCCTTTCCCAGAACGTCATACTGTGGAGTTACACAGTTTGTGGTCCTCCCAAAATTTCGGGCGCTGTATGAACAGAATCGGTAAAATGTCAATAATTACTGAAGCTGGTTCGTTGTGTATCTATGGGGTGATCATTTTACCATCTCAGCTGTGTGATGTTTGAAACTTTCTTAAGATGTTTCTGCCTTTTCCTTTGAACTGTGTTTGCGATGTCTCCCTCGGGCCCACTTTGTGTGTGTCACGCAGGCCGATGTGCTGGTGGACAGGGTCCCGCGCTGCTCCGTGTGCACCGGCATCGTGAAGCCCGACATCGTGTTCTTTGGGGAGCCGCTGCCCCAGAGGTTCTTGCTGCACTTGGCTGACTTCCCCATGGCAGACGTGCTGCTCATCCTCGGGACCTCCCTGCAGGTTTGGCAGCAGGTGGCGCGTGGACATGCAGGGGCAGGGCTGGCCGGGCGAGGCAGAGGTGCGGGGGCTGGGGGCGCACCCTGGGGCCCCACCTGGGGAAGGTGAGTAGATTCAGCTGGTAAGGAAACAGGTATTCCCGGGGGATGGGGAGCAGGGTGGGGAAAAGGAGGTCAGCTTTAGAGGTGCTGTAGGTATGGCCAGTGTGTGGGGGGTGGGCCGAGGGAAGGGGACAGAGCTGCAGAAGCAGGCCTCCCAGGTCACAGCGGCCAGCTCTGTGCTGGAAGCAGCTCCCAAAAGGAGCTGAGCTGCGGACATAGGTGGCCGTGTGTCGGCGTCCCAGAGGCTGGCCCTCAGGCAGAGCTGTGGGAGGGGCTGTGTCTTGGTGCTTTGGACAGACACTGCAAGTGTCACAGAGGAGTTGCACAGTGCGTGGGGTGATGGGAAGGCCAGGGCTCGGGAACCACGTGTTGGCAGGTTGGTTTGCATATGTATGCCTTGGCAGGAAGGTCATGCTGGCCAAGCTGAAGGAGGTGGCGGTGTTGGGTGGGGAAGTTCTGACAGGAGACACTGCACAGCAGGCCATGTGGCACTGGTGAGGAGGAGGCAGTAGGGACAGCATTGGTGATTGTCTGACTTCCTGTCCATCTGTGCGCTGTGTCGTGAACAGGCCATGGGGGACAAGTGTGGGAGAAGGGACAGTTAGTAGAGTGCAGGGGTGACCCAGTGGTGATGGCAGGAAGCCAGGTAAAGCCAAGAGGGCAGTGGAGGCATGGCTGGCGAGACTCCAGGTGGGGACCTGAGCAGCTGCAAGGATGGCCTTGTTTCCTGAGTTGGAGAAGCCCTGTGGGCAGGTTTGGGGACCTAGGTGTTGGTCACACTGGTGTGAGGACTGCTGGGTAGCTGGGCTGCTGAGTAGACATGTCAAAGTCAGGGAGGACCTGTGCTAGGTGGCGAGGTTCTGGAGTGGGCAAACAGAAGAGCTCTAAGTGGATGGACCTGGTGCCCACACTGGGCCTGGTGGGGATGTGTGTGGGAGAGGCCAGGGGGCCAGCGGGCTGCACCTGGCTGACCTGTGCCTGTCACTGGGCATGGACACATGGGCTACCAGCCCTCTCTGTTTTTTAAGTGACACGAAAATAGTTTTTTCCCCATTGATTACAAAAATTCCATGTTTGTTATTAAAAATTTATACATTGTAGTCTATGGCCATGCCACCCTGAACAAGCCCAGTCCTGTCTATCTCGGAAGCTAAGCAGGGTCGGGCCTGGTTAGTACTTGGATGGGAGACCACCTAGGAAGACCCGGTGCCATAGGCGTGAAAAATAAAAAAATAAGGGATTGTAAACTGAGAAGGTCCTCGCAATCTGTGAGGTCAACGAAGGGTTGCCTCGCCTTAAAAAATATATATAAAATATAAAATTTATACATTGTGTAGAGAACAAAGTACAGGACACCATCAGTCCCAATAGCACTGTTAGTGCTCTGTTCCGTGTCCCCTTGAGTTTCTGTCCTGTGCACACAAACGCGGTGGTCTTTCACCGGACTGGGATGCCATCGTGTTCACACACCTACCTTGTTAGTGGCCATGGAGTCCTGGATGGGTACAGATCTGAGGTCCCACTTGGGGCCCCAAAGCCAAGTGCTCAGCTGTAAGCACGGAGCCCGCAGCACTCAGCCGTCTAGCTGGCTCACAGGCGCGCACGTGGCGTGGAGGGAATGTTCACACGCCGTGTGGAGCGCCTGGTCCCCTGCACTGGGGGGTGTGTGGTATGTGAGCCGTCTTTTCTCAAACCTGAAGTACTCTGAGCTCTGAAAAGCATCCCGCCCCAAGAGCTTTAAGATAGGGGACTATGATCTATAGTGTTTATTTTAGCAATTTCCATTGATGGCCCACAAAAATAAAGAGTATAGCTTTTATATTAAAAACGTAGTGAATATCCATCCACATGTACACGGTTTTGTACATTCCTGTCAGTACTTCATAGTAAATGCAGTTTACGCTGCCGCCACCAGTATGAGTGGCCATTTTCCTACGTGATCAGCAATACCAGTATTAAATGTCTTTACCAATCTTACTGTGAAAAAATGTGTATGTGTGATATTTTGCATTTCTTTAATGAACAGTGAAGTTCATTTTTTTTTGTTTATTGACCTCTATTTCTTTCCTTCAAATTGCATATCTCTTAACCACTTTTCATTGGGTTTGTCTGTAAGTTAGCAATGTAAATTCATAAATTACATATTTGTAGTTTATCGATTAACAACATAAACCATTTATAGGCGCACGTTGTAACTGGTTTTGCAATTGGTTTATGGTGGTGAGATTTAAGAACTATTTATCTACAAAGTACTTTCATGCAGCTATGTTAGTATTGTAGTCTGATATTGTTTTCCTGTCTTATCTGACTTCAGTTGTCAGGCCTAAAAAATCCTTTCCTACCTTTACTTAGAAACCACAAATTTTCTTCAAGAGCTGTTTTGTTTACACTTAAATCTTTAATCCTCTTGAAATGTTTTCAGTGAAAGGCAGGAATTGAGCTGTTTCCTCCCAGGAGATGAGCCAGTCTCAGCACCATTTATTAATCGCCGTGTCTTGCATGATCACCCTTTGGATGAAGGAGCCCATAGGCAGAATTTCGGCCTCTCTGGAGGTCTGGACAGTGAAGGCCGCAGAGAGGTGGAACGGCCGCCCAGCCCATGGGCTCATTAGGAGACCCTCATTGGTGGCCCACGGTTGGGACCAGGTCCTTGCTCTCAGTGCGTCAGTGGTGTGCTGAGGAGGCGGCGGGGAGGGGGAGGACAGGTCAGAGTGTGTGTAGCTGCTGGGATCGAGCCCAGATGAGCCTGGTCCAGGAGACGCCGCAGAAGCCAGAGGAAGGGAGGGCGTGCTGAGGCTGAGGCAGGGGCGGGGGAACCAGGGCAGGGAGACGGAGGACAGCACATGGGTACTGGATTTCCCTGCTCCACGATCTGTCATTCTGCCGTCTCAAGGCTGGGGGCTGTGGCATGAAGTCTCCTGAGCGGTTGGAGGGTGCACGCTGAGCTCCTCACACTTGGGCCCATTTTGCAGGTGGAACCTTTTGCCAGCTTGTCTGCAGCCGTGCGGAACTCGGTGCCCCGAGTGCTCATCAACCGGGACGTGGTAGGGCCCTTGGCGTGGTGTCCTCGCAGCAGGGACGTGGTCCAGCTGGGGGACCTGGTTCACAGCGTGGAAAAGCTGGTGGAGCTGCTCGGCTGGACAGGAGAGATGAAGGACCTTCTCCAGCGGGAGACCGGAAAGGTGGGCTGCTGAGCAGGGCCCTGCGGCGGTCGGCCCACCGGGCATGGAGCTGGTGGCCTGAGAGTGACAGTGGTAGCTGGCAACTGGCCGCCAGTCCCGGTCCAGGCACCATCTGGGGCCCTGTGGCCCTCATGACCTCTGCTGACGCTGAGGCCTGCTCGCAAGGGGCAGAGCAGGGGTGCCGTCCCGGCAGTCTGTGCCCGTCACACCTCAGCAGCCAGCTCTTGTTCCCTGAGGTCAAGGAGTGCCCACTGCCGTGGCTGCGGGTTCAGAGACAGGTGGGCCGCTGGCCTGCTGGCCTGCTGAGGGGGAAGAGAGCCAGCGAGCCTTCAAGCTTTGGACTTCAAACCTCCAATAAATGAGTGAAGTCACAAGAAATGTTATTTCTCTTGAGACTTGGCACCTGGGGGAAGGGGTTCTCTTCTGCAGGAGGCAGCAGGCGGCATCTGCAGTCCAGCGTCCGTTCTCAGAGCCTGCGCTGGCCCTGACGAGCTCCGCGCAGCGGCCGGGGGGGAGGGGCCCGCACCTGTGGGTTTCGGGCAGCGGCCCTGTAAGGTCTGGCCGGTGCCGCTTCTCGTCTCGCAGTGTATAAATGCGGTTAGGACTTAGGGCCTTATTTAGAGTTGCTCGCCGGGAGCGAATGGTGGGGCACAACTGGACTGGCTGCCTGACGAGGCCCCACACAGCCATTTTGCCAGCCCCGCTGGGTCTCCCTGGTCGGGCTGAGCAGCAGCGTTTGCCAGGAGCCACGGAAGCTTCTGCTTCAGGAAGGAGCTTGAGCCCAGGCGTCTCCACACAGCTGACCCCTCTCCTGTGTTCCAGCTCAGTGGATAGCATGGATAGGCGATGGCCGCTCCCTGGACCAGCAGAGACGTGGGAGTCGCCACCCATTGCTGAAGAGCAGCTGGGGCGTGTTTACAGATCCTGGCCGAGGCAGAACACAGGACCTGAGGAAGCGCGAGGCTGGCACTGAGTGTCTTTGCAGCTGAGCCAGTCACGCAGGGCGCCAGGTGCAAATGAGCCGCCCTTCCCTGCACTGGGGAAGCCCATGACACAGAAGCCACCTCCTGACAGAGACCCTGAGCCCAGACGCAGTCGCCGCGTGTGCAGCCTCCACCCGAGACCCAGTCTCGGGCCGAGTGAGCCATCCAGGCCCAGAGGGCAGCCCCGGGCCGCAGGCCGTGCGTCGGTGCTGGCGCGCCGCCCTCCCTGGCAGAGTTATTTTTATTAGAAGGTTGTCCTTAGTTTGACACAAAATAAATTTAACATAGGCATTAGGCATCCCTTCATTTGTCTCCTGAGGGAATGCAGGTGCTGACAGCAAGTGTGGAAGGGGGCCCCTGGGAGGCGTGGGCATCCCCTTGACTGGAGCAATCCGCTGACGGAGGACGCTGGAGATGGGTGCTGCCCGGCCTCCGGCCTCAGACGGTCTTGTTCAGCCCACTCTCCCGACACATTTCACATTACCCTCCCCAGGGAACACCTGTTCCAGACCCTCCTAGCAGCTTTCTAACTGCGCCCTGTCCCCGGTCTCCCCACTAGGACTTCTGGTAACGCTGCCAGAATTAACCTACATGACGCAGAAGGCATCAGGGTCTTGGAGACCTGGGCTGCCCCCCCACCCTGCTCAGGCCCCTCCTACTGGGGTTACCCTTCCTGCTCCCCATCCACCCCATGTGCCCCTCCTTCCTGGCAGTTTCCAGCAGGCCCTGGGATAGAGCGCAGCGGGAACAGTCAACCGACAGCCACCTCCCGCATCAGGTTGAGCAGGACAGTGCAGGTCTACGCGTGCAGCTCCGCAAAGAACGAAGCCGGCCTTTTCCCTTTCCTTAATGTGCCTTTACTTGACGTTTTACACACACCTTCACACAAACGCACTTTCTCACCTGAAACTACTCCGGGATGTTTGTGACACTTTGTGAGACGTGATACAGATTTAAGGTTTCACGTGCAGCATTTTGCTTTGTGAATCTATGATCCACGCCAGGGGGAGAGACAGATCCCACTGTCAAAACCAGTGAGGATGCGCCACGGACCCTACAGCAGGCAGCTGAGCCAGGACCGAGGCTGCAGAACAGGCCTCCAGCTCTGCTCAGTGGGGACAAAATCAGCGCACACCTCGAGAGAACGTTTCTGACGTCAGTATGAGATGTCACAGCAGGTTCCTCTCCCTTGAAATGCAGCGCTTGCCCAACCCGCCGGCTCCGGGCCAGCATGCCAGCCTGCGCGCACCCACGCTCAGCCCATCTTCCCAAACGCACGCCGGCTGAGTCCCACTAAGCCACGTCCACGGGCCGCAGCCTCTGCGCATGTCCTTTTGGCTCTGGATGAAGAAGCTGAGTTTCCAGTGACAGCAGCGCAAGACCCGCACAGTCCCAGAGATAACAAATCGGACCAGAGGCGGATCACAAACAAAACTTTGGGAGCAAAGAGAAAGAGGTCTCCAAGCCGGAGAGGAACGTGGCATCCCCAGGTCACAGCCCCAGGGACATCCTGGGAGCAGCACCGGTTCTGAAGGGGAGCGGAAGAGCGGCCGTCCTCAGTCGGGATCTGAGGCGGGGTCCGAGGAGAGCTGTCCTTCCATGCTCTCACACATTGCGTCTTGCAGGCTTGTCAGCTGCCCCCGGGGACTCACGCCCATGGGCTGGATTACTCTGTGCCTGCAGAAAAAGGTGTGCTGGGCTCCGCCCTGGCTGCTCTGCTTGCTGGGGAAGCCTGCATAGGACCCTGTTATCCAGGCCTGAACCCTGATTGCTACCTCATGGCTTTGAGGCAGTCTCTCAATTTCTCTGGGCCTCAGCTTCCATTTGTAAAATGGACACAGTGCTGACCTGAACCCCGACTCGAACCTCAGGGATTTTCTCCACAGCGGGTGATTTCAAACAAGAAACAGCCTCGTCAGACCCCGAAGCCCTCGTCCCACACCACCTCCCGGGGTGGACAGCACAGCACGGGCCGCCTCGCCATGCCACGCACCTGGAGAGCTTGTCGAACATGTTCACCAGCTTCATGGCCTCGTGCTCCTTCTGCTCCTCCGTCATGCCATCCATGGGGTTGGGTGGCTTCTCCTCCACCCTCCCAGTCACGGGGTCTATGCTGCTCCCGGGGAGGGACAGGGAGGATGCGTTAGTGGCCCTCTGCACGGGAGGGCCCGCCTGTGCCTAGGCTGGCACAAGACGCATTTCCTGCGGGGAAGGTGGGAAGGGGGAGGCGAGTTCGGGAAGAGACTGCTCCCCGGAGCAGCAGTTAGCTAGCTCTCGCCACCTGGGACCCCAGACGGCTGGGCCCCTTTCACCTCTGCGCTCAATGAAACATTCCGACGTCAGGATCCACGGCACTCACAAAGTGCCACACTCCGAAAGGTCTTAACCCTTTGTCAGGCTGTCCCCCCAAGCCCACAAGTCTCAAAGGAACGGGGACAGGTGCTGAGTGAGGAAGCCCAAGGCTGTGGGGCACACACCTGTCCCTGGCTTCCTTGTACTCGTCTGTGTCCGTGTCCTCGTCCTCCGAGTACTGGCCCTCTGGCCGGCCGCCTGCCATGAGGCCCCGGGCAGCCAGGAGGCCGGCCGCGTTGCCGTAGCCCGTGTACTTGATGAAACGGGGCACTGCGGGGTGGGCAGAGGTGAGCGTGCCAGGCAGCCGGGGGGACGGGGGTGCACAGCCCGCCCGGCTCCCACTCACCACTCTCGGAGCACAGCACGAACAGGAACTCTGCAGCCACCCTCTTCACGTCGGTGTCCAGGTGTGTCATGAGGCGGACCAGCTTGTTCCGCAGCTGCTTCCCGACCTCCGGCCGGGTCTTCACGTCCCTTAGTGGTGGCAGCACCTGGGGAGGAAGGTGTCCCTCAGCTTTGCCGGGAGTGGTCAGGGTGAGCGGGGCCTCACCGCCACCCCCTGCTGTACCTGGCCCTTCAGGAACTTCCTGGCGGGGCGGTGCAGGCGGGCACACTCAGTCAGCACGCTCAGCACGGGGGCCACGCTCTCCTTCAGCCTGTGTGTCTGCAGAGAGGTCTTTGTCAGGGAGACTGTGCCAGCTGCTGACCAGTGGCCAGGGGGCTACATGTGCCACATGGTCCCAGCAGGAAGCAGTCAGGACAAGGCCCCACTGCAGCCAGCCAGCCAGCCAGCCAGGCGAGGGGCCGGGAACCAGGAGCGGGCAGTGGGTGTCTGCGTTGTTTCAAGACTGTGCTGGAACCTGATCCGTGAGGCCACTTGCATGCTGTGACGCAGAACCAGTAACATGACCCCCCCAGGCCCAGCTTCTTCATCCGTGAGACAGGGACGCGGGAGAGACAGTGTTTGAAGCCGTGAGCACACTACTGGCATGCAAGCTGCCCTCAGAAGGTGGCCGGCAAAGAAAAAGGCGTGAAACCCCTACTGTGTGAGTTTCAGACAGAGCAGGAAGCGTCTGTCCCTTCCCGGCCTCCCATCACCTCCATGGATCCCAACACCAGCAGTGACAGTGATAGCACAGACGATCATGGCCAATGCCCAATGCCCAGCACGTGTGACCCAGCCCACAGCGCACACAGGCAACATGAACTCCTGAGAGGTTCACGCTATTTAGCCAACAGGTCTGCAAGCTCCCAGAGGGGCTGCCTAGGGCCCCGCTGGCTAACATCTTCTGCTGCAGCTGCAGGATCAGGGAGCCTTTGCCCCGAGGTTCCTGCGGGTCACGGGACAGCTGATGCTGGTCACCAAGGGATGCCTGCGCTCAGTGCCATGAGTCTAAGGTCACTAGCAGGGACTGGGACTTCTCTGGACCACGCAGGAGGGAACCACAGATCCAGAAAATGATTACATCACTTGACTGTGAATACTGGATTCCCTGCAGTAACCCACAAAAGTGAAACCTTCAGGCGTGTGTGGGAGGGTCCGCGTGCTTCTCGGGGATGAGGGGCCTGGCTGGGTAACACGGCGGCTGGAGGAACTGCCCAAATCACACCGCTGAGCTGATCGCCGCTGACCAGTGTGCACTTCGCAGAGTCAATGGCCACGGCGGCTTGGGAAAGCCTGAGCTCCCGGGCGGCCCCCACCGCAGGTCCCCCTGCCTACCTGGTTCAGACGCCTCTCCAAGAAGCTGAGTAGGACACGGATCACATCCATGTTCACGCCCAGGAACTCCAGTGAGCCTTCCTGTGGCTCCAGCGTGAGGAGGACATCCAGACACTTGAGGGGCAAGTTCCCCAGGAGATTCACTGTGTGGCTGGCGACAGGTGGGGAGGGAAGCTTGGTAAGTCCAGTCTCCTAGCACAGGCACAACGCATGGCGCACCCTGCTGAGGCTGCACGTGACATGACCCAGCATTCAGGAGCCTAAGAGCAGCTGAAGCGAGGGACTGATCTTGGGCATGCCTGCCCAGTGGGGTGGGTCCCTGAGAGGGAGGCACTCTGCGGATGCCCCACTACCATCCTCCATCTGAGCTGAAACACCACAGGCAGTCTCTGGAAAACCACGAGCTAGCTACCCAAAGGCAGGTCATTGGGAATGGAAAACAATCATGTGCCCTGCAACTACGCCATCCACTGCCACAACCCAAGGGCCAAAGGCACACTCCTGTCTCCACTCACAGCTCTTATACTCGTGTACGGCAAAAGCCGGAGCTCGCTGGCAACACACTCGTCTGGTCCCACCAAGACGGATGAAGGCTCTCTAGGAGGAGGCTGGTCCAGCACTGGGGCTGGGAGCCACGGTTTAGACAAGTGAACACACTTCCCTCCAGGATGACAGGCCCCACCCTCACCCGTGGAACTCTTCTGTGCGATCTCCGGCAGCAGCGACCATCACACAATGTCGTAGAAGGGTACCCAGGTGCCGGTAAAGGGCAGCATCTTCCTGACCAAAGAAAAAGGGGTTCCTGTGACAGAGAGCTGCACCTGTCCCCACCACTGCCACTTGAGGTCCCACTATCTGTCCCACTCTGGAACTACTGCATTTTGTCTTGGGCACACCTCTCCCCAACCCCCTTATGAATGGCAATGGGTCTCCTTTTGAGAACATTGTACCCTGTATCCTGGCCCCACACTCTCAGTCTCATGGAGGGGACTTGCCCACCACCTCTCACCACGTAGCCCCCCTGCCAAGCAGCAAAAGCCCGTCCCTCGGAAACCTTCCTTAATGCCCCTGGCCAGAATGGGCACCTCCTTGCTTCCTCCTATCTTCTCCACGTTGAGTAACCAGAATCTTTACAGTGCCTGTCAACAAGGCAGGTCCAGACATCCCAGCTATTAAGTGAGCACCCCGCGGTGCAAGTCGGCCTCACCTCGTCCACCTCCCTCTTGACGGAGTCAAAGGTGATGTTGAAGAGCACCTTGAGGACCTCCATGGCCCGCTCGGCCTCTGGAGGAGGAAGGAGCTCCGGGGGTCTCCCTTTGGGGCTCACGCCCAGTGTTCGCTCCAGCGCATCAGTCAGCAGGCGCACGCCCTGCAGCTCCTGAAACAGCTCCTGGCGCACGTCCACGCGAAGTGCCGTCAGCAAGAAGAGGAGGCGCAAGTCAAAGAACTGGACCTCGTGTGGGAAGCTGCTCTCGCTGGACAACCCCACGCGCTCTGCAAGCCTCACCACCAGGCGGGCCTCCGCTGCCAGCATCTGTGCCACCGGGCTGCTGAGCACGAGGTTGCACAGGCACTTGAGGGATTCAAGCACAACGTCCATGTCTAGGGGCTCAGGAACTGACCCCTCGGAGATGGAGATGCCAGCGTGGCGGGCGAGTGCCTGCAGGCTCTGGCTGCTCGTGAAGGTATCCAGGCAGCTGCTGTCCCTGGACAGGATGCGGATGCTCTGTAGCCAGGTGACGCGGTGGGAGGGTGGCAAACCCTGCTCCAGGACGGACACCAGCAGCTCCGCCAGTCTCTATGGGGAGAGAAAAGAGTGGGTCCACCACACCCCTCCACCAGCAGCCACCCGTCCTTGCCCCTTTACCTCTCGGTAGGCACCCACCTTCCTGTTTTCCTGTTGGGCATCATCAAACGTGAAGCTCTGGAAGTTCTGCAGAGAAACCCAGAGGCTCAGGAACCTCAGGTCCACACGGGGCAGGGCGCAGCTCCCCGGATGAGGCACCACTCTGAGTAGGTGGAGCTCCACCCCACACACCTGCCCTAGGCACGCACCCCGACCGCCCACCCAGACCTTCCTCGCAGACTCGGCGCCCCTTCGCGCTGCGCTCCCTTCTCCCCCACACACACTCACGCACCCTCTGTCCGCCGACGCGCGCCCCACCCTGCCCACCGCCTCGCGCGGCCCGCATCCACGGCTCCCACTCACCTCACGGTTATATGTGCGCAGAGCCTCCATAATCACGTCTTCCTTCCCCGTCTCCACAGCATCCACAACCGCACCGGGTTCCATGGCGCCCCGGGCACCCTGCGCCAAGAAGGCGAAAGGGCCTTCGCTCTGCGATTCCGGGTCGGAGTCCACCCGCCCCGCCTTGGCTCGGCGCGCGGGGGAGGCCGGGAGGGCGTGCGCGGCGCCGCGGGGCGGGGCCTGGGCTGCGCGCGGGGGAGGCCGGGAGGGCGTGCGCGGCGCCGCGGGGCGGGGCCCGGGCTGCGCGCGGGGGAGGCCGGGAGGGCGTGCGCGGCGCCGCGGGGCGGGGCCTGGGCTGCGCGCGGGGGAGGCCGGGAGGGCGTGCGCGGCGCCGCGGGGCGGGGCCCGGGCTGTGCGCGCTTTAAGTTAGCAAGGGGGGTGTTTGAAGGTTTTGCTGCTCGTTCATCCCCAGCTTCAAGATCCGACTCGGTGATCGTCCGACCTTGGGACCTGAGTCGCCGCTGAACCGAACAGTGAATCCGCCTCCCGGCGCTTCGTGGGCAGGAGAGGACCGCAGCCCCTGACTACACGCGCACCGACGCCCTTCTCAAGCCACAGAACGCATGGGGTGTCGAGGGCGAAAGCACAGCTGAAAAAGGAAAAGGACTTTGCAGCCCCGTGACCATTTGGTTAGTCAGACAGGCGTTTTAGAGTCTGCTGCGTGCGAGGCGGTGGGATGCGGGTGAGCAGGACCCACACTTCCCTCTCTTCGTGGCGCTTATGTTCCAGAAGTGAAGACAGCCAAGCAAAAACGGACAAATCACGACGTTAGGCAGTCATAGCACTGTGATAAAAAGTCCCACTTCTACGGTTTGTCGGCAGGACTAATGACACAACATGTGTTCCGTTGCAGTGGGTGGGTAACTCATGCGACGGGTCTCTGTGGGGCAGCTACGTCGCGCTGGGCCCTGTCAGTGCCCGGGAGCCAAGGCAGAGGTCCCCGCCTCTCCCACCCCTCCTCGCTTCATTTCGTTTCCCGAGCGCTTCACGCCTGCGTGTCCTGCAGTGCTCGCTCTTTGCAGGCACCGATCTCCACTTCGTTCCTCCAGCAGCAACTGGGACCCGGCGCCGCACCGAGTGTGCGGGAGGGTTGACAAGTGTCTGTCTACACCGTAACGCGTTGAAAACACTAACCGCCCGGTCCCCAAGTCAACTCACTATAGGTTCCACCCCTGCGCTCCACGGCCGAGACCTCGGCCGGAAGTCGGCGGGCTGAGGCGGAAGGGGCGGTGCCGGAAGCCCGTTCCCGTGACTGCCACGTCGGAGGCGGCTGTGGCTGAGGCGGTGACAGAGCCTGGGGTCGGAACCCGGCACGATGGCGGACTGGGCTCGGGGTGAGCGCGGGACAGCGGAGCCGGATGGCGGCAGGACCGGCCGTCACCGACACCGCTGTCCTCAGCAGCCTGCCTTGCTGAGTGGCCTCGGCAGGGCCTGCGAACTGGCGGGGCCGGGCTGCACCGGGTCCCGCACAGAGGTGCCGTGAGGGGTCGCTGGGACCCTGCGGGTGCTCCTGCCCATCCGCTCGGCGAAGCCGCGGGGTCCCCGACGCTCTGTCCCCTGCGAGACCGTTCCGCATTGGGCCTTGGCCGGCCACTGGGTCGACGCCCTCCTAGAGGCGGAGGCTGCGTGGTGGGAGGGCCTAAGCCGGCCTCGCAGTGACTGGGGCCTTGGACGCCTCACTTGCTGTCTGGGACCCCTGTTCTCATTTGCGAAGTGGGATGCTGACTGCCTGTTTCTCTGAGCTGTTATGACCTTTAGGAATTAATGAGAAGGGGCCGGTGGGACGTTAACACGCTTTCTTTTGGGGCCTGTACACATCAGTGATTCTTAGGGCTGCACCGCTATTAGAAGGGTCACAATGACGTGGTTCCATAGTGTAGTGGTTAGCACGTCTGCTTTACACGCAGAAGGTCCTGGATTGGCGCCCAGTGGAGCCACGGTCCATGGTTCATGGCCATGCCACTCTGAACAAGCTCAATGCCTGATCTTGGAAGCTAAGCAGGGTTGGGCCTGGTTAGTAGTTGGATGGGAGACCACCTAGGAAGACCAGGGTGCTGTAGGCATAAATTAAAAAAAAAAAAATAATAAGTCACAATGAGGCATGTGCCCCGCAGCAGATTTGCAACCCAAGTTGGGGAGAGATCGTTTCACAGACCTGGTGCGATAGTACCGAATCGCCTGACCCAGCCCTAGTCCTGGGGCAGGTCTCAGCAGGCACTGTGTTCAGAGTGTCAGACAAAGCCCTCGGTGGGTCGCAGAGGTGAGCAGACCTAGGCCCAGCCCTAGGGGTCGACCTCAGCACCTGTGCCTTGGTGTTGAGCATTGCTTGCTGTTTCCTCCGGTTACTTGTCTCTCTAGGATCCAGTTCACACGTGGTCCCTGAGGGGCCTTCCTGCTGCTAAGTCTCCCTACCACAGTTTACTGTTCGTCTCTGAGAACAGGTTCCAAGTACACCAAAGGCGATGTCATGGAGGGGTGGTACAGATTCTGTCATGACACCTGAAAGTGCCAATTTGACTGCATTGTCTGGGGTTGTGCACTTCGGGGTTCCTGCCTCTCCTGGCCCGGACAAGGACATAGGACATGTGCTCGTGCACACTGTCACTTATGCAGCCTGTGCCACGTGCGCGAAGCGCACGCACCAGACCCTGGCTTAGAGCTGGGCCTGCTCCTCAGCACAGATGGATGCAGTTCCCCCAGACGTGAGACTTAGGCAGACGGGGTTGCGGTGGGTCCCCAAGGCCACAAAGGACTGACAGGCAGGGTCAGGCTCACGTGTGGATGTACTCCTCAGCCTCTCTCTTCTTGCAGCCCAGAGCTCTGGTGCTGTGGAGGAGATTCTAGACCTGGAGAACAAGCGGATGACTGACAGCTTGGCTTCCAAGGTCACCAGGCTCAAATCGGTCAGTAGCGATCTCCCCTCTCCATCCGGCACCCCAGAGTGGGGATCAGAGGGAGGGTCGAAGCCTGGAAGGGCTTTATGTACTTCCTCCTTGTCCCATTCATGGCCATGCTCATTCGCGTGAGGCCTCGGTGCCACCCGTACCTGACCTCTGGTGGTGGCGCCATGTCTGGCAGAGTTGTCGGCCGGGCCTGCTGGTTTTGTAGGGGGTCGGGTGCTACCAAGGTGTCTGCCCTGGCTTGACCCAGCCCCCTCTGTGTCCTGACCAGCTGGCCTTGGACATCGATAGGGACACGGAAGACCAGAACCGGTACCTGGATGGCATGGTGAGGGTCTGCGACGTGCCCTGCGCCGCCCCCTGTGCAGGCCCCACGTGGGCCATGGAGGCCTCGCCCACGTCTGACCCGGCCGGGCTTCTTCCCTCAGGAGTCAGACTTCACCAGCGTGACAGGCCTGCTCACAGGGAGCGTGAAGCGCTTTTCCACCATGGCACGGTCTGGGCGCGACAACCGAAAGCTGCTGTGTGGTATGGCTGTGGGACTGATCGTGGTCTTCTTCATCCTCTCCTACCTCCTGTCGAAGGCAAGGACGTGAGCCAGTGGGAGCTGGCTTCTGTGGGTGCCTGGGGGAACCAGAGGCTTCCCCACCCTGGTGTCCTGGGCTCCAGAGGACCTGCCTACGAAATACTCCTTTGAAATGGCGATCGTGGCTTAGGAATCTTCTTCCTGTGTGGCTGGGAGCCCGTGGTTGCATCTGATTCAATGAGCTGTGTTGGCTGGTCCCGTGTGTGCAAGGGGTTCTGGTGCTCGAGGCACTGTCAGAGCCATGTCCGAGCAGAGCAGCCAGAAGTGCTGGATGTGGCCACCCGTGGCCAGCAGCCCTTCTGCAGCCCTCGGGGCTCTGATGTCCTTATCCGGGTAAGGCCACATCTGGTGTCTGAGGCGCCTGGATCTGACACAGGAAGGGCTGTGCTGGGGACTTCTGATCAGCCCCATCTCCTCCACGAGTCCTCATCCCAGATGTGGCGGCTTCTCCTGGCCAGGGCCGCGGGGCCCCCCACCAGGCCCTGCGCCTGCCCTCCGCTCCAGGGCCGAAGGGCAGGGCTGTGGACAGAAGAGTGGACTGCAGTCCTGGCTGGAGGCACCGGGCCCGGATCCTTCCCGATCTCACGGCCATTTATCCAAGACCACAAAGTCACGTTTTCTCAGGACTTAGGGTCAGCCTAGCACCAAAGATGTGTTTACAGGAGAGCAGGTCTGTGGAAACAGGCCTGCCTGGCGCTTGAGAGTCAGAGGGGGTTGGTCATCCCTGCAAAAACCCTCTTCGGAGGGCCCATAGGTCAATTCCTAAGGGTCACTGGGCAGTTCCCCACACCAAGCCCAGCCCATCTTCCCTCGGCAAGTCTCCCCCTGCTGTGGGGGCTCTGAGCCACCCCTTTGTCCCCTGCTTTGGCAGACTGCTCGCCCCCCCACCTGTCCCCGGGCTCCTGCTGCCCACCTGGCCAGCCCCACGCTCACAAACCAAACCACAGGCCCAGCCAGGCCAGCGGCTTCACACCCCACAGTGACATCCCAGCACCCTCGTGTTCGCGTAAAAACACCGTAGAGGAAGGAGTTGTCGGCCGTGTGTCCGTCCGTCCTCTTTCCAGCTTCTGCCTTCCTAGTCACTGCCCCTTGCTGCCCGGGGACTGGCGGCTCACTGTCTCCTTCCCTGCTCGGTCGCCGCAGGTGCAGTCGCAGCCGGGGGCCCGTCTGCTCCTGCTGCCCCCCTCGCTCTGGTCTGCAGCCCCGGACGCCTGCCTTCCAGCACTGCCGCTGCTCCTGTGTGTCCCCCGCCCACCCGACAGGCCAGGCCTTGCAGCGGCCCTGCAGTGCCCTCTGTCCTGCTGGGGGAGGAGGCCCCGCCTCTATCCCCAGGGTCCTGTTCTGTGTGCCCCTGGCCTCCAGCGTGGGCTCGTGTCACACTCAGGTCGGCTGACCCGCCTCTGTGTTTGGGGCTCGGCCGCTTGCTCCTCGACGTCCGAGCCCCCAAGGTCCTGCCTTGCTACTGCAGCTTTGAGCCCTCTGCTCATCTGTCAGTCCTTGTCGTGGAGGCTTGGCCGTTGCTTGCCAGGCTACATAGCGGCTGCCTGTGTCTCTACCTGGTCACCGTGGGCAGGACACACACCTGAACGCAAGTTCCACATCCCCCAGCTTTTCCTGGGCCCGTGATGCTCACCCCACACCTGGAGAGCGCCCCCGAGGGAGGTCCCTGCTCCACTGTGCCCACTCTTCACGTGATGCGGACCTAGCTGGCCTCTGGGAGAGCTTTCTCCATCCCCCCCACGGCTCTGTGCAGCCCCCCCGGCCATTCGAGGGCCTGGGTTTTAGTTCCTTTTTGTTTTACAGTTGTTTCTTCCTCGTGGTGTTGGGATGGGTCCGCGAAGGGGACATGGTGAATGCAGCTGCCACATCAGCAGGGCTTCCTGCGGGCCTCACCTTGCCGCTGAGCCCTGGACCCTCAGCACCTAATCCTGGGGATGAGGGGGGTTTGCTGACATTGATTCCCAAGACCAGGAAAACAGGGAGGGACCTGGGGGCTCAGTCTGTTATAGCAAGGACAAAGTGGCAGGCTCTAACCTGTAATTCAAGGAAAAGACCGAGCAGTAACGTTTTCAATAAACAGCTTCGTGAGGGAGCAGACGTGTGGTCCTCGGTGTCCTCATCTCCTTGGGGGCTTGGAAGAGTTCGGTGTGGGACGGACCCTGGTCTACGAACTGGCCGTGGCACGGAAGGCTCACGCGCCACTCCTGCCTCCCATCTCCACCCCTCCCCGGCCCCTCAGGCAGCCGGTCACTTCCTGCTGCTCACTTTTGACTGCCCAAGATCCTGTCACTCGGGGGTGATGGAAGCATTGCCTTTTAGGCACTGACTGGGTGGTTGTGACCTGTATCCTCGTGGGGCTGCAGCCGAGGGAGCGTCAGCAGCTGGCAGTCCCCCAGGGGCCACAGGCAGGGGCACCCGCCCTGGGAGGCTCAGCGGCCCCTCCCCAAGGCTGAGGTGAAATCCAGACTCCAGTCAAGGCCTGACCGCGGATCCCGGGGCAGCATCTGGAAATGCCCCTCTCGGGCGCAGCTCGGACGCTCCCTTCCTGCCCGCGTCTTCCTGTTCTTCCTGTGTTGCTGTGATGTGCAGCAGGTCACCTTAAAGCTTAGTCACTTCAAGTCGTGGTAATTTATATCTTAAGGTTACTGTGGTTGGAACTTGAGACACAGCGAGGACAGCAGTTTCTGCCCTGCGATGTCCAGGCCTCACCTGGTGGCCACAGGCTGGGCTGCCATACCCTGAAGGCTTGCTCATGCACCTGCAGGTCGGTGCTGGTGCGAGCTGAGGGCCCGGCGAGGCTGACCGCCCGGTGCCGCACGCAGTCCTCAGCCCGGAGCGGGTGTGACGGTGACCAAGGTGAGCGGTCCAGGCGGCAGCCGTGTCCTTTGTTGTGTGGCCCGGCCCCAAAGTCATGCAGCGTCACTTCAGGGTGGTCACAGGCTTTAGTCCTGATTCAAGGGGACCCCACTGATCAGTGGCGGAGTCGGCACGGCGGCAGGAGAGTGCGGGGAGGAGGGACGGGTGCAGGTGTGGCCGTCGGGTCTGCAACCGAACTCAGGGCGGGCGTCCGCACTTCAAGCCTGGCTGTCTGCTCGGGCCCAGGCCCTGGAAGCCAGGACGGGACCCATGGGGGCTTCTGTCTGAAAGCTTGACGTTCCTCCCAAGACAAACCATTACCAATAGAATCCATGATTTATTAAATATGTGGGCACAGCAGCAAACAAGATTAGCAAACGGGAAAGTAGCGTAGAAAAAATAACGGGTCACAGCTGTCCGAGCAAGCGTGTTCCACTCTGCAGGGCTGCAGGGCCAGGCCAGCCGGTGGGAGAGCACCCTGAGCCCACACCCCAGGGCGGGGCTCCGGCTCGGGCGCACTGCAGACCAGGGCTAGTCCACGTCCACGACCAGCGGTGTCATGTAGTCAGAATGTTTGATGCCGAAGGTGACGATGGGGGCGCAGGGCTTAGTCATTGTCACCTGGGAGAGGAAGGGCTGTGAGAGAAGCCACCAACCCTGCCCCGCCCTGCAGACTCTGCCGTCACCGGGGCTCGGGTTGCTGATGGCTCTACTGTTCCTCCTGGACCCCAGGCCAAGATGACCAGCACGAAGGCCACACTGCCAGGTTTGACCACAGCCTGGTATGTGACGAGCGCTTGGTAGCATTAACTGTCACCAGTGTCTGGGGACGCAGAGCCGGCCCGCTGGGGAAAGGTCTTAGTGCCGGAAACGCACGGCATCCTGAACGTGCGTGGCCACCGTGACGCCTGCTGGCTCGTACCGCCATCCCCACCCTACCCGCTCAGCCTGCGCGCTCCCCATGCCCTGGCCCACCCTGTCTGGACCATGCCACCCCCACCAGCGCCTCTTCCCGGTAGCCCCGGCCTCCCCCATCCCCCGCCAGGCAATGCTCTTCCCGACCTTCTCAGGGCTGTGGGCTCCTGGTCCCGGCTTGAGGGTCTTGTCCCCTGGGGGCTCCACTCGGGCAGCCATGGTGTACTGTGGAGCCTTGAACTTCGTCACCTGCACGTCGGTCTGGCGGTAGGCTGCAGGACCTGGGGTCTGGGAAGCAGAAGAGGCTCGGACAGGCTCTGCCCGCCAGGCCACGTGACTCTGGGGGGCGCGGGGCTGGCCTCGGACAGTGGGCTTCGAGCCCGGGGCGCTGCGCATCTGTGCGTCGGGCCCCGTCATCTCCAGCGTCCCCAGGGGGATGACGTCCCGGCATGTGCGAGCCCGCACTCGCCCCTCCCGCGAGCGCGTGAGGGAGGCCCCTTCCTGCCGGGCACTGTCCTAGGGCTGGGGGCGGTGGGCTGGGCTGGGCGGCAGGCCCGTGGGGCTCCCGCCTCAGGGCCTCTGTGCCCATTTCTGCGGCTGGGACCCCCGTCATCCCCCTCACTACCTCACAGCTGGCTTTTCTCCCGTCTTCCTCCTGTGTGCCGCCCAAGGAGCGCTGCTCTGTGACCCCCCCGCCCTGTTCAGCCCCCCTTAGCTTTTGGATGTAACCCGGCACTTGGCTGAGAGCCCTCAGGAAGGCGGGGTCAGGCCGGTGGGTCCGGGGCTGGGGGGCGGAGGCAGATGGGGGTGCGCTCCGCCCGCCAGGCCCCCTTGCCTTGTGCATGTCGTCGCTGAAGCTGCCCAGCTTGCTGCGGCCTTTGATGGAGAAGGAGGGCTGGGCGGCCTTGCCCACAGTGTGCGGCCCCATCACCACGGGCAGCATGTAGGCGGCGGGGCCTGAGGGTGCAGCGGCGCTGAGTCTCCCCGGGCTCCTGCCCTGGGGCTCCCCGCCTCCAGGGGGCCAGCGTCAGGCTGCCCCACCGTGCCCGCCCTCCCAGGCCCCGACCCAGCCTGCCACGGGCCCTCGGAGTCCTGGGAACCTGGGGTGCTGTCCACTTGGAAGGTCTTGGTCCGGGCAGAAATGGAGTGGCTGGGCGCCGAGTCAAACACGTGCTTGGTCGACCTCTCTGGAAAGTAGTCGCCTGGGGGAGGAAGGGCCCTCACTCAGGTGCCTAGCCCCCTCAGGGGCTCAGGGACCCCGGTGCGGCAGGTTACTGAGATGGGTCAGGGCACCCAGAGTGGAAATGCTGCAGGACTGGGGTGCAGGAGGGGGTAGGGTCTGACACGGGCCGGTGTGGGGACAGGGGCCGAGTGAGGCCAGGTCAGAGCTGGGCTCTGGTGGCTCTAGGCTGCGCTGAGGTCAGCAGCCCCTGCTCTGCCCCTCGCGAGCAGAGGGACAGGGCAGGAGAGCGAAGATACCACCCCCTCACACCGTCGGCTCGGGCCGGGCCGGGGCTGCCACTCACCGGGGCCGGGGGTCAGCAGGGTCTTGGTGCTGTAGCGCCCCAGGATGGAGAAGGCGGGGCCGAGATCCTTGCCGGTCCTCAGTATCTTGGGGTTCACGCAGTAGCGAGGCCCCGGCGAGCAGTTCTCCGCCAGAAGCATGGGGGCCCCGCGGAAACTGTAGGCGGGCGCCCGCGGCTTGGTGGGCGTGTGCTTCGCGAAGCCTGCGGAGCAGGGGCTCTGAGTGGCCTGGGGCCAGGCCCCAGCCCTCCCCGCATCCCACGGCCCCAGCAGGCTCGATGTGCGAGAGTCAGGGGTGAGCCCCAGGCCCACGCTCCCTAGGCCCACCTCAGACCCGGCTCCCACCCCTGCCCCTCGGTCCCCTCCCGGACCCACAGGCGCTTGCTTACCTGTGGTAGGTGGAATCAGGTATTTGGGTCCAGGGCTGCTGTAGAGGGCCATGATGGGGCCCCGGGGGCGGTGGGGCCTCCAGGTGCCCACCCATACCTCCTCCGCCATGGCCGGCCCTGTCCATGGATAGGAGGGTGACCAAGTGCTGGGAGGCTGCAGCCCCTCCCACACCCCCCCACACCCCGCTCGTGCCCTGCTCATGGGCAGAACAGCAGGCCGCAGCCTCCAGGGCAGGGCTCTGAGCCCAGCCCTCAGCGAGCGCAGGCCTCTGCCTGGGGGAGCAGCTTTGTTCTGCCCTCGCCAGTCCCCGGGGGGCAGCGTCAGCCCCGGTGTGCAAGCCCGGAAGAGCTGTCTCCTCTGCCCTCGCTGGCCACCCTCGCTGGCCTCAGGGGCTCTGGCCGGGTTCCTCTCTCTCAGAGATGTGAGGGCCCAGGCTGTGGGAGGTGGGCAACTCTGGGGGGGCCCTCACCTCTTCAGTCCAGGAGCCGCACTCAGAGCAACCTGTGGGCCAAGCCTCCTCAGAGGTGGCCCTGTCACATCGTCCTCGGAGACAGGGAGTTCCGAAAAAGGAGCGCGGAGAGCCAGGCACCTCCCTCTCTCTCTCCGCCGCCGCCCCCTGGGGCTTCGAGCTTTGGGAGGTCGCAGCACCGAGCTCTAGAATGTGGCTCTGCGGGGTGGTGGGTTCTAGATCACTGTCTGTGACGGGGACAATGGCCTCTCCTGGAGGGGAGGCAGGGTGTGGCTCTGGTCCCCGGACTTCGCTCTGGTGCTCACTGAGAGGGACGGCGAGGGCCTGGACCCGGCAGCAGGGCCAAGTGGCCCAGAGCCAGGCAGCCGTGGTGCGAAGCTGAGGACAGACCAGGACCTGGGGCGGGGCCGGGGCGGGCCGGGCCGGCCTCAGCTGGGAGCTGGGAGCTGAGGAACCTAGAGCCCTTCTCTGTCCCGCGGACCATGAGCAGGCGCACTTGCCTTTCCGTCCCTCGTAGGGCCGGGTGGGGGTTTCTTCCAGGCAGACTCTTGGGTGACTTTGGGGAGAGAGATTGCTCCCCCCCCCCCCCGCCCCTGCTATATGTGCGTCTGTGCGTTGTGTGCGTGCGTGTTGTCTAGAAACCCCCAGCCTAGTGCTTCCTCTTCCTTGGGGCTCTCTGCGTCCCCCCCCCACGCCTCTCACCACTGACACTCACCCCGCCCCCGCCCACCTGCCTGCGCCGAGTCAGGCGGATCCCCGCTGGCGGGTCTGCTCTGTGGGCACTTAGACGTGCGAGTGTCATGCGTGTGCGTGTACATGCGTGTGTGCACGTGTGTGCGCGCGTGTCCCGCGGTGTGGGGAGACACAGGACCCAGACCCTGAGCTGCAGGACGCTTTATTAATTGAACGACTGGAAGATGGGTTCACACACTGGGCGCGGTGGTGGGCGGCGCGGCCTCGGCGCCGTGGAGCTGGCCCCGCGGCCGCTCAGAGCCGCATCCGGAGTTCGCTAGGCACCGTCCTGAGCACCCAGCACCTCCACCTGGAAGGCAGACATGGGTGGTCAGTACTAGAGAGCCACAGTGACATCAGGTAAGGCCGGCCTCTTTGGGGACAGTGGGCTCTGCACATGGCACCTAGTCCCCTCTTAGCAGCTGGGGGAGTGGCGGCTGAGTATGCCTGTGTGTGTGCATGCGTGTGCATGTGCGTCATGCATATGTGCGTGTGTGCGTGGAAAGACAGGTCTGCTCTGTAGGCAGTGAGGGCTGGGGTGTCCACCTCTGCTGGCTGAGGCAGGTCAGGTATCGGGGTGGGGGGCTGCGGGAGCAGGGCTGTGGGCTGTGCTAGGTCTCTGGACCTTCGGGCGGGGGGGGCCCTCCCACCCACAGTACCAGCAGCTTGACCAGCTCCGCCTTGTGCATGGGCTGCAGGCCGTCTATGCAGGACTTGAGCTCGTTCAGGGCTGCCTTGGCATCTGCATTGACCTCATACTTGCCCAGGGGCCCCTCGTAGAGCTCTTCTGGGGACCCCACCAGCAGCGTTTGTAGAAATTCCATGAAAAAGTCACTGTTGTCCTCGCCTGTGGCCAGCCCTGTATCACCGGGGCGAGAGGGTTCCAGCCCCGGCCCCAGCGCTCCCCGGTCTCCAGCCCCAGTGGTCTCCAGACGTTCCCCCTCGGTGCCGCCTCAGCCGCTGGAGTCCCAGCCCCGCCTGCCCACAGGCCCCTCCTGTCAGCCCCTTTGCTCTGGGGCCGGGTCTTGTCTGTGTGAGGTTGGCTGGGCCGGGCTGGGGTGCAGTGGGGTGCAGCAGGGTGGGGACAGGAGTTGGGGTCCAGGGTGGTTGCCCCGTCCGTCGTGTCCTGGGAGGGAGGAGGGCTGGGTGCTGGGAAGGCGCACAGCGGTCCCTGCGGGCGGCAGCGCCTGGACGTGTAGCTGCCCTGGCCTGGCCCCTCCCCCAAGCCGGCGTGCGGGGAGGGCGGCCAGCGCACAGACTCACCGCAGGCACAGAGCGAGGTGACAGCCACCAGGAGGAGGGCCCCACGTCCCTTCATGGCAGGCGCGTCCCTGGGGAGCCGCCCGTCAGTCAGCCGCTTTATGCCCCGCGGACGGCCCCTGCAGGGCAGGGCGGGCCTACCCGGCAGGACTGGCCAGTGAGGGGCAGGCGGGGCCAGCGAGGGCGGGGACCAGGCAGCGAGGGGCTTGGGGCTCCAGTGAGGGGCAGCAGTGAGCCTGGTCAGTAGGGAAGGGGCCGGGCTGGGACGCCTCCAGGCTTTTCCCTCGGGGTAGGAGGCCCCCTCTGCTCAGCAAGCCCCATGGGTCGGCGTTGGGCTCAGGGCTCGAGGATTTGGGCTGGAGGCCTCCACTGGGGCAGGTGTGGCAGCAGAGGGGGACGGAGGGCATGGGCGGGGCCACCCTGGAGGCCTGGCGAGTCGCCGCGTCGCTGCAGGGAGCGAAGAGGGGCCGCAGTCTGACGTAGGGCTCCTTTCTGGGGCCTGCCCAGCCCAGGGCAGTCCAGGGTCTGGGGGAGACGGTCACAGCCCACGGAGTAATGGACCGGGGTGTGGGGCGGGCGACACCCGAACTGCTCCAGCCAGCCATTCCTGGGCTCCCTCGTCCGTTGACCCTCCTGTCCCCTTCTGCCACCTGGTGGCCGCTGGTGCCCTCAGGGACCGTCCTGCTCAGCTTGAGGACCCGGAGATTCAGCTAGCCCCTCATCCGGCACCGACTTCACCACCCCAGACAAATCGCAGGGTGGGCCTCGTACGCAGTAACCGTGACACCCTCGCCCCTCACTCGCCTCTGCCTAGCCCCGAGTCTGTCACAGACCCCAGACCCCCGTCCTGTGCCTCCCCGAACACACACAGCTGCTCACCCCTGGCGCTTGTCAAGCACGACTGTGCTGCACCCTTTGCTAACGTGATGCGGAACCCAAAGTTGACATCGCCTGTGTGTGCACGCGGGTCCGAGAATGCAGGAGAAGTCACATGTAATGGGGCCTCGCCGCGGCTGGCTTCGGCGTCCCTGCAGGCGACACCGCGCTCAGGGCCAGCTCGGAGGGAGGCCGCCCTCCGCTCCGTGTGCCCAGGGCGCGGCCCTGGCTGGGTGGACGGGCGCCTTTTGCTGCGCTCAGCTTGCGGCTTCCGACCCTCCCCACACCCCAGGCCCTGGGCGTTGCCGCTGTGCCCCTGCCCAGCCCGTTGGGCGACAGACCCACGAACCCTCTCTCCTGAGCCCCTGGGCCCCGTCCGGCTCCGCTCACCGTGACAGCTGCCACTCTTGGCGGGGCTGCTGCGCGCACCGCCCGCCCCCCTCCACGGCTCCGTCAGCCGCCGTCAGCGGTCCCCGGCCTCGGCCGCTCCGACGACGGACCCCCTCCTCACCTCCGATGTCAAGCGAGCCTCCCTCTGGCCATGTCCTCCGTCCCTCTGCTTGCTGCCTCCGGGGCAGGCTGGGCAGTTACTCGCGGGGCACCCCGGCTGGCCACCGCCGTCCTCACGGCCTTCCTGTCCGCCTGGGCTCGGTCCGCCACGCCTTCGCCACGAGCGCGGTCGCGCTCACACGTGCACCCTCTGCCCTCCTCCTGCCCTCACTGGACAGTCCCCTCGCCTCCCTCTGCACCCGCCAGGCCAGCAGGAGGCCCCGGGGTGGTGTCCTGTGGTGCGCCAAGGGCCGCGGAGGTCGGAGGCCTCAGGACTGATGAAACCTGGGTTCCTGCGTCGGGTGCGCACAGGGGTCGAGGGGCCGGTGAGTGTGGTGGAGCCCCCCTCTCCTCCCCTGCACTCAGGGACCCCCGTGGTACGAGGCGGGGGCGCAGCCTCCCCTCTGGCTGGGAGGGGGCACAGGCAGCGCCCCGTCAGCCCCCATTTTTGAGGCCATTCTTGTTCCAACAGTGAGGGCGGAGGCTCATGGCGTTAGCAGCCCCCAGATGTCCCTTCAGCACCCCAGGACAGAGTCCTTTCAGAGATGCCCCTCTGAGTGTTTCGCTTTACAGCTGGATTCCGGGGTGGGGGTGGGGATGTGGTGGGGGGATGCGGGCCCCCCTTCCTGGGCGAGCTGGGTGGGGAGCTTTCCCCAAAGGGTGCCCTCAGGGGAGCCCCTGCCCTGCTCTTCCCAGCGCAGACAACGCAGGGCCCGTGCCGGAGACTCCCCGGCAGCTCCACGCACCTCTCGCCTGGGCTCCCGTGGGGCGGGGGTGGCGGGCGGAGGGAAGGGGCCTGGCGCAGGACGCAAGGCCCCTGAGCGGACGGAGAAGACGCCGGTGGCGGAACCCCAACAGGACGGACGTGGCCCGCGGCCCCGGAGCTGGGGTGATGCCCGCGGGGCCGGCATGCCAGTCCGGAGTCTCCAAGACGCAGCTGTTTCAAACGGGCGTCTGCGCCATTAGTATTGTTCATTTTCAGGTTTTTTAAATCGTTTAATTTAAACTGATTTTGTTTGCAAACTATGCGAAATTGGTGGAATGTTCATGAGCATTAGTCATTTACTCCCGTGTAACAAATTGCCCCCAAGTTTAAGGGCTTAAAACCAAGGCGCGGCCGGTCCCGCGTGACAGAGAAAGGGCCTGAGTTTCCCGTTCTTTGCCTGAAGTCGCACTGCTGGGGGCGGGGGCAGGAGTTGGCCCTGCACCTGTCTGGGCCCAGTCACTCCCCCACAGGGAAGCTGCCACCGCACGCTGCGTCCTGAGCTGCCGGGACCTCAGAGGGGAACATGGCAGAAGCAGACCTTGTCCAGGACCGAGGAAGAGCGAATGTAAAAGGCTGGAGGACGGGCGGGTATAGAAGCGGGGAGTCACCGCTGTGGGATCTGGTGCTGGTTTGTACCCCTGTGAGGCCCAGGCCCCTCCCCCCGCCCCACCTGTCCCCACCCTTAGCTGCCTGCCCAGCCCTACTCCAGAACCAGCTCAGCGGTCATGGCAAGTGGGACCATGAGGTAAAGTGCAGATTTTCTTCACGTAGAACAACCGAGTCCAGTCCAACGCTGCGGGGACGGCTTGGGTGACTCTGTGTCCAGGTCCCGTGGGCTCTTCCGGCCCATGTAGGCCCCGGTTCTGGACTCAGAACTGTGTTAGGCTCAGCCTTCGGGTTAAATACCCGTGAAATGGAGATAATAATTGTCCCTGGCTCATCTGGCAAGTGGGAGCAGTGGCTGAGATGAGGCACGTGAAGGGCCTAAAATACGATTTGTCTCAAGGTGAGCTTGGTGCCCTGGGTCCCGAGTCTCCTTTTGAAGTGGAACTTGCAAAGAAACGCTCTTCTCTGCTGCCATCTCGTGTGCATCTTGCGAATGACACCAAGTAAGGTCACCAGGAAACGTTATTCTTTCTCCAAAGGCTTCTGAGCCAGTGAGGAGAGTGTCAGACCCAGAGCCGTGCCCCAGTCATTCGTGCCCTGGGAGCTGCCCACCGGAGTGTGGAGTCCTCATGGCGACACCGGGCGCAGGGCTTGGCACACCCCGACTCCACCGCCCTCTCACCTGCCTCTCTCCTGTGCGAGCCTCACGTCGCCCTCCCCTCCTGGCTCCCTGGCTTCCCCAGAGCAGTTTATGAACTAGCGCCGTGCTGAGAGACCCTCCATGCGGCACTACGCCTGGGGGCAGGGGGGTGCCATCGGAGATTTATTCTGCACGTAAACCAGACAGCCCAGGACCAGACCAGAGGAACCCAGGTCTGAGAGCCGAGAGCTCGGGTGTAGAGAGACTGCAGAGGGGCCTGTGGGAGCCAGGCTGCAGGCCCTAGGGAGAGCTGGGTTGGCTGGCTGCCGTGGGGTCTGGACTCTGGCCTAGGGTTGGAGCTGAAGGGGCCTTGAGGACCCCGCTCCAGGTGCAGCATTTGCAAGAGGGGCTGAACAGCAGGCTCCTCGGGCAGCTGTGCGGGAACCGCGCCCCCCACCGCCGAACAGCTGTGCTGAGTGGACCTGTCGGGTGGAGTCGAGTCTGTCGGCTTTGCCCTGGCAGAAACTGTCCTGTCCAGGGCTGGGGCCACTCTCGGGTCAGAGGGCAGGCCTGGGGTGGGAACTTCACGCTCTAGGGGGCCTGCAGGTGTACGGAAGACCTGGGAACACTGGAGAGTCAGCCAAGGCCCCTGGAAAGATCCCAAACCTACAGGCCACGCGCAGTCGGTGGCCCAAGGCTGGCGGCAGCCCCGACCCCGCGCGCCGCCTTCTCCGCTCCCATCGCCGTCCGCCACCTCCGCCGTCCTGTCCGCTGTCCCGCCCGTCCGCGTGGGCCCAGCGTCCGCACGCTCCCCCGCATCCTCACCCCGATGAGGCCGAGCTCCTGCTCCTGGTCAGTCTCCCTCCTCTGTCCTCCCCTCCACCTGTCGCTTCTCGCCCCGTCCTGCCCTGCCCGGCCGAGACGGACGCCCGCCGCGTGTCCGCCCTCAGCCCGCTCTTCTCAGCCACCGGCTTCGTCCTTTCCTTTTCCGCCCCGTCCCGACCCTTTGACTCTCTGTTAGTCTCGTTTCTTTCCACCGTCCTCCTGTGGGGCTCGGCGCCCCGCCAACTTCCTCTCTGTCAACCTCCGGCCATTTCTTTGCCAGCTCCACGGTGGCCCATCCCACCTCCCTCAGGCCCACCTGGCTCTCGGGCGGCCCATCATTGTCGGCCCTTCTGCCATGCTCGGCCCTTTCCACCGTCTCTGCTGCTGCCACGGTGGCCTCCGCGTCACCGTGGTGCAGCGGTTGTCACTCTCAGCCTGTTCCCTTACCCTCCATTCTGCTCTTTGGCCACTTGGATCTTCGGGGGCCTGTCCTCTCCCAGAGCCCAAGCCAGGTACCTGGAGAGGTGGAGCCCTGGGATCCAGGTGGGTGTGGAAAAAGGAGGCTCATCACTGGGGGGGAGGGGCCGGGGGGCAGGGGTCCCTGTCGTTCTGAAAGACAGATGTCCATCTGGTGGGCCTGAGAGCCCTTGTGTTCCTTTTGGGGTTCACAGCATTCACCCACGTTTTCTTTACATTTCTTTATGAGGAATACTGTGTCTTTGGGGTGCAGGTGGCCAGTCTACTTTCCCAGCTTTTGTCCTTTTCATTTTGATGATGGAGCAGCGTGTGCTGTGCGGCCGGCTTCTGAGTCGTTTGTTAAGCAGTGGGATTCGTCAGTCTTTATGCGGCTTCTCTGTCAATGACATGCTTGGAAAGGTCGTGCCTGTTCCGATAAGATAAATTTTTACCTCTAAAATTGTTATGTTGTTTCATCTTTGGTCCTTCTGGAATTGTGTGTGTGTGTGTGTGTGTGTGTGTGTGTGTGTGTGTGTATGAGAGAGAGAGAGAGAGAGAGAGAGAGAGAGAGCGAGCGCACGCGAGAGAAATGGAGATGATTTTCCCATAGATGACTCCCTACTTTTTTCCGTACTATTCACTGAAAAGATTTCTTTCCCCAACCTTTTGCGGTATTATCTTAATGTTGTACTCAAGTCATGGGTGTTTTAGGTCGATGTCTGGCGTGTTTATTGTTTTTTAAATGTCTGTGAATCCACACACTGATACAATCCCAAGGCACGATTTTTTTGGTTGGCCACACTTGTAGGACCTCTGAGTCAGGATGCATCTCACGAGTCATAAATTAACAGGCGGCGTTTTTCTTAGTGTCATGTGGACCAATGATACAGCTTACAATAGTGTCCAGGATTTGATGAACTGGCCGTAATGGTGGCTTTAAAATCTTTTCCTGCCCGGTGGGCCTTGTCGTACCTTGTCGCCTGTCTTCTTGTCCTCAGTGTTCTGAGCACATCCAAGGGGCAGGGCTCTTCTGCAGGGATGGTGTATAATACTTTTCTAGATGATTTAAAAGTTATCTAAGTTTGCAGCCCCGTTTTACATCCAAGGATTAAAAAGTTTTACCTACTTGTTTTGTTACTTGTGATAAACTCGATAGCGCTAGATCCATCTGCTTTTGTTGTGAACTTGCCCAAAGAAAGTGGCCCCCAAACTGTGAGCTGCAGGTTGGTCATGGCCCATGGCCCCCGGGCCCTGATCCCAGGGGCCGCTCACACACCGGTCGCTGTGGGGCCACTCACACACCAGTCACCCCGGGACTGTGCTGTGAACCTGGCCATGCAAGCTGGGGCTCTGTGCTGGGCACAACTTTCACAAAAGGGCAGTTTGTACTTGGTGTTCAGAGATTCCCTTGTGTCTGTTGATTTTTAAAAATTAACCAGCTCAAAATAATCTTTATGCCAAAGAGGTATATTTTGGGGTGACATGTTCTGCTCCCCCTCACATGGATGTACCCAAGTTTGCTTAATGCATTCTTCCATTGAAGGACATCCCACTTTCCTTAAGTTTTTAGCCATTATGACTAAAACTCCTGTGCATAATTACATACTAGTTATTATTCGAATGTAGTTTTACAAAGCGCTTGCATTAACACTAGAGGCATGATTTTGGACCCTTTGGGAAAAACTGCTGAGCTACCTTCCAAAGTGGCCGTGGGCTCACCCTGGTCATGTGAATGTGACAAGCATGGTCAGGTTGAGAGGGTCACCTTGGATTCAGACAGACTACAGACTAGAGCCCTGGAACCCGAGTTCGATGTTCCCGTAGCTCCTGCCCAGGGCTCTTGTCCCTGAGACTCCAAACCCTCAACTCATGCTTGATCCTACCCTCCACCCCTCTACACCTCAACATCTAGTGCCAAACAGTCAAACCCACAGAAAACCCATCAGTCTCTAAGCCTGACAAACTACCTTCACAAATATTCTTAACTGCCAATCTAAATTTACAAGGGAGACAATGAACTCAAACCACTTCTTTTACCAAACTCTGCGAAAGAGACAAGGAATTTTATTATATGCCCACCTAGAATTTATATAAGCATGAAAACTTTTTAGACAAAGGTGAAAAGGACTTAGATTTTACAGGTAAAATGGGTGCTTTGCAGGTAATTTTAGAAGAGTTCAACAGGTAAATTTTGGTGAGACTGTAATGGCGGAAAAATGACTGCTAGAAATTTATTATTTGCAGGAAAGTTACTGCTTGGCTGTGTCCATGAAAACATAGGCTGTTACCCATAGGAACATAACATCCTAAACAAGCTTTCTGCTTCTGCCACTCCTCTCTCTGTTGGTGATAAGACACTTGGGCTTGAAGGTGCACTTAAGATGGATTTGAGAAAAGTAGAAAGCTGCCATCTTGTTATGGCACCAGGAGAATTAATGACTGGGATACTGATATATGTCTTGAAAACACACTAAGTAAAAGGACCTGGGCAGAAAAGGCCACCTAGATAGAAGTCACCTGTGCATTCTAAGTCCACCCACACCATGAAAATGAGTGACAGTTTAAATAATAGTTCCAGAAAAATAAAATCAGGTGATAATGGAGAAAATCATTTTTACACAGTTGAGACTAGTGGCGAAGTGGAAGTGGGACCCTGGATTGGATCATCACGGGAAACCGAACCATAAAGATTTTCTCATCAAGGGCTATGCACCGATTCCCTGGGACGGCACACCTATTTCAGAGGAAGCACACCGGAGGCGTGTGTGTGAAACGGTAAGTGTGGTGAAGCGATGACAGCTGTGCAGCCTGAAGAGCAAGAGACTCTGCATTCTTATTGAAAGTTAGGCGAAATTTTGAAGTTACCGGAAAATAAATTTCAATTTGAAACAGCCATGTCATTAATACTCCAGAAAAGCAGAGAAGTCATCAAAGCTTGTTACAGAGGCTGCACTCTCTGCGAACCCGGTCACGGGAAGCAGTGGCGCTGATCTCTTTCTCGGCATACTCCATCATTATCAGCGGCACCGTGGGAAGACTAGCAGGAGCCACTACAACTCAGGGGTCGAGGGTGACTTTGGACGTGGTCAGCACAGTGAGATTTTTGAATTCCACATCACTAAGAAACTGTAGTAACAAGAACAGGGTGGTAGGGGCATAAAAATAAATAAAATTAAAAAAAAATCAGCTGAACATCAAACTCATATAAATGGCACCGAAACACTAGACAGTCGCCTACAAAACACTAGAACTACCTTTGCCTTGCGCCACACAGAAAACCAAACCATTTTCCTCACCAAGCCCTCACTCTGCCGAGTCCCGGGAAGACCAACGCTCCACGCCTCAGCAGTGTGGCACACCCCAAGCTCCCTCCTTTTTGTTCCCAGGAGGATCCTGAGGTAAACCAAATACAGATGTCCCCGAAGAGGCAGCATCTCCATGGCTGACAGCAGTAACCAAAATCGTCTCAGAATCAATTCCACCGCAGGACCTAAAAAGAAGTCAAGGTGGCTCCAGCTGTGGCTCTTGAAGGGTAAAGCTCGCCCTGCCTCTGGCTGCTGGCTCTGCTTGCGCCGGGAAGGCCGCTCGCGCCTCTCCGTGCTTCAGGGAAGTATTCCACAGCAAGCGCTCGGTTACGCTGGGCCCAGAGGAGGTGTACCGGGAGAGCAGCCCAGAAGTACTTCCATGAAACCTGCTTAGAGGAAGTTTTCGCAACCTGCCGAAGTGCAACCCCTACATCAGGCAACCTCTGCCTCTCAATCAATGGCTGCAATGGGGCTGAAGTCACCCCCGAGTGTCATCTCGTCCCTTACCTTGGGCGCCCCCTCTGCCACTCAGGCTGGCTAGAGCAGGGGTGGCGTGTTCACCTCCCAGCGTCACCTTGTTCCGTACAGAAAGACCCCTGCCTCTCATAATTTGGCAGGAGCTAGGATGGAGCATTCGCCTCGAGGTCTCTCACCCATTCCTCCAGGACTGTCTATGCCCCGAGCACACTAAGCTTATGCCACCACAACGAATTTGTCTTTGGACCTCTCTCCCCACGGTTTCCAGTAGCCCTCAGCCCCTCCCATACTGTGCTCATGCAGGGCCAGAGAAATTGTCTCCAAGTCTCTACTCACCCCCATAGCCCAGGCGCCCCTCTTCCTCTCGCGCACGAGAGAGAGAGAGAGAGAGAGAGAGAGAGAGAGATTGATTTCCTGCAGGTCTCTATTGCCCCTACCTAAGTGGGAAGAAAAAGTGGGGTTCTGTGGAAAGTAACCTCATAGGTGTTAAGGTCATACATTCCTACCAGGGCAGGTTCCGGTGAAAGGTTTTTATCCAGCCCTGCCCATTCTTGCATTGCGTCCGGGTACACTTACCTTTTAAAAGAGCAAAATTGATCCAGGCCAAAGGTGGTACTAACCCTCAGGAAAGCACATAATCTAGTTGTCTATCCTGTAACCTATCTCAGCCTCACTTTCTCCCACCTACGGGTCATCTTCCTTATGGTCCAACTAAAAGTTCAAATGCATAAAAGAAGCTGCAAAACCAATTCCCTACAGCATTTGAGAGCTTGCCCCTGGCGGATGTCCTACATGTTTACATGTTTCTTTAAAAGTAAGGCATCTACTGTACTCTCATATTGCATTGATGGACGGGCTCATTTCTGGGCTCTCAAGTTAGTTCTATTCATCTACATGTACAGTCACACGTCACAATGATGTTTCAATGATACCCCATATGTGATGTTTGTTCCATATATTAAGACAAAGGGAAAAATACCTTATATGTGGAGAGATGGCAGACATCCTTACATGTCAGCACAATGCATCACTGTCACGTTTGGGTTGTGCAGGTGAAAACATCTACTTTCCCGGAGTCATAAACATGTTGCACATACGATTACATACAGGACATAATACCTCATAATGGTAGTAAATGACCATTTCAGTGGTTTCTGTATTTAACATATTCTTATTTTAACTTTTTTTTTTACAGTGTACTCTTTCCAGTAAAAATAGTTTGCTGTAAAAACGGTACGAGGCAGTAGCCTCATACATCTTCCATCTACTGTGTTTCTTTATTGTATCCCTTACTCTCCAGAGTGATTAACTCCTGTGATTTTTTATAGTAACGCGTTTGCTGTTTAGTTACATGATACATTCCAGAGTGAGAGAGTTAAGTGGTTAGGGCCTCCAGCAGGCCGGTTGGGCTCTTGGTTCTCCTATGTTGTCTGGTGTCGGTCATCTGGCATCTGATGTCTGGTTTTAGCTTCCAGTCCGGAGTTGGGTGCGGGTTCGTCATCAGCTGCGGTGTCCAGTGTCCGTCATCTACATCCGGGATCGAGGTCCAGCTGGCCACGCGGCATCAGCGGTTGGCATCCGCTGTCAGCATCGTGCGTCCGAGGTGTAGGTCCGGCTTCCATTCCGGGGTCAGAGTCCCGCCATGGTGTTCGGTGTGCAGTATCGGGCGTCTGGGGCCGGAGTCCATCTTCCAGTCCGGGATTGGAGTTCATCTTCTGGTCCGGGATCACAGTCCAGCTTCCGGTCCGGCTCCGGCATCCATTGTCCGGCGTCGGGCGTCAGAATTTCGGTATGTGGTCAGGGTCCGGCCATGGTGTCGGATATCAGGCGTCTCGGGATTGGGGTCGCAGCTCTGTTATCCGGTGTCAAGCAGCAGCTTTCAGTGTCCTAGTGCTAGTTTAGTCAGGGATTATGGATATCTTTGAAATGGTCAAGTTTAGGATTAGTGTATTAAATTTGGGTAAAGGGGTTAAGGTTTATTGTTTGAATTTTAGGCGACTGTGGTTAGGCTTTAAATTTAGAGTTGAAAATTCCACTCGAAGCTGAGGGTGATGGTGCATTGGTAGGTTTGTTTCACTCATGCTTAAAAGTTGCAGTGAGTATTATACTTATTTTTACGCTCTAGTGTTCATGTTTGTTATGGTTTGTTGAATGTCAGTTACTTTTAGGTTTATGTCCTAGAAGTGAGTTAAGTACCAAGGGTCTGGACTATTATATTAATGGTGGGCAGAGCCCTTAAGGCAGGGAAATGCTCTTCTCTGCTGCCGTCTCGTGTGCATTTTGGGAATAACATCAGAGGTTAGGTCATGAAATGTTATTCGTTATCCTCTGCTGTCATGTCGTGTGTATATTGGGAGTAACACCTGAATACAGGTCATCAAATGTAGATCATTATGAATAGTCATTCTCTGCTGCCATCTGGTGGGAAATTTGGGAATAACAAGACAGTGCTGCTTATAAATTTATTTCTGAGGGCTTTTCAGGCACATTTTAAAAATAACACTCAGGACACGTCATTATGAAAAATTTATCTCTGCTGCCATCTCGTGAGTATTTTGAAAATAACAACCAAGTGTATGTCATCATTAAAATTTATTTCCTGCTGCCATCTGGTGGGTATTTTGGGATTAACACCCACTTTTCTCATCATGAATATTAATTCTCTGCTGCCATTAGTTGCATTTTGGGAATAATATCACAGTGGACGTGATGAAAAGATAGTTCTGCTGCTATCTTGTGTGTATTTTACAAATAGCACCCAAGAGTATGTCGTCATGAGTATTTATGTGCTGCCTTTTAGTATGCATCTTGAGAAAAACAAGTTCAGTCATGAAAAATTGTTCCCTGCTGCCATCACGTGGCATTTTGAAAATAACACCCCAGTGTAGGTCATCATGAATATTCATCTTCTGCTGCCATGCCGTGGGCATCTGGGGAATACCACTCTATTGTATGGCATCATGAAATATTTATTTTCTGCCCTCATGAACTGTGAATCTTGCGAATAACGTCAGAGTGCAAGTAATAAGTTATTTTGTTCTGCCATCTGTGTGTTTTGGAAATGATACCAACTGTATGTAATAAAAATGTATTTCCTGCTGCCATTTGAATATTAGAATAACACCCCAGTGTGTGTCATCTTGAATAATTGTTCTCTCCTTCCCTCTGGTCTGTATTTTGTGAGTAACACCACAGTGCATGTCTTGAAACTTATTTCTGCTATCTCGTGCATTTAAAAAATATCGCCATGGTCTTTCCTTATGAAGTTTTTCTGTTGCAATTTTGTGAGCATCTTGGGACTAACACAGGGTACAAGCTACGAAAGTTGTACTCTGCTGCCATCTCGTGGGCATTTTGAAAATAATAGCTCAATTTATGCCTTCATAAAATTTTACTATCTGCTGCCATCTGGTGGGCGTTTTGGATATAACACAACAGTGTATGTCTTGAGAAGTTATTTTTGCTACTATCTCGTGTGCATCTAAAAAAATAACGTCCCAGGATATGTCGTTATAAAATTTTTCTCTGCTCCCATTTTGTGTGCATATTGGGAATACTCAGGAGTGCAACTCATGAACATTATTCTCTGCTGCCATCTTGCGGGCATTTTGAAAATTACTTCCAGGTGCATTCATCAACAAATATTTTCCATTGACATCTGGTGGAAACTTTGGGAATAATACCTTACTATAGGTCATCATGAAAATTCATCCTCTGCCCCAATATTTCGTGTACGTGGTAAATTACACAAGAGCGTAAGTAAAAATAAATTATTCTCTGCTGCCATCTGGTGTGTATTTTCGGAATAAGACCCGAGTGTTGTCATCACGAGAAATTATTCTGTACTGCCATCTAGTGTTCATTTTGGGAATGACACTACAGTGCCCGTCAAAAGTTTTTACTGCTATGTCATGCTTATTTAAAAAATAACACCCCAGTATGTTATTATAAATTTTCTCTCTGCTGCTGTTTCGAGTAAATCATTGGAATAAAATCAGAGTACAAGTGATAAAGAATTGTTATCTGCTGCCATCCCGTTGACATTTTGATAATAACACCCAGGTGAATGTCATCATAAATTTTTTTCTGCTGCCATCTTGTGGGCATTCAGAGAATAACATACAAGTGTAGCTGGTCATGAATATGCATTTCTGTGGCCATTTTGTGGGAATTGGGGGAATAACACCACATCGCATTTCTAAAAGAATTATATCTGCTGTTATCTCATGCAGAAATAATAAACATGAAATGGCAGCAGAGATAAAAATTTCATAACGTCATGTCCAACAGGCACTCTTCTGTCATACACTAAACACTCACTAGATGATGGCAGAGAAGAAATACTCATGATGTGAAACACTCAATGTTATTCCTAAATGCCCAGCAGATGTCAGCAGATAATAACATTTACTTACATGCTGGTGTATTCCAAGATCTAAAGTAGATGAGAGAAGAAAATCTATTTTCATGGTGCTGTTTCCAAAATGCCCACAGGATGGCAGCAGAAAAATTTTTTTTATTACTTATGCCTGCTTGCTATTTTCAAAAAGCCCACAAGATGGCAGCAGAGAAAAATTTGTCATTACGCAAACTCCCGTATTTTTCGTAAAATACATATGAAATGGTCGTTTGTAACTACTTTTTATAATGATGTGCTCTTAGATATTATTTTCAACATGCACATGATATAGCAGCTGAAGGAATTCTTTATGACATGTGCTGTGTTCTTCTTCCAAAACCACAATGAGGTTATTTTCTAAATTGCCCACCAGATAGCAGCAGAGAATGAAAATTCATGATGACAAACACTGAGACGTTATTTCTAAAATATACACCGGATGGCAGCACAGAATAACTCTTTATTACTTAAATTCTGGTGTTATTCCAAAGATGGGAGCAGAAAATGAATGTTCATGATGACCTATACCCAGGTGTTATTTCTAAAAATGACCACCAGATGGAAGCAGAAAAATGACATTCACTTGCCTGCTGTTCTCAAAATGCCTGTGAGATGGCAGCAGAAGATAATTTTCATGACAAGCATTGCTGTATTTTTCTCAAGATACACACAAAAAGGTCTCTGCAGAAAAACATTGCTCAATGACATGACCTTAGCTGTTATTTTCTAACTGCACAAGATTGCAGCAGAAATAACGATTTACGACATGCGATGTGTCGCATGTTATTCCCAAAATTGTCACCAGATCGTGGCAGTGAATGAATATTTACGATAACTTTTGAGTGTTATTTCCAAAATGTCAACCAGACGTCATTAGAGAACAAATTTATAACGACATGGATCTTGGTGTTATTTTAAAAATGTCCACGAGATGGCAGCGAAGAACAATTTTTTATGACTTGGTCTCCTATTTCATTTCTAAGATTCACAGGAATGGCAGTTGAGAAAACTTTAAAACTACATAAGCTGGAGTGTTTTTAATTACACCCGATATAGCAGGAATAGATTTAGTTGACATACACTGCTGTGTTATTCCCCAAATGCCCACCAGATGGGAGCAGAGAACAATTTATTTGTACTTAGACTCTTGCATAATTTCCAGATACACATGAGTGTAGGACAGGAAATGAATTTTCATGACGTCCTACAGTAAGGTTTTATTCCCGAAACTCTCGAGGGATGACAACAGAAAATTTTTGCGATGATATACACCTGGAAGTAATTTTCAGAATGCCCACGCGATGGCAGCAGAGAATAATTTTCATGTTGCACTCTTGTTACTCCCAAGATTCACATGAAATGACAGCAGAAAAATTTTTATAATGATATACCTTGGGATGTAATTTGTATTATCATTAATTGTGCCTACAGCACCTGGTCTTCCTAGGTAGTCCCCCATCCAAATACTAACCATGCGTGACCCTGCTTAGCTTCTGAGATCAGATGAGATTCGGTGTGTTCAGAGTGGCATGACTATAGGCTGGTCGTTATTTTCAAAATTCCCACAGGATGGCAGTGGAGAACAATTTTTCATGATATGCACTTCTTTTTTTGGCAACAGAGAATAAGTTTTTATTACTTACGCTGTGTTATTCCCAAGATGTTTGCTATATCGAGGTGTAAAATAAATTTGTATGACGACATACACGTGGGTGTTATTTTCAAAATGCCCACGAGATGGCAGGAAAGAACAATTTTTTGTGTGTGTGTGACAGAAAATCCTATCTTGATGTTAAGATTAGCATGAAAGGGTAGCAGAAACAATAATATAATAGTATCATGTCCAAAAGGCACTCTTCAGTGATACGCATAATATGCACCAGGTGGTAGCAGAGAACGAATATTCATGATGTCAAACATTTGTTGTTATTCTAAAATGCTCAACAGATGGAGCAGAGAATAATTTTTTATTACTGGTACTCTGGTGTATTTCCAAGATGCACAGGAGAAGAGATTAGAAAATATATTTTCATGATGGCATACATTCAGGTGTTATTTACAAAATGTGCGCAAGATGACCACAGAAAATAAATTTTTATGACTTACATTTGTTTATTTTCAAATAGTCCATGAGATGGAATCAGAGAATAATTTTTCCTTATCTGCAGTTTTGTATTTTTCTTAAAATGTATAGGAAAAGGCCGTGAACAACTTTCCATAAAGACAAATGCTTAGGTATTAATTTCAAAAAGGAACATGTACCAGCAGCTGACATAATTCCTTATTAAATGCGCTGTTGTTTTCTTCCAAATTGCCCATCAGATAGCAGCAGAGAATGAATATTCACGATGACAAATGCTTAGGTGTTATTACTAAAATATACATTAGATGGCAGCAATGAATAACTCTTTATTACTTCCAGTCATGTTATTCCAAGATGCACGGGAGATGAGAATAGAAAATATATTTTCACGATGGCATACTTTCAAGTGTTATTCTCAAAATGCCCACAGAATGGCAGCAGAAAGTAAATTTTTATAATGACATACACTTGCTTGTTATTTTGAAAATTCTAATGAGATGGCAGCAGATAACAATAATTCCTGACATGCACACTGATGTTTTTCCCAAGATGCTCTCAAATGGCAGTGGACAAATTTTCATAAGAGCCTGCCCTTGGATTATTTTCAGAAAGCACATGAGGTAGCAATGGAAACAATTCCTTATAAAATGTGCTCTGCTCTTCTTCCAAAAGGGTCCACCAGATGACAACAGAGAATGAATAGTTATGAATATACGCCTGGGTGTTATTTCCAAAATGCCTACAAAATGACAGCAGAGAATCACTACATGACAGGCACTCCTGTGTTTTTACCTAAATACATATGAAATGGCAGGAGACAAAAGGTTTCGTAACACTATTCCCTCGGGTTTATTTTCAGAACACACAAGAGAGAGCAGCAGAAATAACTTTTTATGCCTCGTATCCGAAATTAATTTTTATAGTGACATATCCTATCTAGTGTTATTTTGAAAATGTACACAAGATGGCAGCGGAGAATCACTTCATGACATGCACTTTTGTTTTTTTCCCAAGATGCACATGAAATGGAAGTGGGCAAAAAGTGTCGATAATGAAATGCCCTTGGATTAACTTTCGGGATTTATATGATGTAGCAGGAGAAATAATATTTATGACATGCTTTGTCATGTTATTTTCATAGTCACTTCCGATTGGCAGCCGAGAATGATAGTTCACGAGGACACACACTCGGGTGTTTTCCAAAAACACAGATCATATGGCAGCAGAGATTAATGTTTTAAATTACACTCTGGTGTAATTCCCAAGATGCACTCAGGGTAGTGGCAGTAAACAAATTTTCATGATGACACTCACATGCATTTTATCCCAAAATGCCCCCACCAGACGATAGCAAAAAATAAATTTTTATGATGACATACACCTGGTTGTTGTTTTCAAAATGTCCTCGCAATGGCTGCAGGTTACATTTTTCCCTAACATGCACTCCTTGTTTTTCCCAAGGTAAATACTAAAAGGCTGCAGACAAAATATTTCATGACGATATATCCTTGGGTGTTATTTATAAGACGCACACTGTAGCAGGAGAAATATCATTTCATGACAGGCACTGTGGTATTATTCACAAAATGCCCACCAGACGTCAGCAGAGAATATTCATGATGAGAAATAACTGAGTGTTAATCCTAACATACCCATGAGACGGTAGGAGGGAATACCATTTAATTATACTCAGGTCTTATTCCAAGGTGTGCAGTAGATGAGAGCAGAAAATATATTTTCATGATGATATGCGCTCAAGTGTTATGTTCAAAATTCCCATCAGATGGCAGCAGAAAAAAATTATACTGATATACATTTGCTTGTTATTTTCGGAAAAGGCAAGATAGCAACGCACAAGAATTTTTTTTGATGACTTGCCATTAGTTATTATCCTGAAAATGCATGCGAGAAAGCAGTTTAAATAATTCTTTTACACATATTCTATGTTCTTTCCAAGATTCCCAATGGACTGCAGTATAGAATGACTATTAATGACAGCTTTCAAGTGTTATTCCTAAAATGACCACCAGATGGCAGCAGAAAATGACATTTTTACTTACATGATAAATTCGTGATGAAAAATTATTCCCTGCTGCCATCTCGTGGCCAATTTTTAAAATAGCAAGCTAATGTAAATAAATGATATTTACATTAATGAACATATTTTCTGCTGCCATTCAGTGGGCATTTTGGGAATAACATCCTAGTGTATGCCAGAGTGGAAGTAATCGACTGTCATTCTCTGCTGCCACCTCGTGGCCACTTTTTAAAATAACAAGGTAGGGTAGTTATAAATAACATTTTCTTCTGCCATCCAGTGGACATTTAGGGAGTAACACCCAAGTGTATGCCAAGGTGGAAGTAATCAAATGTTATTTTCTGCATCCATCCTGCGGCCATTTTTAAAAATAGCAAAATAGCCTTAGCAAGTTTTCTGCTGCCATCCAGTGGGCATTTTGAGAATAACATCCAAGCGTAAGACAGAGTGGAAGTAATCTACTGTTATTCTCTGCTGCCATCTCGTGGCCAATTTTTAATATAGCAAAATAGCGTCACCTATCATTACCATATTTTCTACTGCCATCTAGCGGGCTTTGGCAGTAACACCCAGGTGTATGCCAAGAGTGGAAGTGATTAAATGTTAGTCTTTGCTGCCATCTGGTGGGCACTTTGTGTATGTGATCACATAAATATATTTATCACCCTGTAGTGTGAATCTGTAGAATTACACAATATGTAAGAAATCGAAGGTTATTTTTTAATGCCACGTGTGCAGCTTTTGAAATCAACACTCAGATATTTCTCATGAGGAAACGTTAGATTGTTGCTGGGGATATAGGGTTGTTGTTAGGGTTAGGGTTGTTGTTAGGGTTGTTGTTAGGGTGAGTGTTGTAGTGAGTGTTGTAGGATTAGGAGATAAAAATTTGAAATGTTATTCACAACAGGCACTATTCTGTCATACACAAAATGCCCACCAGATGGCAACACAAAAAGTTATAGGATATGCACTTGTTTGTTATATCAAAAAAGGTGACGAGATAGCAGCTGAGAATAATTTTTTTGAACATGCACTGCTTTGTTTTACCAATGACACATAAAATGGCTGAGGACAGCAACTTTTCATAACGACATGCTCTTAGTTATTATTTTCAAAATGTGCAAGACAGCAGCTGACATTTCTCTTTATGACACCAGCTGTGGTCTTCTCAAACTGTCCACCAGATGGCAGCAGAGGATGAATATTCATGAGGACAACACTCATGTTAATTCCTAAAATACTCACCAGATAGCAGGAGAGAATAACTTATTTATTCTTATGTAATTCCCAAGATGCACACAAGAATAAGACTTAAACATTTTTCACGATGACCTACACTAAAGCTATTTGCCCAAATTTCCGCCAGATGGCAAAGAAACATATTTTTGATGACATACAACTGGTGTAATTTTTAAATACCCATGAGATGCAGCAGAGAACAATTTTTACAACTTGCACTACTGTATTGTACTGAAGATTGAATTAAATGGGACCAGAGAAAATTTCATAAAGACATGTCATTGGTTTTTTTTTTTTTTTTTACAATACACAAGAAATAACAGCAGAAATAAGTTTTATGATAAACAGTCTGGTGTTATTCCCCAAATTACCAAAACATGGCTTCAAAAAATTAATATTTATGATGACCAACTTGGGGTGATGATTCCTTAAATGTCCATCGATGGCAGCAGAAAATAACTTGATTACTTACATTCTGGTATTATTCTCAAATGCGAGCCACATGACAGCCGAGGAATGCATTTAATTACTTAAACTGTTGTTATTCCAAGATGCAGAGTAGATGAGAGAGGAAAACATATTTTAGGTTAGTGTACACTCGGGTGTTATTCCAAAATACCCACAAGACAGAAGCAGAAAATAAATTTTTATGATGACATACACTTGCATGTTATTATCAAAATACCCAGGAGATAGCAACAGGGAATAATTTTTATGACATGCACTCCTGGGTTTATCCCTAGATTCACATGAAAGTGCCATAGACAAAAAGTGTTCTTAAAGGACAACTCTTAGGTGTTACTTTCTAACTGCATGAGATAACTAGCTATGACACAGACCATGGTGTTATACCCCAAATGCCCACGAGATGGCAGCAGAGAACAATTTTTCTTGACATGGCGATCGTGTTTTTTTTCTTACCAAGATATACACGAAAAGGCAACTGACAACAAGTTTTCATAATGACAGGACCTTGAGTTTATTTTCAGAATGAACATTAGATAGCATAATAAATAATATCGTATAATATGCGCTGTGGTTTATACCCAAATTTCCCACCGGGTGGCAGCACAAAATGTTTTTTTTACCTGCACTGATAAAATTCCTTAGAAGCACACAAGGTGTGGGTAGAAAATTAATTTTCATGATGATCTACACTCCAGTGTTACTCCCCAAGGTCCATGAGATGACATCAGAGAATAAGTTTTTATGATGACATACGCTTGGGTGTTGTTTTCAAAATCCATATGATAGCAGCAGAAATAACTGATCATGACATGCACTGTCGTGTTACTCCCAAATGACCAGCAGATGGCAGCAGAAAGTAAATCTTTATGATGTCATACACCCTACGTGGCCACCATGTGACAGCAGAGAATGTATATTCCTGAAATAAAAACTCAGGTGTAATAAAATATTCACTAGATGGCTGCAGAATGTTAATTTTTATGATGCTGTACACTGCTGTTTATCCCATATGCCCACAGGACGGCAGCTGGAAAAAATTATGATACACACTGGGTGTTATTTTTTAAATGCCCAGAAGATGTAGAGAATAAATTTTCATGACATGCATTCCCGAGTTATTGCCAAGAGTCACACAATACGGCTGCAGAGAAAGAAATTATAACGACATGCCTGGCGGTGTTATGTTTTAAATGCAAACGAGCCATTTTCAGAAATAATTTTTCACGACATGCACTGTTGTATTGTTCCCTAAATGTACACCATATAGCAGGAAATAATTTTATATGTACCTACACGCACATGTTATTTTCAAAGTGCCCACCAGATGGCAGCACAGAACAATTTTTCATGACGTGCGCTCTTGTGTTTATCACAAGATGCACATGGAACGGCCACAGGCAAAACCTTCGTTTAACCAAATCTCCTCAGGAGTCATTTTCTAACTCCACGTGATAGCAAGAAATAACCTTTTATGATATGAGGTAGGGTGTTATTTTCAAAATGCCCACAAGATGGCTGAAGAGAGTCACTTCATGACATACACTCCTGTGTTTTTCTTAAGATGCACACAAAACAGCAGCAGAAAACTTCATGATGTCAATCCCTTGAGTTTCTTTCAGAATGCACGTGAGATGTCAGCAAAATAACAGTAATGACATGCTCTGTGTTTTAGTCCCCAAATGCCCACCAGATGGCAGAGATAATACATTTTTATGATGACATATACCTGGGTGTTATTTTCAAAATATCCATGAGTTGTTCCCAAGATTCACACGAAATGACCTTAAACAAAAACTTTTCATTATGACATTCCCTTGGGCTTATCTTCAGAATGCACGTGAGATAGCAGCTGCAATAACATTTCATGACACGCTGTTGTGTTCTTCCCAGAATGCCCACCAGGTGTCAGCTGAAATGAATACTCACAGTAACCTACACTAGGGTGTTACTCTTAAAATGCCCAGGAGATGGCAGCTGAGAATTAATTTTTATGACGATATACATCTGGGTTTCATTTCCATAATGGCCACAAGCTGGCATAAGGAAATGAGTATTCATGCCATCAAACACTCAAGTGCTATTACTTAAATATGCACAAGATGGCAGCAGAGAATATCTTTATTACTTATAATCCGGTGCACAAAGATGAATGACAAAAATGAATTTTCACGACCCGTAATCATGTGTCATTCCTAAAATGCCCAGCAGATGGCAGCAGAAAAAAATAGTACCTGGACATACACTTGCATGTTAATATCTAAATGCCCACGAGATGAAAGCTGAGAGTAATTTTTCACGACATGCACTCGTCTCATTTCCAAGATGAACATGAGATAGCCTCAGATGAAAACTTTGCTTAATGTAATAGTCTTATTTTCTATAAGCTGACAGAGCAGCGAAAATAACTTTGTCATAAGGCTTGTGGTGTAATTCCCTAAATTCACAGCAGATGGTAGGTGAAAATGAATTGCCACGATGAACCAATACCCACATGGTAATTCTAAAATGCACACAACATAACAGCTGAGAATCACTTCATGACATGCACTCTTGTGTTTTTGCTAAGATGTGTACGAGAAGGTAGCGAACAAAAATATTGCGATGACTCGCCCTTGGGTTTTATTTCTAAACTGCACACGAGATGGCTGTCGAAATATCTTTTACTGACACGCGCCACACTGTCACACCGAAAATTCCCACCAGGATGAATAATCATCATGAGAAACACTCAGGTGTTAATCCTAAAATACCACCAGATGGCAACAGAGAATAAGTTTTTATTACTTACACCATGTGGTATTCCCAAGATGCTCACTATATTAAGGTATAAAATACATTTGTATTATGACGTACATGTGGGTGTTATTTTCAAAACACCCACGAGATGGCAGGAAAGAGCAATTTTTTGTGTGTAACAGGAACTCCTTTGTTCATTTTAGGATTAACACGGAAGGCCAGCAGAGATAATAATTTCATAACATCATGCCCAACATGCACTCTTCGGTCATACAATATGCACCAGATGGTCGCAGAGAACGAATATTCAAGATGTCAAACACTCGTTATTCTAAAATGTCCACCAGGTGAAGCAGAGAATAACTTTTTATTACTTGCACTCCGGTCACAGTAAATGAGAGAAGAAAGTATATTTTCATGATGGCATACATTCAGGTGTTGTTCCCAAAATGCCGACAGGATGACAGCGGAAAATCAATTTTCATGACCTACACTTGTTACTTTCAAATAGCCCACGAGATGGCAGCAGAGGATAATTTGTCCTTATATGCACTCCTGTATTTTCCCTAAAATGCATACGAAATGGCCTTGAACAAATTTTCATTAAGACAAATGCTCAGATATTATTTTCAAAATGCACGAGTCAGCCATTGATATAATTCCTTATGATGTGTGCTGCGGTCTTGTTCCAAATTGCACACCAGATAGCAGCAGAGAATGAATATTCATGTCGAGAAACACTTAAGTGTTATTACCGAAATATACGCCAGATGGCAGCAGCGAACAACTCTTTATTCCTTCCATTCTGGTGTTATTCCAAGAGGCACAGTAGTCGAGAACAGAAAATATATTTTGATGATGGCGTACATTCGAGTGTGTTATCCCAAAATGCCCACAGGATTGCAGCAGAAAGTAAATTTTTATAATGACATACCTGTGCTTGTTATTTTGAAAATTCCAACGGGATGGTAGCAGAGAACAATATTCTTGACATGCAATCGGGTGTCTTTCCCAAGATACTCTCAAAATGGCAGTGGACAACTTTTCGTGACAGCCTGCCCTTGGATTGTTTTCAGAAAGCACATGAGATAGCCGGAAACAACAGTTTATAAAATATGCCCTGTCCTTCTTCCAAAAGTGCCCACCAGATGGCAGCAGAGAATGAATAGTTATGAACATACACCTGGGTGTTATTTTCAAAATGCCTAGGAAATGACAGCAGAGAATCACTCTGGGCCCTTCGCTTCCTGGGCTCCGCGGGGCCGAGCCTCGATGGCGGACGGCGCTGGGCAGAAGGTGAGGTTTCAGGGCGAAGCGTTGCCTGGTGGTGTGGCCGGTGTCTCCGCGTGGTTCTGGCCAGGTCAGGGTCAGCCCCGCCGGGGAACGCAGAGGTGGGGGTGGATCTGGTTCAGGGCCAGGTCGAAACTTATCAGGGCTGCACCTTCCTTGTTGCCCAGGTGGCCGAGAGATTGGCGAGGCACGCCTAGGCCGTGGTCCTGCCAAACGGCCAAGACGGGGAAGGCAAGTGGTCTGCGGCCTGGGCAGGTCCGGGATGCGAGAGCGCCCACCCAGTCCCTCCGCTCAGTCCCTCAAGGGCTGTGGTGCCTTAGCGCGGGCTGGCTCTCGCTCCAGCCACCTCTCTAGCGGAACCCCCAGCGCTCCCCCCAAGGAGGAGGTAGGGTGTAGTCGTGGGCGTCTCCAGCGGCCAGGAGGCCAGGCTCGGTCTCTCCGGGCGGCAGACGACAGGCTCTCCCGTCTAAGTCCCTACCACTCTGAATGCGCCTGAACTTGTCTGATCTTGGAAGCTAAGCAGGGTCGGGCCTGGTTATTATATTACTTGGGTGGGAGACCATCTGGGGACGCCGGGTGCCGTAGGCTTTTGCCGCCCCTTCCTTATGCCGCCCTCTAGCCAGGTTGCCCCTGGATGCCCCTGGGCTCTGCTCACTCGCTCACTCGCTGTCTCTGTGGTCCGCCGCGGGCAGCCGAGCCAAAGGGCGTCTCCAATGGCCGGGGGCCCGCACCCTCACCCGCCCTCACCTGCTCTCCTGCAGCCAGTCCCGGGCCGTTTCCTCTCACCGCTCCTGGCCCTTTCCTTCCTGGGCTCCGTAGGACCGAGCCCCGAGGACCACCGTCTCTAACACACGTTGGGAGTGTGCTCGCATTCCCGGGACGCGGGACCAGCCACCCCCACCCGCCACGCCGCCTCCCGCCCAGCCCCGCCCCGCCGGAGGCCTCAAACCTCCTCCGACACCCTTCTCCTCGCCCTTCTCACGCGACAGCCAGGTGCCCTCGGCCCAAGCGCGAGGCCGGCCCGCACACCCGGGACGAGAAGCAGGACTGACCAGCTGCGTCAGAAAGGCCGAGACACACGAGAGCGCGCACGCGTGTGCGGCGTGAGCCTTCTTGCTCGCGACAGGCCGCAGCAAACAGCCACACACACACACTCACACACACACACACGCGCGCGCGCGCGCCAACACACATACTCCAGGGAGCCTGTGAGTCCTGCCTGTCTGCGGTGGTACCTCGGCAGGACTCAAAGGACAACGAGACTCCCTGAGCCCCGACCTGTATCGGGGTACGGGATACAGGGGTGACAAGGTTCCGGGAGTTCCGGGAGCGCCGGGGTTCCGGGGATAAAAGGGTTCTGGGGTTCCGGGGTTCCGGGTGTTCCAGGGGTTCTACGGTGCCCGGGATCCAGGGGTTCCCAGGGGTTCCGCGGATCCGGGGTTCCCAGGGGTTCCGCGGTTCCGGGGGTCCGGGGTTCCCAGGGGTTCCGCGGAGCAAGGGGTTCCCAGGGGTTCCGCGGACCAAGGGGTTCCCAGGGGTTCCGCGGACCAAGGGGTTCCCAGGGGTTCCGCGGACCAAGGGGTTCCCAGGGGTTCCGCGGACCAAGGGGTTCCCAGGGGTTCCGCGGATCCGGGCTTTCGCTTCTTGGGAATAGCACCAGAGTTTAGGGATTGAAATATTATTCCTAAGCCTCTGCTGCCGTCTGGTGGGCTTCTTGGGAATAGCACCAGAGTTTAGGTATTGAAATATGATTCCGAAGCCTCTGCTGCCATCTCGTGGGCTTCTTGGGAATAGCACCAGAGTGTAGGTATTGAAATATTATTCCGAAGCCTCTGCTGCCATCTCGTGGGCTCTCTGGGGAATAGCACCAGAGTTTAGGGATTGAAATATTATTCCAAAGCCTCTGCTGCCATCTCGTGGGCTTTTTGGGGAATAGCACCAGAGTTTAGGGATTGAAATATTATTCGTAAGCCTCTGCTGCCATCTCGTGGAATTTTTGAGAATAGCACCAGAGTTTAGGCATTGAGATATTCTTCCTAATCCTCTGCTGCCATCTCGTGGACTCTTCGGGAATAGCACCAGAGTTTAGGGATTGAAATATTATTCCTAAGCCTCTGCTGCCATCTCGTGGGCTTTTTGGGAATAGCACCGTGTGTCGACCATGAAATGTTTTTCCCTATCTTCTGCTGCCATCTCGTGGGCTTTTTGGGAATAGCACCAGAGTGTAGGTATTGCAATATTATTCCTTATCGTCTGGTGCCATCTCATGGAATTTTTGGGAATAGCACCGGAGTTTAGGTACTGAGATATTTTTCCTAATCCTCTGCTGCCATCTCGTGGGCCTTTTGGGAATAGCCCCCGAGCGATGGCCATGAAATGTTATTCTCTATCCTCTGCTGCCATCTCGTGGACTTTTTGGGAATAGCAGCAGAGTGTTGGCCATGAAATGTTATTCATTATCCTGTGCAGTCATCTGCTGTGCATTTTGGGAATAACACCTGAAAATAGGTCATTAAGTGTAGCTCATTATGAATATTCATTCTCTGCCTCCATCCGGTGGGAAATTTGGGAATAACATGACAGGGCTGCTCAAAGTTATTTCTACTTCTTTTTCATGTTCCTTTTGGAAATAACACCCAGGGCATGTCATTATGAAGAGCTTTTCTCTGCTGCCGTGTCGTGGGTAATTTGAAAATAACACCCAAGTGTATATCATCATTAAATTTATTTCCTGCCGTCATAGGTGGGAATTTGGGGAATAACACCGGATTGTACGAAATAAAAAAGTTTACTCTTTGCTGCCACCTGGTGGAGTTTTCAGAAATAAAACCTGGTGTAGGTTATCGTAAATATTCCTTCTGTGCCTTCATGCATTGTGCATCTTGAGAAGAACACGAGTGTCATAAAATTTATTCTTGCTGCCATCTGGTGGGCATTCTGGGAGTAATAACGCAGCGCAAATCCTAAAATGTTATCTCTGCTTCTGTGCAGGGTGCATTCTGAAAATGAACCCAAAGTAACGTCATTATAATCACCTTTTATCTACTGCCATTTCATTTGCATCTGTGTAAAGACACGGGAGACCACGTCATGAGGTTATTCTCTGCTGCCATTTCAAGGGCATTTCGAAAATAATATCCAGGTGTACGTGAGCACAGGATTATTTTCTGAGGCCGTCTGGTGGTTACTTGGGAACAATGCCATAGAGAGTGTCATGGGGGAAAAAGTGGTGCTATCTCATGTGCATTTCAAAAATAACACCCCAGGGAATGTCGTTATAATTTTTTTTCCTCTGGTGCCTTTTCAGGTTAAACTTGAGAATAGCACAGGACCGCAAGTAATGAAAAACTGTTCTCTGTTGCCATCTCGTAGAAATTTTGATAATAACACTCAGGTGTACGTGAGCAGAAAAATTTATTTTCTGCTGCCACCTGGTGAGCATTTTGGGAATAGCGCCACAGTGCGTCCCGTGAAAAGTTACCGCTGCCGCCGTCGTGTGCCTTTAAAAATACCACTCCATCGTGTGTCTCTATAAATGTTTTCTCTGTCGCCATGTCGTGTGAATCTCGGGAAGAACAAAAGTGTGTACGTCGTGAAATTTGTTCGCCGCTGCCATCCGGAGGGCATTTCAGAAATAATACCTGCGTATCTCTTGTGAATACTCACCTGCCGCTACACTGTGAGCATTTTCTGAATAAATCACAGCACATGTCATAAAATGCAATTTTGGGG